>NC_142887.1:50135625-50492500 GCF_051225735.1 Oryctolagus cuniculus | reverse complement strand
GCCTTCCCTGTGAGGAGTCCTGGACTGCGCACGCGCGAGCAGGCAAGCCCGCCAGCCAGAGGGAGATGAGGCCTGGGGCTCCTCTTCCCTCCGAGAATGCTTATGCGGCCTGGGGGCGCCCGCAGGTGTGCTCCCGAGGCCTGCCGCTGCCTCTAGCTAGCACCTGGGGCCAGTTGGCAGTGCCGGCTGGCCAGCCTCCTAGAGCCAGGGCTGGCTGCAGCAGGCTCCGCGGGCGGGCGGGCGAAGGGCGAAGGGCAGACGGGAGCTGAAGGGGGCCCGCCCGCACCGCTTCTAAGTGTGCCCTGGAGGCCAGGACCCCAGGGGGCAGAATTGGGTCTGGCTTTGCATTGCCCGACCAGCGGGAGGGAGCCAGCCAGGGGCAGCCAGTTGCATCCTCCCGGGAACTGCCAGCAGAGGCTTTTGGGGAGCGCGCTGCCAACTCTTGGCTTGGCCGGGGGAGACCTGCCGTCTCTGTGGCTCCAGCCGGCCAGCAGGCTGCAGGGTCGGGCGCATCGGCCGTGGGGCTCTGGAGCTTGCTGCCCTGCCCGTGGGCGGGGCCTCCACGGGCCAGCCAGGTGGCACAGGGTTCCTGGGGCTGCGCCTCGTCCCGGCCCGGCCCAAGGGAGGTGGGGGGAACCTCGGAGGCACCCAGGAACGCAGGAGGGCCCAGACTCCGGCCCTGCCAGCCCTCGGAGAGGGCCCACGCGTGTCCGCTCGGGCTCAGGAGGCCACGGTGGGACAGCCAGTACCCCAGCACCGAGCTCATGTCGCGTGGACCACCCAGTGCGCGTCAGGAGTAGGTGTGTCCCAGCAGGAGCCCCTAGGAACAGCCCCGCCCTACCAGCTCTTAGCACAGGGAGTCCTGGTCTGCACATGCATGAGCCAGGGAGCCAGAGAGCCAGAGAGCCAGAGGAGGACGCTGCCGTGGGCTCGAACTGTCCTCAGAGAATGTTTTTATGACCCGGTGATCCAAGGGAGGTGGGGGGAACCTCAGAGGCACCCAGGAACGCAGGAGGGCCCAGACTCCGGCCCTGCTGGCCCTCGGAGAGGGCCCACGCGTGTCCGCTCGGGCTCAGGAGGCCACGGTGGGACAGCCCGTACCCCAGCACCGAGCTCATCTCGCGTGGACCACCCAGTGGGCGTCAGGAGTAGGTGTGTCCCAGCAGCAGCCGCCCCCCACCCCGGGAACGGCCCCTCCCTAGACAAGCCTTCCCTGTGAGGAGTCCTGGACTGCGCACGCGCGAGCCGGCGAGCCCGCCAGCCAGAGGGAGATGATGCCTGGGGCTCCTCTTCCCTCCGAGAATGCTTGTGCGGCCTGGGGGCGCCCGCAGGTGTGCTCCCGAGGCCTGCCGCTGCCTCTAGCTAGCACCTGGGGCCAGTTGGCAGTGCCGGCTGGCCAGCCTCCTAGAGCCAGGGCTGGCTGCAGCAGGCTCCGCGGGCGGGCGGGCGGGCGGGCGGGCGAAGGGCAGACGGGAGCCGAAGGGGGCCCGCCCGCACCGCTTCTAAGCGCGCCCTGGAGGCCAGGACCCCAGGGGGCAGAAGTGGGTCTGGCTTTGCATTGCCCGACCAGCGGGAGGGAGCCAGCCAGGGGCAGCCAGTTGCATCCTCCCGGGAACTGCCAGCAGAGGCTTTTGGGGAGCGCGCTGCCAACTCTTGGCTTGGCCGGGGGAGACCTGCCGTCTCTGTGGCTCCAGCCGGCCAGCAGGCTGCAGGGTCGGGCGCATCGGCCGTGGGGCTCTGGAGCTTGCTGCCCTGCCCGTGGGCGGGGCCTCCACGGGCCAGCCAGGTGGCACAGGGTTCCTGGGGCTGCGCCTCGTCCCGGCCCGGCCCAAGGGAGGTGGGGGGAACCTCGGAGGCACCCAGGAACGCAGGAGGGCCCAGACTCCGGCCCTGCCAGCCCTCGGAGAGGGCCCACGCGTGTCCGCTCGGGCTCAGGAGGCCACGGTGGGACAGCCCGTACCCCAGCACCGAGCTCATCTCGCGTGGACCACCCAGTGGGCGTCAGGAGTAGGTGTGTCCCAGCAGCAGCCGCCCCCCACCCCGGGAACGGCCCCTCCCTAGACAAGCCTTCCCTGTGAGGAGTCCTGGACTGCGCACGCGCGAGCCGGCGAGCCCGCCAGCCAGAGGGAGATGATGCCTGGGGCTCCTCTTCCCTCCGAGAATGCTTGTGCGGCCTGGGGGCGCCCGCAGGTGTGCTCCCGAGGCCTGCCGCTGCCTCTAGCTAGCACCTGGGGCCAGTTGGCAGTGCCGGCTGGCCAGCCTCCTAGAGCCAGGGCTGGCTGCAGCAGGCTCCGCGGGCGGGCGGGCGAAGGGCAGACGGGAGCGGAAGGGGGCCCGCCCGCACCGCTTCTAAGCGCGCCCTGGAGGCCAGGACCCCAGGGGGCAGAAGTGGGTCTGGCTTTGCATTGCCCGACCAGCGGGAGGGAGCCAGCCAGGGGCAGCCAGTTGCATCCTCCCGGGAACTGCCAGCAGAGGCTTTTGGGGAGCGCGCTGCCAACTCTTGGCTTGGCCGGGGGAGACCTGCCGTCTCTGTGGCTCCAGCCGGCCAGCAGGCTGCAGGGTGGGGCGCAGCGGCCGTGGGGCTCTGGAGCTTGCTGCCCTGCCCGTGGGCGGGGCCTCCACGGGCCAGCCAGGGGGCACAGGGTTCCTGGGGCTGCACCTCGTCCCGGCCCGGCCCAAGGGAGGTGGGGGGAACCTCGGAGGCACCCAGGAACGCAGGAGGGCCCAGACTCCGGCCCTGCCAGCCCTCGGAGAGGGCCCACGCGTGTCCGCTCGGGCTCAGGAGGCCACGGTGGGACAGCCAGTACCCCAGCACCGAGCTCATGTCGCGTGGACCACCCAGTGCGCGTCAGGAGTAGGTGTGTCCCAGCAGGAGCCCCTAGGAACAGCCCCGCCCTACCAGCTCTTAGCACAGGGAGTCCTGGTCTGCACATGCATGAGCCAGGGAGCCAGAGAGCCAGAGAGCCAGAGGAGGACGCTGCCGTGGGCTTGAACTGTCCTCAGAGAATGTTTTTATGACCCGGTGATCCAAGGGAGGTGGGGGGAACCTCGGAGGCACCCAGGAACGCAGGAGGGCCCAGACTCCGGCCCTGCCGGCCCTCGGAGAGGGCCCACGCGTGTCCGCTCGGGCTCAGGAGGCCACGGTGGGACAGCCCGTACCCCAGCACCGAGCTCATCTCGCGTGGACCACCCAGTGGGCGTCAGGAGTAGGTGTGTCCCAGCAGCAGCCGCCCCTCACCCCGGGAACGGCCCCTCCCTAGACAAGCCTTCCCTGTGAGGAGTCCTGGACTGCGCACGCGCGAGCCAGCGAGCCCGCCAGCCAGAGGGAGATGATGCCTGGGGCTCCTCTTCCCTCCGAGAATGCTTGTGCGGCCTGGGGGCGCCCGCAGGTGTGCTCCCGAGGCCTGCCGCTGCCTCTAGCTAGCACCTGGGGCCAGTTGGCAGTGCCGGCTGGCCAGCCTCCTAGAGCCAGGGCTGGCTGCAGCAGGCTCCGCGGGCGGGCGGGCGAAGGGCAGACGGGAGCGGAAGGGGCCCGCCCGCACCGCTTCTAAGCGCGCCCTGGAGGCCAGGACCCCAGGGGGCAGAAGTGGGTCTGGCTTTGCATTGCCCGACCAGCGGGAGGGAGCCAGCCAGGGGCAGCCAGTTGCATCCTCCCGGGAACTGCCAGCAGAGGCTTTTGGGGAGCGCGCTGCCAACTCTTGGCTTGGCCGGGGGAGACCTGCCGTCTCTGTGGCTCCAGCCGGCCAGCAGGCTGCAGGGTCGGGCGCATCGGCCGTGGGGCTCTGGAGCTTGCTGCCCTGCCCGTGGGCGGGGCCTCCACGGGCCAGCCAGGTGGCACAGGGTTCCTGGGGCTGCGCCTCGTCCCGGCCCGGCCCAAGGGAGGTGGGGGGAACCTCGGAGGCACCCAGGAACGCAGGAGGGCCCAGACTCCGGCCCTGCCAGCCCTCGGAGAGGGCCCACGCGTGTCCGCTCGGGCTCAGGAGGCCACGGTGGGACAGCCCGTACCCCAGCACCGAGCTCATCTCGCGTGGACCACCCAGTGGGCGTCAGGAGTAGGTGTGTCCCAGCAGCAGCCGCCCCCCACCCCGGGAACGGCCCCTCCCTAGACAAGCCTTCCCTGTGAGGAGTCCTGGACTGCGCACGCGCGAGCCGGCGAGCCCGCCAGCCAGAGGGAGATGATGCCTGGGGCTCCTCTTCCCTCCGAGAATGTTTGTGCGGCCTGGGGGCGCCCGCAGGTGTGCTCCGAGGCCTGCCGCTGCCTCTAGCTAGCACCTGGGGCCAGTTGGCAGTGCCGGCTGGCCAGCCTCCTAGAGCCAGGGCTGGCTGCAGCAGGCTCCGCGGGCGGGCGGGCGGGCGAAGGGCAGACGGAAGCCGAAGGGGACCCGCCCGCCTGCTCCGCTCCGAAGCGCGCCCGCCCTGGAGGCCAGGACCCCAGGGGGCAGAAGTGGGTCTGGCTTTGCATTGCCCGACCAGCGGGAGGGAGCCAGCCAGGGGCAGCCAGTTGCATCCTCCCGGGAACTGCCAGCGGAGGCTTTTGGGGAGCGCGCTGCCAACTCTTGGCTTGGCCGGGGGAGACCTGCCGTCTCTGTGGCTCCAGCCGGCCAGCAGGCTGCAGGGTCGGGCGCAGCGGCCGTGGGGCTCTGGAGCTTGCTGCCCTGCCCGTGGGCGGGGCCTCCACGGGCCAGCCAGGTGGCACAGGGTTCCTGGGGCTGCGCCTCGTCCCGGCCCGGCCCGGCCCAAGGGAGGTGGGGGGAACCTCGGAGGCGCCCAGGAACGCAAGAGGGCCCAGACTGCGGCCCTGCCGGCCCTCGGAGAGGGCCCACGCGTGTCTGCTCGGGCTCAGGAGGCCACGGTGGGACAGCCAGTGCCCCAGCACCGAGCTCATCTCGCGTGGACCACCCAGTGCGCGTCAGGAGTAGGTGTGTCCCAGCAGGAGCCCCTAGGAACAGCCCTGCCCTACCAGCTCTTAGCACAGGGAGTCCTGGTCTGCACATGCATGAGCCAGGGAGCCAGAGAGCCAGAGGAGGACGTTGCCGTGGGCTCGAACTGTCCTCAGAGAATGTTGGTATGACCCGGGGATCCAAGGGAGGTGGGGGGAACCTCGGAGGCGCCCAGGAACGCAGGAGGGCCCAGACTGCGGCCCTGCCGGCCCTCGGAGAGGGCCCACGCGTGTCCGCTCGGGCTCAGGAGGCCACGGTGGGACAGCCCGTACCCCAGCACCGAGCTCATCTCGCGTGGACCACCCAGTGGGCGTCAGGAGTAGGTGTGTCCCAGCAGCAGCCGCCCCCCACCCCGGGCACGGCCCCTCCCTAGACAAGCCTTCCCTGTGAGGAGTCCTGGACTGCGCACGCGCGAGCCGGCGAGCCCGCCAGCCAGAGGGAGATGATGCCTGGGGCTCCTCTTGCCTCAGAGAATGCTTGTGCGGCCTGGGGGCGCCCGCAGGTGTGCTCCGAGGCCTGCCGCTGCCTCTAGCTAGCACCTGGGGCCAGTTGGCAGTGCCGGCTGGCCAGCCTCCTAGAGCCAGGGCTGGCTGCAGCAGGCTCCGCGGGCGGGCGGGCGGGCGAAGGGCAGACTGAAGCCGAAGGGGGCCCGCCCGCCCTGGAGGCCAGGACCCCAGGGGGCAGAAGTGGGTCTGGCTTTGCATTGCCCGACCAGCGGGAGGGAGCCAGCCAGGGGCAGCCAGTTGCATCCTCCCGGGAACTGCCAGCGGAGGCTTTTGGGGAGCGCGCTGCCAACTCTTGGCTTGGCCGGGGGAGACCTGCCGTCTCTGTGGCTCCAGCCGGCCAGCAGGCTGCAGGGTCGGGCGCAGCGGCCGTGGGGCTCTGGAGCTTGCTGCCCTGCCCGTGGGCGGGGCCTCCACGGGCCAGCCAGGTGGCACAGGGTTCCTGGGGCTGCGCCTCGTCCCGGCCCGGCCCGGCCCAAGGGAGGTGGGGGGAACCTCGGAGGCGCCCAGGAACGCAAGAGGGCCCAGACTGCGGCCCTGCCGGCCCTCGGAGAGGGCCCACGCGTGTCTGCTCGGGCTCAGGAGGCCACGGTGGGACAGCCAGTGCCCCAGCACCGAGCTCATCTCGCGTGGACCACCCAGTGCGCGTCAGGAGTAGGTGTGTCCCAGCAGGAGCCCCTAGGAACAGCCCTGCCCTACCAGCTCTTAGCACAGGGAGTCCTGGTCTGCACATGCATGAGCCAGGGAGCCAGAGAGCCAGAGGAGGACGTTGCCGTGGGCTCGAACTGTCCTCAGAGAATGTTGGTATGACCCGGGGATCCAAGGGAGGTGGGGGGAACCTCGGAGGCGCCCAGGAACGCAGGAGGGCCCAGACTGCGGCCCTGCCGGCCCTCGGAGAGGGCCCACGCGTGTCCGCTCGGGCTCAGGAGGCCACGGTGGGACAGCCCGTACCCCAGCACCGAGCTCATCTCGCGTGGACCACCCAGTGGGCGTCAGGAGTAGGTGTGTCCCAGCAGCAGCCGCCCCCCACCCCGGGCACGGCCCCTCCCTAGACAAGCCTTCCCTGTGAGGAGTCCTGGACTGCGCACGCGCGAGCCGGCGAGCCCGCCAGCCAGAGGGAGATGATGCCTGGGGCTCCTCTTGCCTCAGAGAATGCTTGTGCGGCCTGGGGGCGCCCGCAGGTGTGCTCCGAGGCCTGCCGCTGCCTCTAGCTAGCACCTGGGGCCAGTTGGCAGTGCCGGCTGGCCAGCCTCCTAGAGCCAGGGCTGGCTGCAGCAGGCTCCGCGGGCGGGCGGGCGGGCGAAGGGCAGACGGAAGCCGAAGGGGGCCCGCCCGCCCTGGAGGCCAGGACCCCAGGGGGCAGAAGTGGGTCTGGCTTTGCATTGCCCGACCAGCGGGAGGGAGCCAGCCAGGGGCAGCCAGTTGCATCCTCCCGGGAACTGCCAGCGGAGGCTTTTGGGGAGCGCGCTGCCAACTCTTGGCTTGGCCGGGGGAGACCTGCCGTCTCTGTGGCTCCAGCCGGCCAGCAGGCTGCAGGGTCGGGCGCAGCGGCCGTGGGGCTCTGGAGCTTGCTGCCCTGCCCGTGGGCGGGGCCTCCACGGGCCAGCCAGGTGGCACAGGGTTCCTGGGGCTGCGCCTCGTCCCGGCCCGGCCCGGCCCAAGGGAGGTGGGGGGAACCTCGGAGGCGCCCAGGAACGCAAGAGGGCCCAGACTGCGGCCCTGCCGGCCCTCGGAGAGGGCCCACGCGTGTCTGCTCGGGCTCAGGAGGCCACGGTGGGACAGCCAGTACCCCAGCACCGAGCTCATCTCGCGTGGACCACCCAGTGCGCGTCAGGAGTAGGTGTGTCCCAGCAGGAGCCCCTAGGAACAGCCCTGCCCTACCAGCTCTTAGCACAGGGAGTCCTGGTCTGCACATGCATGAGCCAGGGAGCCAGAGAGCCAGAGGAGGACGCTGCCGTGGGCTCGAACTGTCCTCAGAGAATGTTGGTATGACCCGGGGATCCAAGGGAGGTGGGGGGAACCTCGGAGGCGCCCAGGAACGCAGGAGGGCCCAGACTGCGGCCCTGCCGGCCCTCGGAGAGGGCCCACGCGTGTCCGCTCGGGCTCAGGAGGCCACGGTGGGACAGCCAGTACCCCAGCACCGAGCTCATCTCGCGTGGACCACCCAGTGGGCGTCAGGAGTAGGTGTGTCCCAGCAGCAGCCGCCCCCCACCCCGGGCACGGCCCCTCCCTAGACAAGCCTTCCCTGTGAGGAGTCCTGGACTGCGCACGCGCGAGCCGGCGAGCCCGCCAGCCAGAGGGAGATGATGCCTGGGGCTCCTCTTGCCTCAGAGAATGCTTGTGCGGCCTGGGGGCGCCCGCAGGTGTGCTCCGAGGCCTGCCGCTGCCTCTAGCTAGCACCTGGGGCCAGTTGGCAGTGCCGGCTGGCCAGCCTCCTAGAGCCAGGGCTGGCTGCAGCAGGCTCCGCGGGCGGGCGAAGGGCAGACGGAAGCCGAAGGGGACCCGCCCGCCCGCTCCGCTCCGAAGCGCGCCCGCCCTGGAGGCCAGGACCCCAGGGGGCAGAAGTGGGTCTGGCTTTGCATTGCCTGACCAGCGGGAGGGAGCCAGCCAGGGGCAGCCAGTTGCATCCTCCCGGGAACTGCCAGCAGAGGCTTTTGGGGAGCGCGCTGCCAACTCTTGGCTTGGCCGGGGGAGACCTGCCGTCTCTGTGGCTCCAGCCGGCCAGCAGGCTGCAGGGTCGGGCGCAGCGGCCGTGGGGCTCTGGAGCTTGCTGCCCTGCCCGTGGGCGGGGCCTCCACGGGCCAGCCAGGTGGCACAGGGTTCCTGGGGCTGCGCCTCGTCCCGGCCCGGCCCGGCCCAAGGGAGGTGGGGGGAACCTCGGAGGCGCCCAGGAACGCAAGAGGGCCCAGACTGCGGCCCTGCCGGCCCTCGGAGAGGGCCCACGCGTGTCTGCTCGGGCTCAGGAGGCCACGGTGGGACAGCCAGTGCCCCAGCACCGAGCTCATCTCGCGTGGACCACCCAGTGCGCGTCAGGAGTAGGTGTGTCCCAGCAGGAGCCCCTAGGAACAGCCCTGCCCTACCAGCTCTTAGCACAGGGAGTCCTGGTCTGCACATGCATGAGCCAGGGAGCCAGAGAGCCAGAGGAGGACGCTGCCGTGGGCTCGAACTGTCCTCAGAGAATGTTTTTATGACCCGGTGATCCAAGGGAGGTGGGGGGAACCTCGGAGGCACCCAGGAACGCAGGAGGGCCCAGACTCCGGCCCTGCCGGCCCTCGGAGAGGGCCCACGCGTGTCCGCTCGGGCTCAGGAGGCCACGGTGGGACAGCCCGTACCCCAGCACCGAGCTCATCTCGCGTGGACCACCCAGTGGGCGTCAGGAGTAGGTGTGTCCCAGCAGCAGCCGCCCCCCACCCCGGGAACGGCCCCTCCCTAGACAAGCCTTCCCTGTGAGGAGTCCTGGACTGCGCACGCGCGAGCCGGCGAGCCCGCCAGCCAGAGGGAGATGATGCCTGGGGCTCCTCTTGCCTCAGAGAATGCTTGTGCGGCCTGGGGGCGCCCGCAGGTGTGCTCCGAGGCCTGCCGCTGCCTCTAGCTAGCACCTGGGGCCAGTTGGCAGTGCCGGCTGGCCAGCCTCCTAGAGCCAGGGCTGGCTGCAGCAGGCTCCGCGGGCGGGCGAAGGGCAGACGGAAGCCGAAGGGGACCCGCCCGCCTGCTCCGCTCCGAAGCGCGCCCGCCCTGGAGGCCAGGACCCCAGGGGGCAGAAGTGGGTCTGGCTTTGCATTGCCCGACCAGCGGGAGGGAGCCAGCCAGGGGCAGCCAGTTGCATCCTCCCGGGAACTGCCAGCGGAGGCTTTTGGGGAGCGCGCTGCCAACTCTTGGCTTGGCCGGGGGAGACCTGCCGTCTCTGTGGCTCCAGCCGGCCAGCAGGCTGCAGGGTCGGGCGCAGCGGCCGTGGGGCTCTGGAGCTTGCTGCCCTGCCCGTGGGCGGGGCCTCCACGGGCCAGCCAGGTGGCACAGGGTTCCTGGGGCTGCGCCTCGTCCCGGCCCGGCCCGGCCCAAGGGAGGTGGGGGGAACCTCGGAGGCGCCCAGGAACGCAAGAGGGCCCAGACTGCGGCCCTGCCGGCCCTCGGAGAGGGCCCACGCGTGTCTGCTCGGGCTCAGGAGGCCACGGTGGGACAGCCAGTGCCCCAGCACCGAGCTCATCTCGCGTGGACCACCCAGTGCGCGTCAGGAGTAGGTGTGTCCCAGCAGGAGCCCCTAGGAACAGCCCTGCCCTACCAGCTCTTAGCACAGGGAGTCCTGGTCTGCACATGCATGAGCCAGGGAGCCAGAGAGCCAGAGGAGGACGTTGCCGTGGGCTCGAACTGTCCTCAGAGAATGTTGGTATGACCCGGGGATCCAAGGGAGGTGGGGGGAACCTCGGAGGCGCCCAGGAACGCAGGAGGGCCCAGACTGCGGCCCTGCCGGCCCTCGGAGAGGGCCCACGCGTGTCCGCTCGGGCTCAGGAGGCCACGGTGGGACAGCCCGTACCCCAGCACCGAGCTCATCTCGCGTGGACCACCCAGTGGGCGTCAGGAGTAGGTGTGTCCCAGCAGCAGCCGCCCCCCACCCCGGGCACGGCCCCTCCCTAGACAAGCCTTCCCTGTGAGGAGTCCTGGACTGCGCACGCGCGAGCCGGCGAGCCCGCCAGCCAGAGGGAGATGATGCCTGGGGCTCCTCTTGCCTCAGAGAATGCTTGTGCGGCCTGGGGGCGCCCGCAGGTGTGCTCCGAGGCCTGCCGCTGCCTCTAGCTAGCACCTGGGGCCAGTTGGCAGTGCCGGCTGGCCAGCCTCCTAGAGCCAGGGCTGGCTGCAGCAGGCTCCGCGGGCGGGCGGGCGGGCGAAGGGCAGACTGAAGCCGAAGGGGGCCCGCCCGCCCTGGAGGCCAGGACCCCAGGGGGCAGAAGTGGGTCTGGCTTTGCATTGCCCGACCAGCGGGAGGGAGCCAGCCAGGGGCAGCCAGTTGCATCCTCCCGGGAACTGCCAGCGGAGGCTTTTGGGGAGCGCGCTGCCAACTCTTGGCTTGGCCGGGGGAGACCTGCCGTCTCTGTGGCTCCAGCCGGCCAGCAGGCTGCAGGGTCGGGCGCAGCGGCCGTGGGGCTCTGGAGCTTGCTGCCCTGCCCGTGGGCGGGGCCTCCACGGGCCAGCCAGGTGGCACAGGGTTCCTGGGGCTGCGCCTCGTCCCGGCCCGGCCCGGCCCAAGGGAGGTGGGGGGAACCTCGGAGGCGCCCAGGAACGCAAGAGGGCCCAGACTGCGGCCCTGCCGGCCCTCGGAGAGGGCCCACGCGTGTCTGCTCGGGCTCAGGAGGCCACGGTGGGACAGCCAGTACCCCAGCACCGAGCTCATCTCGCGTGGACCACCCAGTGCGCGTCAGGAGTAGGTGTGTCCCAGCAGGAGCCCCTAGGAACAGCCCTGCCCTACCAGCTCTTAGCACAGGGAGTCCTGGTCTGCACATGCATGAGCCAGGGAGCCAGAGAGCCAGAGGAGGACGCTGCCGTGGGCTCGAACTGTCCTCAGAGAATGTTGGTATGACCCGGGGATCCAAGGGAGGTGGGGGGAACCTCGGAGGCGCCCAGGAACGCAGGAGGGCCCAGACTGCGGCCCTGCCGGCCCTCGGAGAGGGCCCACGCGTGTCCGCTCGGGCTCAGGAGGCCACGGTGGGACAGCCAGTACCCCAGCACCGAGCTCATCTCGCGTGGACCACCCAGTGGGCGTCAGGAGTAGGTGTGTCCCAGCAGCAGCCGCCCCCCACCCCGGGCACGGCCCCTCCCTAGACAAGCCTTCCCTGTGAGGAGTCCTGGACTGCGCACGCGCGAGCCGGCGAGCCCGCCAGCCAGAGGGAGATGATGCCTGGGGCTCCTCTTGCCTCAGAGAATGCTTGTGCGGCCTGGGGGCGCCCGCAGGTGTGCTCCGAGGCCTGCCGCTGCCTCTAGCTAGCACCTGGGGCCAGTTGGCAGTGCCGGCTGGCCAGCCTCCTAGAGCCAGGGCTGGCTGCAGCAGGCTCCGCGGGCGGGCGAAGGGCAGACGGAAGCCGAAGGGGACCCGCCCGCCCGCTCCGCTCCGAAGCGCGCCCGCCCTGGAGGCCAGGACCCCAGGGGGCAGAAGTGGGTCTGGCTTTGCATTGCCTGACCAGCGGGAGGGAGCCAGCCAGGGGCAGCCAGTTGCATCCTCCCGGGAACTGCCAGCAGAGGCTTTTGGGGAGCGCGCTGCCAACTCTTGGCTTGGCCGGGGGAGACCTGCCGTCTCTGTGGCTCCAGCCGGCCAGCAGGCTGCAGGGTCGGGCGCAGCGGCCGTGGGGCTCTGGAGCTTGCTGCCCTGCCCGTGGGCGGGGCCTCCACGGGCCAGCCAGGTGGCACAGGGTTCCTGGGGCTGCGCCTCGTCCCGGCCCGGCCCGGCCCAAGGGAGGTGGGGGGAACCTCGGAGGCGCCCAGGAACGCAAGAGGGCCCAGACTGCGGCCCTGCCGGCCCTCGGAGAGGGCCCACGCGTGTCTGCTCGGGCTCAGGAGGCCACGGTGGGACAGCCAGTGCCCCAGCACCGAGCTCATCTCGCGTGGACCACCCAGTGCGCGTCAGGAGTAGGTGTGTCCCAGCAGGAGCCCCTAGGAACAGCCCTGCCCTACCAGCTCTTAGCACAGGGAGTCCTGGTCTGCACATGCATGAGCCAGGGAGCCAGAGAGCCAGAGGAGGACGCTGCCGTGGGCTCGAACTGTCCTCAGAGAATGTTTTTATGACCCGGTGATCCAAGGGAGGTGGGGGGAACCTCGGAGGCACCCAGGAACGCAGGAGGGCCCAGACTCCGGCCCTGCCGGCCCTCGGAGAGGGCCCACGCGTGTCCGCTCGGGCTCAGGAGGCCACGGTGGGACAGCCCGTACCCCAGCACCGAGCTCATCTCGCGTGGACCACCCAGTGGGCGTCAGGAGTAGGTGTGTCCCAGCAGCAGCCGCCCCCCACCCCGGGAACGGCCCCTCCCTAGACAAGCCTTCCCTGTGAGGAGTCCTGGACTGCGCACGCGCGAGCCGGCGAGCCCGCCAGCCAGAGGGAGATGATGCCTGGGGCTCCTCTTGCCTCAGAGAATGCTTGTGCGGCCTGGGGGCGCCCGCAGGTGTGCTCCGAGGCCTGCCGCTGCCTCTAGCTAGCACCTGGGGCCAGTTGGCAGTGCCGGCTGGCCAGCCTCCTAGAGCCAGGGCTGGCTGCAGCAGGCTCCGCGGGCGGGCGAAGGGCAGACGGAAGCCGAAGGGGACCCGCCCGCCTGCTCCGCTCCGAAGCGCGCCCGCCCTGGAGGCCAGGACCCCAGGGGGCAGAAGTGGGTCTGGCTTTGCATTGCCCGACCAGCGGGAGGGAGCCAGCCAGGGGCAGCCAGTTGCATCCTCCCGGGAACTGCCAGCGGAGGCTTTTGGGGAGCGCGCTGCCAACTCTTGGCTTGGCCGGGGGAGACCTGCCGTCTCTGTGGCTCCAGCCGGCCAGCAGGCTGCAGGGTCGGGCGCAGCGGCCGTGGGGCTCTGGAGCTTGCTGCCCTGCCCGTGGGCGGGGCCTCCACGGGCCAGCCAGGTGGCACAGGGTTCCTGGGGCTGCGCCTCGTCCCGGCCCGGCCCGGCCCAAGGGAGGTGGGGGGAACCTCGGAGGCGCCCAGGAACGCAAGAGGGCCCAGACTGCGGCCCTGCCGGCCCTCGGAGAGGGCCCACGCGTGTCTGCTCGGGCTCAGGAGGCCACGGTGGGACAGCCAGTGCCCCAGCACCGAGCTCATCTCGCGTGGACCACCCAGTGCGCGTCAGGAGTAGGTGTGTCCCAGCAGGAGCCCCTAGGAACAGCCCTGCCCTACCAGCTCTTAGCACAGGGAGTCCTGGTCTGCACATGCATGAGCCAGGGAGCCAGAGAGCCAGAGGAGGACGTTGCCGTGGGCTCGAACTGTCCTCAGAGAATGTTGGTATGACCCGGGGATCCAAGGGAGGTGGGGGGAACCTCGGAGGCGCCCAGGAACGCAGGAGGGCCCAGACTGCGGCCCTGCCGGCCCTCGGAGAGGGCCCACGCGTGTCCGCTCGGGCTCAGGAGGCCACGGTGGGACAGCCCGTACCCCAGCACCGAGCTCATCTCGCGTGGACCACCCAGTGGGCGTCAGGAGTAGGTGTGTCCCAGCAGCAGCCGCCCCCCACCCCGGGCACGGCCCCTCCCTAGACAAGCCTTCCCTGTGAGGAGTCCTGGACTGCGCACGCGCGAGCCGGCGAGCCCGCCAGCCAGAGGGAGATGATGCCTGGGGCTCCTCTTGCCTCAGAGAATGCTTGTGCGGCCTGGGGGCGCCCGCAGGTGTGCTCCGAGGCCTGCCGCTGCCTCTAGCTAGCACCTGGGGCCAGTTGGCAGTGCCGGCTGGCCAGCCTCCTAGAGCCAGGGCTGGCTGCAGCAGGCTCCGCGGGCGGGCGGGCGGGCGAAGGGCAGACTGAAGCCGAAGGGGGCCCGCCCGCCCTGGAGGCCAGGACCCCAGGGGGCAGAAGTGGGTCTGGCTTTGCATTGCCCGACCAGCGGGAGGGAGCCAGCCAGGGGCAGCCAGTTGCATCCTCCCGGGAACTGCCAGCGGAGGCTTTTGGGGAGCGCGCTGCCAACTCTTGGCTTGGCCGGGGGAGACCTGCCGTCTCTGTGGCTCCAGCCGGCCAGCAGGCTGCAGGGTCGGGCGCAGCGGCCGTGGGGCTCTGGAGCTTGCTGCCCTGCCCGTGGGCGGGGCCTCCACGGGCCAGCCAGGTGGCACAGGGTTCCTGGGGCTGCGCCTCGTCCCGGCCCGGCCCGGCCCAAGGGAGGTGGGGGGAACCTCGGAGGCGCCCAGGAACGCAAGAGGGCCCAGACTGCGGCCCTGCCGGCCCTCGGAGAGGGCCCACGCGTGTCTGCTCGGGCTCAGGAGGCCACGGTGGGACAGCCAGTACCCCAGCACCGAGCTCATCTCGCGTGGACCACCCAGTGCGCGTCAGGAGTAGGTGTGTCCCAGCAGGAGCCCCTAGGAACAGCCCTGCCCTACCAGCTCTTAGCACAGGGAGTCCTGGTCTGCACATGCATGAGCCAGGGAGCCAGAGAGCCAGAGGAGGACGCTGCCGTGGGCTCGAACTGTCCTCAGAGAATGTTGGTATGACCCGGGGATCCAAGGGAGGTGGGGGGAACCTCGGAGGCGCCCAGGAACGCAGGAGGGCCCAGACTGCGGCCCTGCCGGCCCTCGGAGAGGGCCCACGCGTGTCCGCTCGGGCTCAGGAGGCCACGGTGGGACAGCCAGTACCCCAGCACCGAGCTCATCTCGCGTGGACCACCCAGTGGGCGTCAGGAGTAGGTGTGTCCCAGCAGCAGCCGCCCCCCACCCCGGGCACGGCCCCTCCCTAGACAAGCCTTCCCTGTGAGGAGTCCTGGACTGCGCACGCGCGAGCCGGCGAGCCCGCCAGCCAGAGGGAGATGATGCCTGGGGCTCCTCTTGCCTCAGAGAATGCTTGTGCGGCCTGGGGGCGCCCGCAGGTGTGCTCCGAGGCCTGCCGCTGCCTCTAGCTAGCACCTGGGGCCAGTTGGCAGTGCCGGCTGGCCAGCCTCCTAGAGCCAGGGCTGGCTGCAGCAGGCTCCGCGGGCGGGCGAAGGGCAGACGGAAGCCGAAGGGGACCCGCCCGCCTGCTCCGCTCCGAAGCGCGCCCGCCCTGGAGGCCAGGACCCCAGGGGGCAGAAGTGGGTCTGGCTTTGCATTGCCTGACCAGCGGGAGGGAGCCAGCCAGGGGCAGCCAGTTGCATCCTCCCGGGAACTGCCAGCAGAGGCTTTTGGGGAGCGCGCTGCCAACTCTTGGCTTGGCCGGGGGAGACCTGCCGTCTCTGTGGCTCCAGCCGGCCAGCAGGCTGCAGGGTCGGGCGCAGCGGCCGTGGGGCTCTGGAGCTTGCTGCCCTGCCCGTGGGCGGGGCCTCCACGGGCCAGCCAGGTGGCACAGGGTTCCTGGGGCTGCGCCTCGTCCCGGCCCGGCCCGGCCCAAGGGAGGTGGGGGGAACCTCGGAGGCGCCCAGGAACGCAAGAGGGCCCAGACTGCGGCCCTGCCGGCCCTCGGAGAGGGCCCACGCGTGTCTGCTCGGGCTCAGGAGGCCACGGTGGGACAGCCAGTGCCCCAGCACCGAGCTCATCTCGCGTGGACCACCCAGTGCGCGTCAGGAGTAGGTGTGTCCCAGCAGGAGCCCCTAGGAACAGCCCTGCCCTACCAGCTCTTAGCACAGGGAGTCCTGGTCTGCACATGCATGAGCCAGGGAGCCAGAGAGCCAGAGGAGGACGCTGCCGTGGGCTCGAACTGTCCTCAGAGAATGTTTTTATGACCCGGTGATCCAAGGGAGGTGGGGGGAACCTCGGAGGCACCCAGGAACGCAGGAGGGCCCAGACTCCGGCCCTGCCGGCCCTCGGAGAGGGCCCACGCGTGTCCGCTCGGGCTCAGGAGGCCACGGTGGGACAGCCCGTACCCCAGCACCGAGCTCATCTCGCGTGGACCACCCAGTGGGCGTCAGGAGTAGGTGTGTCCCAGCAGCAGCCGCCCCCCACCCCGGGAACGGCCCCTCCCTAGACAAGCCTTCCCTGTGAGGAGTCCTGGACTGCGCACGCGCGAGCCGGCGAGCCCGCCAGCCAGAGGGAGATGATGCCTGGGGCTCCTCTTGCCTCAGAGAATGCTTGTGCGGCCTGGGGGCGCCCGCAGGTGTGCTCCCGAGGCCTGCCGCTGCCTCTAGCTAGCACCTGGGGCCAGTTGGCAGTGCCGGCTGGCCAACCTCCTAGAGCCAGGGCTGGCTGCAGCAGGCTCCGCGGGCGGGCGGGCGGGCGAAGGGCAGACGGGAGCGGAAGGGGGCCCGCCCGCACCGCTTCTAAGCGCGCCCTGGAGGCCAGGACCCCAGGGGGCAGAAGTGGGTCTGGCTTTGCATTGCCCGACCAGCGGGAGGGAGCCAGCCAGGGGCAGCCAGTTGCATCCTCCCGGGAACTGCCAGCAGAGGCTTTTGGGGAGCGCGCTGCCAACTCTTGGCTTGGCCGGGGGAGACCTGCCGTCTCTGTGGCTCCAGCCGGCCAGCAGGCTGCAGGGTCGGGCGCATCGGCCGTGGGGCTCTGGAGCTTGCTGCCCTGCCCGTGGGCGGGGCCTCCACGGGCCAGCCAGGTGGCACAGGGTTCCTGGGGCTGCGCCTCGTCCCGGCCCGGCCCAAGGGAGGTGGGGGGAACCTCGGAGGCACCCAGGAACGCAGGAGGGCCCAGACTCCGGCCCTGCCAGCCCTCGGAGAGGGCCCACGCGTGTCCGCTCGGGCTCAGGAGGCCACGGTGGGACAGCCCGTACCCCAGCACCGAGCTCATCTCGCGTGGACCACCCAGTGGGCGTCAGGAGTAGGTGTGTCCCAGCAGCAGCCGCCCCCCACCCCGGGAACGGCCCCTCCCTAGACAAGCCTTCCCTGTGAGGAGTCCTGGACTGCGCACGCGCGAGCCGGCGAGCCCGCCAGCCAGAGGGAGATGATGCCTGGGGCTCCTCTTGCCTCAGAGAATGCTTGTGCGGCCTGGGGGCGCCCGCAGGTGTGCTCCGAGGCCTGCCGCTGCCTCTAGCTAGCACCTGGGGCCAGTTGGCAGTGCCGGCTGGCCAGCCTCCTAGAGCCAGGGCTGGCTGCAGCAGGCTCCGCGGGCGGGCGGGCGGGCGAAGGGCAGACGGAAGCCGAAGGGGACCCGCCCGCCTGCTCCGCTCCGAAGCGCGCCCGCCCTGGAGGCCAGGACCCCAGGGGGCAGAAGTGGGTCTGGCTTTGCATTGCCCGACCAGCGGGAGGGAGCCAGCCAGGGGCAGCCAGTTGCATCCTCCCGGGAACTGCCAGCGGAGGCTTTTGGGGAGCGCGCTGCCAACTCTTGGCTTGGCCGGGGGAGACCTGCCGTCTCTGTGGCTCCAGCCGGCCAGCAGGCTGCAGGGTCGGGCGCAGCGGCCGTGGGGCTCTGGAGCTTGCTGCCCTGCCCGTGGGCGGGGCCTCCACGGGCCAGCCAGGTGGCACAGGGTTCCTGGGGCTGCGCCTCGTCCCGGCCCGGCCCGGCCCAAGGGAGGTGGGGGGAACCTCGGAGGCGCCCAGGAACGCAAGAGGGCCCAGACTGCGGCCCTGCCGGCCCTCGGAGAGGGCCCACGCGTGTCTGCTCGGGCTCAGGAGGCCACGGTGGGACAGCCAGTGCCCCAGCACCGAGCTCATCTCGCGTGGACCACCCAGTGCGCGTCAGGAGTAGGTGTGTCCCAGCAGGAGCCCCTAGGAACAGCCCTGCCCTACCAGCTCTTAGCACAGGGAGTCCTGGTCTGCACATGCATGAGCCAGGGAGCCAGAGAGCCAGAGGAGGACGCTGCCGTGGGCTCGAACTGTCCTCAGAGAATGTTTTTATGACCCGGTGATCCAAGGGAGGTGGGGGGAACCTCGGAGGCACCCAGGAACGCAGGAGGGCCCAGACTCCGGCCCTGCCGGCCCTCGGAGAGGGCCCACGCGTGTCCGCTCGGGCTCAGGAGGCCACGGTGGGACAGCCCGTACCCCAGCACCGAGCTCATCTCGCGTGGACCACCCAGTGGGCGTCAGGAGTAGGTGTGTCCCAGCAGCAGCCGCCCCCCACCCCGGGAACGGCCCCTCCCTAGACAAGCCTTCCCTGTGAGGAGTCCTGGACTGCGCACGCGCGAGCCGGCGAGCCCGCCAGCCAGAGGGAGATGATGCCTGGGGCTCCTCTTGCCTCAGAGAATGCTTGTGCGGCCTGGGGGCGCCCGCAGGTGTGCTCCGAGGCCTGCCGCTGCCTCTAGCTAGCACCTGGGGCCAGTTGGCAGTGCCGGCTGGCCAGCCTCCTAGAGCCAGGGCTGGCTGCAGCAGGCTCCGCGGGCGGGCGGGCGGGCGAAGGGCAGACGGAAGCCGAAGGGGACCCGCCCGCCTGCTCCGCTCCGAAGCGCGCCCGCCCTGGAGGCCAGGACCCCAGGGGGCAGAAGTGGGTCTGGCTTTGCATTGCCCGACCAGCGGGAGGGAGCCAGCCAGGGGCAGCCAGTTGCATCCTCCCGGGAACTGCCAGCGGAGGCTTTTGGGGAGCGCGCTGCCAACTCTTGGCTTGGCCGGGGGAGACCTGCCGTCTCTGTGGCTCCAGCCGGCCAGCAGGCTGCAGGGTCGGGCGCAGCGGCCGTGGGGCTCTGGAGCTTGCTGCCCTGCCCGTGGGCGGGGCCTCCACGGGCCAGCCAGGTGGCACAGGGTTCCTGGGGCTGCGCCTCGTCCCGGCCCGGCCCGGCCCAAGGGAGGTGGGGGGAACCTCGGAGGCGCCCAGGAACGCAAGAGGGCCCAGACTGCGGCCCTGCCGGCCCTCGGAGAGGGCCCACGCGTGTCTGCTCGGGCTCAGGAGGCCACGGTGGGACAGCCAGTGCCCCAGCACCGAGCTCATCTCGCGTGGACCACCCAGTGCGCGTCAGGAGTAGGTGTGTCCCAGCAGGAGCCCCTAGGAACAGCCCTGCCCTACCAGCTCTTAGCACAGGGAGTCCTGGTCTGCACATGCATGAGCCAGGGAGCCAGAGAGCCAGAGGAGGACGTTGCCGTGGGCTCGAACTGTCCTCAGAGAATGTTGGTATGACCCGGGGATCCAAGGGAGGTGGGGGGAACCTCGGAGGCGCCCAGGAACGCAGGAGGGCCCAGACTGCGGCCCTGCCAGCCCTCGGAGAGGGCCCACGCGTGTCCGCTCGGGCTCAGGAGGCCACGGTGGGACAGCCCGTACCCCAGCACCGAGCTCATCTCGCGTGGACCACCCAGTGGGCGTCAGGAGTAGGTGTGTCCCAGCAGCAGCCGCCCCCCACCCCGGGAACGGCCCCTCCCTAGACAAGCCTTCCCTGTGAGGAGTCCTGGACTGCGCACGCGCGAGCCGGCGAGCCCGCCAGCCAGAGGGAGATGATGCCTGGGGCTCCTCTTCCCTCCGAGAATGCTTGTGCGGCCTGGGGGCGCCCGCAGGTGTGCTCCCGAGGCCTGCCGCTGCCTCTAGCTAGCACCTGGGGCCAGTTGGCAGTGCCGGCTGGCCAGCCTCCTAGAGCCAGGGCTGGCTGCAGCAGGCTCCGCGGGCGGGCGGGCGGGCGAAGGGCAGACGGGAGCGGAAGGGGGCCCGCCCGCACCGCTTCTAAGCGCGCCCTGGAGGCCAGGACCCCAGGGGGCAGAAGTGGGTCTGGCTTTGCATTGCCCGACCAGCGGGAGGGAGCCAGCCAGGGGCAGCCAGTTGCATCCTCCCGGGAACTGCCAGCGGAGGCTTTTGGGGAGCGCGCTGCCAACTCTTGGCTTGGCCGGGGGAGACCTGCCGTCTCTGTGGCTCCAGCCGGCCAGCAGGCTGCAGGGTCGGGCGCAGCGGCCGTGGGGCTCTGGAGCTTGCTGCCCTGCCCGTGGGCGGGGCCTCCACGGGCCAGCCAGGTGGCACAGGGTTCCTGGGGCTGCGCCTCGTCCCGGCCCGGCCCGGCCCAAGGGAGGTGGGGGGAACCTCGGAGGCGCCCAGGAACGCAAGAGGGCCCAGACTGCGGCCCTGCCGGCCCTCGGAGAGGGCCCACGCGTGTCTGCTCGGGCTCAGGAGGCCACGGTGGGACAGCCAGTGCCCCAGCACCGAGCTCATCTCGCGTGGACCACCCAGTGCGCGTCAGGAGTAGGTGTGTCCCAGCAGGAGCCCCTAGGAACAGCCCTGCCCTACCAGCTCTTAGCACAGGGAGTCCTGGTCTGCACATGCATGAGCCAGGGAGCCAGAGAGCCAGAGGAGGACGCTGCCGTGGGCTCGAACTGTCCTCAGAGAATGTTTTTATGACCCGGTGATCCAAGGGAGGTGGGGGGAACCTCGGAGGCACCCAGGAACGCAGGAGGGCCCAGACTCCGGCCCTGCCGGCCCTCGGAGAGGGCCCACGCGTGTCCGCTCGGGCTCAGGAGGCCACGGTGGGACAGCCCGTACCCCAGCACCGAGCTCATCTCGCGTGGACCACCCAGTGGGCGTCAGGAGTAGGTGTGTCCCAGCAGCAGCCGCCCCCCACCCCGGGAACGGCCCCTCCCTAGACAAGCCTTCCCTGTGAGGAGTCCTGGACTGCGCACGCGCGAGCCGGCGAGCCCGCCAGCCAGAGGGAGATGATGCCTGGGGCTCCTCTTGCCTCAGAGAATGCTTGTGCGGCCTGGGGGCGCCCGCAGGTGTGCTCCGAGGCCTGCCGCTGCCTCTAGCTAGCACCTGGGGCCAGTTGGCAGTGCCGGCTGGCCAGCCTCCTAGAGCCAGGGCTGGCTGCAGCAGGCTCCGCGGGCGGGCGGGCGGGCGAAGGGCAGACGGAAGCCGAAGGGGACCCGCCCGCCTGCTCCGCTCCGAAGCGCGCCCGCCCTGGAGGCCAGGACCCCAGGGGGCAGAAGTGGGTCTGGCTTTGCATTGCCCGACCAGCGGGAGGGAGCCAGCCAGGGGCAGCCAGTTGCATCCTCCCGGGAACTGCCAGCGGAGGCTTTTGGGGAGCGCGCTGCCAACTCTTGGCTTGGCCGGGGGAGACCTGCCGTCTCTGTGGCTCCAGCCGGCCAGCAGGCTGCAGGGTCGGGCGCAGCGGCCGTGGGGCTCTGGAGCTTGCTGCCCTGCCCGTGGGCGGGGCCTCCACGGGCCAGCCAGGTGGCACAGGGTTCCTGGGGCTGCGCCTCGTCCCGGCCCGGCCCGGCCCAAGGGAGGTGGGGGGAACCTCGGAGGCGCCCAGGAACGCAAGAGGGCCCAGACTGCGGCCCTGCCGGCCCTCGGAGAGGGCCCACGCGTGTCTGCTCGGGCTCAGGAGGCCACGGTGGGACAGCCAGTGCCCCAGCACCGAGCTCATCTCGCGTGGACCACCCAGTGCGCGTCAGGAGTAGGTGTGTCCCAGCAGGAGCCCCTAGGAACAGCCCTGCCCTACCAGCTCTTAGCACAGGGAGTCCTGGTCTGCACATGCATGAGCCAGGGAGCCAGAGAGCCAGAGGAGGACGTTGCCGTGGGCTCGAACTGTCCTCAGAGAATGTTGGTATGACCCGGGGATCCAAGGGAGGTGGGGGGAACCTCGGAGGCGCCCAGGAACGCAGGAGGGCCCAGACTGCGGCCCTGCCAGCCCTCGGAGAGGGCCCACGCGTGTCCGCTCGGGCTCAGGAGGCCACGGTGGGACAGCCCGTACCCCAGCACCGAGCTCATCTCGCGTGGACCACCCAGTGGGCGTCAGGAGTAGGTGTGTCCCAGCAGCAGCCGCCCCCCACCCCGGGAACGGCCCCTCCCTAGACAAGCCTTCCCTGTGAGGAGTCCTGGACTGCGCACGCGCGAGCCGGCGAGCCCGCCAGCCAGAGGGAGATGATGCCTGGGGCTCCTCTTCCCTCCGAGAATGCTTGTGCGGCCTGGGGGCGCCCGCAGGTGTGCTCCCGAGGCCTGCCGCTGCCTCTAGCTAGCACCTGGGGCCAGTTGGCAGTGCCGGCTGGCCAGCCTCCTAGAGCCAGGGCTGGCTGCAGCAGGCTCCGCGGGCGGGCGGGCGGGCGAAGGGCAGACGGGAGCGGAAGGGGGCCCGCCCGCACCGCTTCTAAGCGCGCCCTGGAGGCCAGGACCCCAGGGGGCAGAAGTGGGTCTGGCTTTGCATTGCCCGACCAGCGGGAGGGAGCCAGCCAGGGGCAGCCAGTTGCATCCTCCCGGGAACTGCCAGCAGAGGCTTTTGGGGAGCGCGCTGCCAACTCTTGGCTTGGCCGGGGGAGACCTGCCGTCTCTGTGGCTCCAGCCGGCCAGCAGGCTGCAGGGTCGGGCGCAGCGGCCGTGGGGCTCTGGAGCTTGCTGCCCTGCCCGTGGGCGGGGCCTCCACGGGCCAGCCAGGGGGCACAGGGTTCCTGGGGCTGCACCTCGTCCCGGCCCGGCCCAAGGGAGGTGGGGGGAACCTCGGAGGCACCCAGGAACGCAGGAGGGCCCAGACTCCGGCCCTGCCAGCCCTCGGAGAGGGCCCACACGTGTCCGCTCGGGCTCAGGAGGCCACGGTGGGACAGCCAGTACCCCAGCACCGAGCTCATGTCGCGTGGACCACCCAGTGCGCGTCAGGAGTAGGTGTGTCCCAGCAGGAGCCCCTAGGAACAGCCCCGCCCTACCAGCTCTTAGCACAGGGAGTCCTGGTCTGCACATTTATGAGCCAGGGAGCCAGAGAGCCAGAGAGCCAGAGGAGGACGCTGCCGTGGGCTCGAACTGTCCTCAGAGAATGTTTTTATGACCCGGTGATCCAAGGGAGGTGGGGGGAACCTCGGAGGCACCCAGGAACGCAGGAGGGCCCAGACTCCGGCCCTGCCGGCCCTCGGAGAGGGCCCACGCGTGTCCGCTCGGGCTCAGGAGGCCACGGTGGGACAGCCCGTACCCCAGCACCGAGCTCATCTCGCGTGGACCACCCAGTGGGCGTCAGGAGTAGGTGTGTCCCAGCAGCAGCCGCCCCCCACCCCGGGCACGGCCCCTCCCTAGACAAGCCTTCCCTGTGAGGAGTCCTGGACTGCGCACGCGCGAGCCGGCGAGCCCGCCAGCCAGAGGGAGATGATGCCTGGGGCTCCTCTTCCCTCCGAGAATGCTTGTGCGGCCTGGGGGCGCCCGCAGGTGTGCTCCCGAGGCCTGCCGCTGCCTCTAGCTAGCACCTGGGGCCAGTTGGCAGTGCCGGCTGGCCAGCCTCCTAGAGCCAGGGCTGGCTGCAGCAGGCTCCGCGGGCGGGCGGGCGAAGGGCAGACGGGAGCGGAAGGGGGCCCGCCCGCACCGCTTCTAAGCGCGCCCTGGAGGCCAGGACCCCAGGGGGCAGAAGTGGGTCTGGCTTTGCATTGCCCGACCAGCGGGAGGGAGCCAGCCAGGGGCAGCCAGTTGCATCCTCCCGGGAACTGCCAGCAGAGGCTTTTGGGGAGCGCGCTGCCAACTCTTGGCTTGGCCGGGGGAGACCTGCCGTCTCTGTGGCTCCAGCCGGCCAGCAGGCTGCAGGGTCGGGCGCATCGGCCGTGGGGCTCTGGAGCTTGCTGCCCTGCCCGTGGGCGGGGCCTCCACGGGCCAGCCAGGTGGCACAGGGTTCCTGGGGCTGCGCCTCGTCCCGGCCCGGCCCAAGGGAGGTGGGGGGAACCTCGGAGGCACCCAGGAACGCAGGAGGGCCCAGACTCCGGCCCTGCCAGCCCTCGGAGAGGGCCCACGCGTGTCCGCTCGGGCTCAGGAGGCCACGGTGGGACAGCCCGTACCCCAGCACCGAGCTCATCTCGCGTGGACCACCCAGTGGGCGTCAGGAGTAGGTGTGTCCCAGCAGGAGCCCCTAGGAACAGCCCTGCCCTACCAGCTCTTAGCACAGGGAGTCCTGGTCTGCACATGCATGAGCCAGGGAGCCAGAGAGCCAGAGGAGGACGTTGCCGTGGGCTCGAACTGTCCTCAGAGAATGTTGGTATGACCCGGGGATCCAAGGGAGGTGGGGGGAACCTCGGAGGCGCCCAGGAACGCAGGAGGGCCCAGACTGCGGCCCTGCCGGCCCTCGGAGAGGGCCCACGCGTGTCCGCTCGGGCTCAGGAGGCCACGGTGGGACAGCCCGTACCCCAGCACCGAGCTCATCTCGCGTGGACCACCCAGTGGGCGTCAGGAGTAGGTGTGTCCCAGCAGCAGCCGCCCCCCACCCCGGGCACGGCCCCTCCCTAGACAAGCCTTCCCTGTGAGGAGTCCTGGACTGCGCACGCGCGAGCCGGCAAGCCCGCCAGCCAGAGGGAGATGATGCCTGGGGCTCCTCTTGCCTCAGAGAATGCTTGTGCGGCCTGGGGGCGCCCGCAGGTGTGCTCCGAGGCCTGCCGCTGCCTCTAGCTAGCACCTGGGGCCAGTTGGCAGTGCCGGCTGGCCAGCCTCCTAGAGCCAGGGCTGGCTGCAGCAGGCTCCGCGGGCGGGCGGGCGGGCGAAGGGCAGACTGAAGCCGAAGGGGGCCCGCCCGCCCTGGAGGCCAGGACCCCAGGGGGCAGAAGTGGGTCTGGCTTTGCATTGCCCGACCAGCGGGAGGGAGCCAGCCAGGGGCAGCCAGTTGCATCCTCCCGGGAACTGCCAGCGGAGGCTTTTGGGGAGCGCGCTGCCAACTCTTGGCTTGGCCGGGGGAGACCTGCCGTCTCTGTGGCTCCAGCCGGCCAGCAGGCTGCAGGGTCGGGCGCAGCGGCCGTGGGGCTCTGGAGCTTGCTGCCCTGCCCGTGGGCGGGGCCTCCACGGGCCAGCCAGGTGGCACAGGGTTCCTGGGGCTGCGCCTCGTCCCGGCCCGGCCCGGCCCAATTGAGGTGGGGGGAACCTCGGAGGCGCCCAGGAACGCAAGAGGGCCCAGACTGCGGCCCTGCCGGCCCTCGGAGAGGGCCCACGCGTGTCTGCTCGGGCTCAGGAGGCCACGGTGGGACAGCCAGTACCCCAGCACCGAGCTCATCTCGCGTGGACCACCCAGTGCGCGTCAGGAGTAGGTGTGTCCCAGCAGGAGCCCCTAGGAACAGCCCTGCCCTACCAGCTCTTAGCACAGGGAGTCCTGGTCTGCACATGCATGAGCCAGGGAGCCAGAGAGCCAGAGGAGGACGCTGCCGTGGGCTCGAACTGTCCTCAGAGAATGTTGGTATGACCCGGGGATCCAAGGGAGGTGGGGGGAACCTCGGAGGCGCCCAGGAACGCAGGAGGGCCCAGACTGCGGCCCTGCCGGCCCTCGGAGAGGGCCCACGCGTGTCCGCTCGGGCTCAGGAGGCCACGGTGGGACAGCCAGTACCCCAGCACCGAGCTCATCTCGCGTGGACCACCCATTGGGCGTCAGGAGTAGGTGTGTCCCAGCAGCAGCCGCCCCTCACCCCGGGAACGGCCCCTCCCTAGACAAGCCTTCCCTGTGAGGAGTCCTGGACTGCGCACGCGCGAGCCGGCGAGCCCGCCAGCCAGAGGGAGATGATGCCTGGGGCTCCTCTTCCCTCCGAGAATGCTTGTGCGGCCTGGGGGCGCCCGCAGGTGTGCTCCCGAGGCCTGCCGCTGCCTCTAGCTAGCACCTGGGGCCAGTTGGCAGTGCCGGCTGGCCAGCCTCCTAGAGCCAGGGCTGGCTGCAGCAGGCTCCGCGGGCGGGCGGGCGAAGGGCAGACGGGAGCGGAAGGGGGCCCGCCCGCACCGCTTCTAAGCGCGCCCTGGAGGCCAGGACCCCAGGGGGCAGAAGTGGGTCTGGCTTTGCATTGCCCGACCAGCGGGAGGGAGCCAGCCAGGGGCAGCCAGTTGCATCCTCCCGGGAACTGCCAGCAGAGGCTTTTGGGGAGCGCGCTGCCAACTCTTGGCTTGGCCGGGGGAGACCTGCCGTCTCTGTGGCTCCAGCCGGCCAGCAGGCTGCAGGGTCGGGCGCATCGGCCGTGGGGCTCTGGAGCTTGCTGCCCTGCCCGTGGGCGGGGCCTCCACGGGCCAGCCAGGTGGCACAGGGTTCCTGGGGCTGCGCCTCGTCCCGGCCCGGCCCAAGGGAGGTGGGGGGAACCTCGGAGGCACCCAGGAACGCAGGAGGGCCCAGACTCCGGCCCTGCCAGCCCTCGGAGAGGGCCCACGCGTGTCCGCTCGGGCTCAGGAGGCCACGGTGGGACAGCCCGTACCCCAGCACCGAGCTCATCTCGCGTGGACCACCCAGTGGGCGTCAGGAGTAGGTGTGTCCCAGCAGCAGCCGCCCCCCACCCCGGGAACGGCCCCTCCCTAGACAAGCCTTCCCTGTGAGGAGTCCTGGACTGCGCACGCGCGAGCCGGCGAGCCCGCCAGCCAGAGGGAGATGATGCCTGGGGCTCCTCTTCCCTCCGAGAATGCTTGTGCGGCCTGGGGGCGCCCGCAGGTGTGCTCCCGAGGCCTGCCGCTGCCTCTAGCTAGCACCTGGGGCCAGTTGGCAGTGCCGGCTGGCCAGCCTCCTAGAGCCAGGGCTGGCTGCAGCAGGCTCCGCGGGCGGGCGGGCGGGCGGGCGAAGGGCAGACGGGAGCGGAAGGGGACCGGCCCGCACCGCTTCTAAGCGCGCCCTGGAGGCCAGGACCCCAGGGGGCAGAAGTGGGTCTGGCTTTGCATTGCCCGACCAGCGGGAGGGAGCCAGCCAGGGGCAGCCAGTTGCATCCTCCCGGGAACTGCCAGCAGAGGCTTTTGGGGAGCGCGCTGCCAACTCTTGGCTTGGCCGGGGGAGACCTGCCGTCTCTGTGGCTCCAGCCGGCCAGCAGGCTGCAGGGTCGGGCGCAGCGGCCGTGGGGCTCTGGAGCTTGCTGCCCTGCCCGTGGGCGGGGCCTCCACGGGCCAGCCAGGGGGCACAGGGTTCCTGGGGCTGCACCTCGTCCCGGCCCGGCCCAAGGGAGGTGGGGGGAACCTCGGAGGCACCCAGGAACGCAGGAGGGCCCAGACTCCGGCCCTGCCAGCCCTCGGAGAGGGCCCACGCGTGTCCGCTCGGGCTCAGGAGGCCACGGTGGGACAGCCAGTACCCCAGCACCGAGCTCATGTCGCGTGGACCACCCAGTGCGCGTCAGGAGTAGGTGTGTCCCAGCAGGAGCCCCTAGGAACAGCCCCGCCCTACCAGCTCTTAGCACAGGGAGTCCTGGTCTGCACATTTATGAGCCAGGGAGCCAGAGAGCCAGAGAGCCAGAGGAGGACGCTGCCGTGGGCTCGAACTGTCCTCAGAGAATGTTTTTATGACCCGGTGATCCAAGGGAGGTGGGGGGAACCTCGGAGGCACCCAGGAACGCAGGAGGGCCCAGACTGCGGCCCTGCCGGCCCTCGGAGAGGGCCCACGCGTGTCCGCTCGGGCTCAGGAGGCCACGGTGGGACAGCCCGTACCCCAGCACCGAGCTCATCTCGCGTGGACCACCCAGTGGGCGTCAGGAGTAGGTGTGTCCCAGCAGCAGCCGCCCCCCACCCCGGGAACGGCCCCTCCCTAGACAAGCCTTCCCTGTGAGGAGTCCTGGACTGCGCACGCGCGAGCCGGCGAGCCCGCCAGCCAGAGGGAGATGATGCCTGGGGCTCCTCTTCCCTCCGAGAATGCTTGTGCGGCCTGGGGGCGCCCGCAGGTGTGCTCCCGAGGCCTGCCGCTGCCTCTAGCTAGCACCTGGGGCCAGTTGGCAGTGCCGGCTGGCCAGCCTCCTAGAGCCAGGGCTGGCTGCAGCAGGCTCCGCGGGCGGGCGGGCGAAGGGCAGACGGGAGCGGAAGGGGGCCCGCCCGCACCGCTTCTAAGCGCGCCCTGGAGGCCAGGACCCCAGGGGGCAGAAGTGGGTCTGGCTTTGCATTGCCCGACCAGCGGGAGGGAGCCAGCCAGGGGCAGCCAGTTGCATCCTCCCGGGAACTGCCAGCAGAGGCTTTTGGGGAGCGCGCTGCCAACTCTTGGCTTGGCCGGGGGAGACCTGCCGTCTCTGTGGCTCCAGCCGGCCAGCAGGCTGCAGGGTCGGGCGCATCGGCCGTGGGGCTCTGGAGCTTGCTGCCCTGCCCGTGGGCGGGGCCTCCACGGGCCAGCCAGGTGGCACAGGGTTCCTGGGGCTGCGCCTCGTCCCGGCCCGGCCCGGCCCAAGGGAGGTGGGGGGAACCTCGGAGGCACCCAGGAACGCAGGAGGGCCCAGACTCCGGCCCTGCCAGCCCTCGGAGAGGGCCCACGCGTGTCCGCTCGGGCTCAGGAGGCCACGGTGGGACAGCCAGTACCCCAGCACCGAGCTCATGTCGCGTGGACCACCCAGTGCGCGTCAGGAGTAGGTGTGTCCCAGCAGGAGCCCCTAGGAACAGCCCCGCCCTACCAGCTCTTAGCACAGGGAGTCCTGGTCTGCACATGCATGAGCCAGGGAGCCAGAGAGCCAGAGAGCCAGAGGAGGACGCTGCCGTGGGCTCGAACTGTCCTCAGAGAATGTTTGTATGACCCGGGGATCCAAGGGAGGTGGGGGGAACCTCGGAGGCGCCCAGGAACGCAGGAGGGCCCAGACTCCGGCCCTGCTGGCCCTCGGAGAGGGCCCACGTGTGTCCGCTCGGGCTCAGGAGGCCACGGTGGGACAGCCCGTACCCCAGCACCGAGCTCATCTCGCGTGGACCACCCAGTGGGCGTCAGGAGTAGGTGTGTCCCAGCAGCAGCCGCCCCCCACCCCGGGAACGGCCCCTCCCTAGACAAGCCTTCCCTGTGAGGAGTCCTGGACTGCGCACGCGCGAGCCGGCGAGCCCGCCAGCCAGAGGGAGATGATGCCTGGGGCTCCTCTTCCCTCCGAGAATGCTTGTGCGGCCTGGGGGCGCCCGCAGGTGTGCTCCCGAGGCCTGCCGCTGCCTCTAGCTAGCACCTGGGGCCAGTTGGCAGTGCCGGCTGGCCAGCCTCCTAGAGCCAGGGCTGGCTGCAGCAGGCTCCGCGGGCGGGCGGGCGAAGGGCAGACGGGTGCCGAAGGGGCCCGCCCGCACCGCTTCTAAGCGCGCCCTGGAGGCCAGGACCCCAGGGGGCAGAAGTGGGTCTGGCTTTGCATTGCCCGACCAGCGGGAGGGAGCCAGCCAGGGGCAGCCAGTTGCATCCTCCCGGGAACTGCCAGCAGAGGCTTTTGGGGAGCGCGCTGCCAACTCTTGGCTTGGCCGGGGGAGACCTGCCGTCTCTGTGGCTCCAGCCGGCCAGCAGGCTGCAGGGTCGGGCGCAGCGGCCGTGGGGCTCTGGAGCTTGCTGCCCTGCCCGTGGGCGGGGCCTCCACGGGCCAGCCAGGTGGCACAGGGTTCCTGGGGCTGCGCCTCGTCCCGGCCCGGCCCAAGGGAGGTGGGGGGAACCTCGGAGGCACCCAGGAACGCAGGAGGGCCCAGACTCCGGCCCTGCCGGCCCTCGGAGAGGGCCCACGCGTGTCCGCTCGGGCTCAGGAGGCCACGGTGGGACAGCCCGTACCCCAGCACCGAGCTCATCTCGCGTGGACCACCCAGTGGGCGTCAGGAGTAGGTGTGTCCCAGCAGCAGCCGCCCCCCACCCCGGGAACGGCCCCTCCCTAGACAAGCCTTCCCTGTGAGGAGTCCTGGACTGCGCACGCGCGAGCCGGCGAGCCCGCCAGCCAGAGGGAGATGATGCCTGGGGCTCCTCTTGCCTCAGAGAATGCTTGTGCGGCCTGGGGGCGCCCGCAGGTGTGCTCCGAGGCCTGCCGCTGCCTCTAGCTAGCACCTGGGGCCAGTTGGCAGTGCCGGCTGGCCAGCCTCCTAGAGCCAGGGCTGGCTGCAGCAGGCTCCGCGGGCGGGCGGGCGGGCGAAGGGCAGACGGAAGCCGAAGGGGACCCGCCCGCCTGCTCCGCTCCGAAGCGCGCCCGCCCTGGAGGCCAGGACCCCAGGGGGCAGAAGTGGGTCTGGCTTTGCATTGCCCGACCAGCGGGAGGGAGCCAGCCAGGGGCAGCCAGTTGCATCCTCCCGGGAACTGCCAGCGGAGGCTTTTGGGGAGCGCGCTGCCAACTCTTGGCTTGGCCGGGGGAGACCTGCCGTCTCTGTGGCTCCAGCCGGCCAGCAGGCTGCAGGGTCGGGCGCAGCGGCCGTGGGGCTCTGGAGCTTGCTGCCCTGCCCGTGGGCGGGGCCTCCACGGGCCAGCCAGGTGGCACAGGGTTCCTGGGGCTGCGCCTCGTCCCGGCCCGGCCCGGCCCAAGGGAGGTGGGGGGAACCTCGGAGGCGCCCAGGAACGCAAGAGGGCCCAGACTGCGGCCCTGCCGGCCCTCGGAGAGGGCCCACGCGTGTCTGCTCGGGCTCAGGAGGCCACGGTGGGACAGCCAGTGCCCCAGCACCGAGCTCATCTCGCGTGGACCACCCAGTGCGCGTCAGGAGTAGGTGTGTCCCAGCAGGAGCCCCTAGGAACAGCCCTGCCCTACCAGCTCTTAGCACAGGGAGTCCTGGTCTGCACATGCATGAGCCAGGGAGCCAGAGAGCCAGAGGAGGACGTTGCCGTGGGCTCGAACTGTCCTCAGAGAATGTTGGTATGACCCGGGGATCCAAGGGAGGTGGGGGGAACCTCGGAGGCGCCCAGGAACGCAGGAGGGCCCAGACTGCGGCCCTGCCGGCCCTCGGAGAGGGCCCACGCGTGTCCGCTCGGGCTCAGGAGGCCACGGTGGGACAGCCCGTACCCCAGCACCGAGCTCATCTCGCGTGGACCACCCAGTGGGCGTCAGGAGTAGGTGTGTCCCAGCAGCAGCCGCCCCCCACCCCGGGCACGGCCCCTCCCTAGACAAGCCTTCCCTGTGAGGAGTCCTGGACTGCGCACGCGCGAGCCGGCGAGCCCGCCAGCCAGAGGGAGATGATGCCTGGGGCTCCTCTTGCCTCAGAGAATGCTTGTGCGGCCTGGGGGCGCCCGCAGGTGTGCTCCGAGGCCTGCCGCTGCCTCTAGCTAGCACCTGGGGCCAGTTGGCAGTGCCGGCTGGCCAGCCTCCTAGAGCCAGGGCTGGCTGCAGCAGGCTCCGCGGGCGGGCGAAGGGCAGACGGAAGCCGAAGGGGACCCGCCCGCCCGCTCCGCTCCGAAGCGCGCCCGCCCTGGAGGCCAGGACCCCAGGGGGCAGAAGTGGGTCTGGCTTTGCATTGCCTGACCAGCGGGAGGGAGCCAGCCAGGGGCAGCCAGTTGCATCCTCCCGGGAACTGCCAGCGGAGGCTTTTGGGGAGCGCGCTGCCAACTCTTGGCTTGGCCGGGGGAGACCTGCCGTCTCTGTGGCTCCAGCCGGCCAGCAGGCTGCAGGGTCGGGCGCAGCGGCCGTGGGGCTCTGGAGCTTGCTGCCCTGCCCGTGGGCGGGGCCTCCACGGGCCAGCCAGGTGGCACAGGGTTCCTGGGGCTGCGCCTCGTCCCGGCCCGGCCCGGCCCAAGGGAGGTGGGGGGAACCTCGGAGGCGCCCAGGAACGCAAGAGGGCCCAGACTGCGGCCCTGCCGGCCCTCGGAGAGGGCCCACGCGTGTCTGCTCGGGCTCAGGAGGCCACGGTGGGACAGCCAGTGCCCCAGCACCGAGCTCATCTCGCGTGGACCACCCAGTGCGCGTCAGGAGTAGGTGTGTCCCAGCAGGAGCCCCTAGGAACAGCCCTGCCCTACCAGCTCTTAGCACAGGGAGTCCTGGTCTGCACATGCATGAGCCAGGGAGCCAGAGAGCCAGAGGAGGACGCTGCCGTGGGCTCGAACTGTCCTCAGAGAATGTTTTTATGACCCGGTGATCCAAGGGAGGTGGGGGGAACCTCGGAGGCACCCAGGAACGCAGGAGGGCCCAGACTCCGGCCCTGCCGGCCCTCGGAGAGGGCCCACGCGTGTCCGCTCGGGCTCAGGAGGCCACGGTGGGACAGCCCGTACCCCAGCACCGAGCTCATCTCGCGTGGACCACCCAGTGGGCGTCAGGAGTAGGTGTGTCCCAGCAGCAGCCGCCCCTCACCCCGGGAACGGCCCCTCCCTAGACAAGCCTTCCCTGTGAGGAGTCCTGGACTGCGCACGCGCGAGCCGGCGAGCCCGCCAGCCTGAGGGAGATGATGCCTGGGGCTCCTCTTCCCTCCGAGAATGCTTGTGCGGCCTGGGGGCGCCCGCAGGTGTGCTCCCGAGGCCTGCCGCTGCCTCTAGCTAGCACCTGGGGCCAGTTGGCAGTGCCGGCTGGCCAGCCTCCTAGAGCCAGGGCTGGCTGCAGCAGGCTCCGCGGGCGGGCGGGCGAAGGGCAGACGGGAGCGGAAGGGGGCCCGCCCGCACCGCTTCTAAGCGCACCCTGGAGGCCAGGACCCCAGGGGGCAGAAGTGGGTCTGGCTTTGCATTGCCCGACCAGCGGGAGGGAGCCAGCCAGGGGCAGCCAGTTGCATCCTCCCGGGAACTGCCAGCAGAGGCTTTTGGGGAGCGCGCTGCCAACTCTTGGCTTGGCCGGGGGAGACCTGCCGTCTCTGTGGCTCCAGCCGGCCAGCAGGCTGCAGGGTCGGGCGCATCGGCCGTGGGGCTCTGGAGCTTGCTGCCCTGCCCGTGGGCGGGGCCTCCACGGGCCAGCCAGGTGGCACAGGGTTCCTGGGGCTGCGCCTCGTCCCGGCCCGGCCCAAGGGAGGTGGGGGGAACCTCGGAGGCACCCAGGAACGCAGGAGGGCCCAGACTCCGGCCCTGCCAGCCCTCGGAGAGGGCCCACGCGTGTCCGCTCGGGCTCAGGAGGCCACGGTGGGACAGCCCGTACCCCAGCACCGAGCTCATCTCGCGTGGACCACCCAGTGCGCGTCAGGAGTAGGTGTGTCCCAGCAGGAGCCCCTAGGAACAGCCCCGCCCTACCAGCTCTTAGCACAGGGAGTCCTGGTCTGCACATGCATGAGCCAGGGAGCCAGAGAGCCAGAGAGCCAGAGGAGGACGCTGCCGTGGGCTCGAACTGTCCTCAGAGAATGTTTGTATGACCCGGGGATCCAAGGGAGGTGGGGGGAACCTCGGAGGCGCCCAGGAACGCAGGAGGGCCCAGACTCCGGCCCTGCTGGCCCTCGGAGAGGGCCCACGTGTGTCCGCTCGGGCTCAGGAGGCCACGGTGGGACAGCCCGTACCCCAGCACCGAGCTCATCTCGCGTGGACCACCCAGTGGGCGTCAGGAGTAGGTGTGTCCCAGCAGCAGCCGCCCCCCACCCCGGGAACGGCCCCTCCCTAGACAAGCCTTCCCTGTGAGGAGTCCTGGACTGCGCACGCGCGAGCCGGCGAGCCCGCCAGCCAGAGGGAGATGATGCCTGGGGCTCCTCTTCCCTCCGAGAATGCTTGTGCGGCCTGGGGGCGCCCGCAGGTGTGCTCCCGAGGCCTGCCGCTGCCTCTAGCTAGCACCTGGGGCCAGTTGGCAGTGCCGGCTGGCCAGCCTCCTAGAGCCAGGGCTGGCTGCAGCAGGCTCCGCGGGCGGGCGGGCGAAGGGCAGACGGGAGCGGAAGGGGGCCCGCCCGCACCGCTTCTAAGCGCGCCCTGGAGGCCAGGACCCCAGGGGGCAGAAGTGGGTCTGGCTTTGCATTGCCCGACCAGCGGGAGGGAGCCAGCCAGGGGCAGCCAGTTGCATCCTCCCGGGAACTGCCAGCAGAGGCTTTTGGGGAGCGCGCTGCCAACTCTTGGCTTGGCCGGGGGAGACCTGCCGTCTCTGTGGCTCCAGCCGGCCAGCAGGCTGCAGGGTCGGGCGCAGCGGCCGTGGGGCTCTGGAGCTTGCTGCCCTGCCCGTGGGCGGGGCCTCCACGGGCCAGCCAGGGGGCACAGGGTTCCTGGGGCTGCACCTCGTCCCGGCCCGGCCCAAGGGAGGTGGGGGGAACCTCGGAGGCACCCAGGAACGCAGGAGGGCCCAGACTCCGGCCCTGCCAGCCCTCGGAGAGGGCCCACGCGTGTCCGCTCGGGCTCAGGAGGCCACGGTGGGACAGCCAGTACCCCAGCACCGAGCTCATGTCGCGTGGACCACCCAGTGCGCGTCAGGAGTAGGTGTGTCCCAGCAGGAGCCCCTAGGAACAGCCCCGCCCTACCAGCTCTTAGCACAGGGAGTCCTGGTCTGCACATGCATGAGCCAGGGAGCCAGAGAGCCAGAGAGCCAGAGGAGGACGCTGCCGTGGGCTCGAACTGTCCTCAGAGAATGTTTTTATGACCCGGTGATCCAAGGGAGGTGGGGGGAACCTCGGAGGCACCCAGGAACGCAGGAGGGCCCAGACTGCGGCCCTGCCGGCCCTCGGAGAGGGCCCACGCGTGTCCGCTCGGGCTCAGGAGGCCACGGTGGGACAGCCCGTACCCCAGCACCGAGCTCATCTCGCGTGGACCACCCAGTGGGCGTCAGGAGTAGGTGTGTCCCAGCAGCAGCCGCCCCCCACCCCGGGAACGGCCCCTCCCTAGACAAGCCTTCCCTGTGAGGAGTCCTGGACTGCGCACGCGCGAGCCGGCGAGCCCGCCAGCCAGAGGGAGATGATGCCTGGGGCTCCTCTTCCCTCCGAGAATGCTTGTGCGGCCTGGGGGCGCCCGCAGGTGTGCTCCCGAGGCCTGCCGCTGCCTCTAGCTAGCACCTGGGGCCAGTTGGCAGTGCCGGCTGGCCAGCCTCCTAGAGCCAGGGCTGGCTGCAGCAGGCTCCGCGGGCGGGCGGGCGAAGGGCAGACGGGAGCGGAAGGGGGCCCGCCCGCACCGCTTCTAAGCGCGCCCTGGAGGCCAGGACCCCAGGGGGCAGAAGTGGGTCTGGCTTTGCATTGCCCGACCAGCGGGAGGGAGCCAGCCAGGGGCAGCCAGTTGCATCCTCCCGGGAACTGCCAGCAGAGGCTTTTGGGGAGCGCGCTGCCAACTCTTGGCTTGGCCGGGGGAGACCTGCCGTCTCTGTGGCTCCAGCCGGCCAGCAGGCTGCAGGGTCGGGCGCATCGGCCGTGGGGCTCTGGAGCTTGCTGCCCTGCCCGTGGGCGGGGCCTCCACGGGCCAGCCAGGTGGCACAGGGTTCCTGGGGCTGCGCCTCGTCCCGGCCCGGCCCAAGGGAGGTGGGGGGAACCTCGGAGGCACCCAGGAACGCAGGAGTGCCCAGACTCCGGCCCTGCCAGCCCTCGGAGAGGGCCCACGCGTGTCCGCTCGGGCTCAGGAGGCCACGGTGGGACAGCCAGTACCCCAGCACCGAGCTCATGTCGCGTGGACCACCCAGTGCGCGTCAGGAGTAGGTGTGTCCCAGCAGGAGCCCCTAGGAACAGCCCCGCCCTACCAGCTCTTAGCACAGGGAGTCCTGGTCTGCACATGCATGAGCCAGGGAGCCAGAGAGCCAGAGAGCCAGAGGAGGACGCTGCCGTGGGCTCGAACTGTCCTCAGAGAATGTTTGTATGACCCGGGGATCCAAGGGAGGTGGGGGGAACCTCGGAGGCGCCCAGGAACGCAGGAGGGCCCAGACTCCGGCCCTGCTGGCCCTCGGAGAGGGCCCACGCGTGTCCGCTCGGGCTCAGGAGGCCACGGTGGGACAGCCCGTACCCCAGCACCGAGCTCATCTCGCGTGGACCACCCAGTGGGCGTCAGGAGTAGGTGTGTCCCAGCAGCAGCCGCCCCCCACCCCGGGCACGGCCCCTCCCTAGACAAGCCTTCCCTGTGAGGAGTCCTGGACTGCGCACGCGCGAGCCGGCGAGCCCGCCAGCCAGAGGGAGATGATGCCTGGGGCTCCTCTTCCCTCCGAGAATGCTTGTGCGGCCTGGGGGCGCCCGCAGGTGTGCTCCCGAGGCCTGCCGCTGCCTCTAGCTAGCACCTGGGGCCAGTTGGCAGTGCCGGCTGGCCAGCCTCCTAGAGCCAGGGCTGGCTGCAGCAGGCTCCGCGGGCGGGCGGGCGAAGGGCAGACGGGAGCGGAAGGGGGCCCGCCCGCACCGCTTCTAAGCGCGCCCTGGAGGCCAGGACCCCAGGGGGCAGAAGTGGGTCTGGCTTTGCATTGCCCGACCAGCGGGAGGGAGCCAGCCAGGGGCAGCCAGTTGCATCCTCCCGGGAACTGCCAGCAGAGGCTTTTGGGGAGCGCGCTGCCAACTCTTGGCTTGGCCGGGGGAGACCTGCCGTCTCTGTGGCTCCAGCCGGCCAGCAGGCTGCAGGGTCGGGCGCAGCGGCCGTGGGGCTCTGGAGCTTGCTGCCCTGCCCGTGGGCGGGGCCTCCACGGGCCAGCCAGGTGGCACAGGGTTCCTGGGGCTGCGCCTCGTCCCGGCCCGGCCCAAGGGAGGTGGGGGGAACCTCGGAGGCACCCAGGAACGCAGGAGGGCCCAGACTCCGGCCCTGCCAGCCCTCGGAGAGGGCCCACGCGTGTCCGCTCGGGCTCAGGAGGCCACGGTGGGACAGCCCGTACCCCAGCACCGAGCTCATCTCGCGTGGACCACCCAGTGGGCGTCAGGAGTAGGTGTGTCCCAGCAGCAGCCGCCCCCCACCCCGGGAACGGCCCCTCCCTAGACAAGCCTTCCCTGTGAGGAGTCCTGGACTGCGCACGCGCGAGCCAGCGAGCCCGCCAGCCAGAGGGAGATGATGCCTGGGGCTCCTCTTCCCTCCGAGAATGCTTGTGCGGCCTGGGGGCGCCCGCAGGTGTGCTCCCGAGGCCTGCCGCTGCCTCTAGCTAGCACCTGGGGCCAGTTGGCAGTGCCGGCTGGCCAGCCTCCTAGAGCCAGGGCTGGCTGCAGCAGGCTCCGCGGGCGGGCGGGCGGGCAGGCGGGCGAAGGGCAGACGGGAGCGGAAGGGGGCCCGCCCGCACCGCTTCTAAGCGCGCCCTGGAGGCCAGGACCCCAGGGGGCAGAAGTGGGTCTGGCTTTGCATTGCCCGACCAGCGGGAGGGAGCCAGCCAGGGGCAGCCAGTTGCATCCTCCCGGGAACTGCCAGCAGAGGCTTTTGGGGAGCGCGCTGCCAACTCTTGGCTTGGCCGGGGGAGACCTGCCGTCTCTGTGGCTCCAGCCGGCCAGCAGGCTGCAGGGTCGGGCGCAGCGGCCGTGGGGCTCTGGAGCTTGCTGCCCTGCCCGTGGGCGGGGCCTCCACGGGCCAGCCAGGTGGCACAGGGTTCCTGGGGCTGCGCCTCGTCCCGGCCCGGCCCAAGGGAGGTGGGGGGAACCTCGGAGGCACCCAGGAACGCAGGAGGGCCCAGACTCCGGCCCTGCCAGCCCTCGGAGAGGGCCCACGCGTGTCCGCTCGGGCTCAGGAGGCCACGGTGGGACAGCCCGTACCCCAGCACCGAGCTCATCTCGCGTGGACCACCCAGTGGGCGTCAGGAGTAGGTGTGTCCCAGCAGCAGCCGCCCCCCACCCCGGGAACGGCCCCTCCCTAGACAAGCCTTCCCTGTGAGGAGTCCTGGACTGCGCACGCGCGAGCCGGCGAGCCCGCCAGCCAGAGGGAGATGATGCCTGGGGCTCCTCTTCCCTCCGAGAATGCTTGTGCGGCCTGGGGGCGCCCGCAGGTGTGCTCCCGAGGCCTGCCGCTGCCTCTAGCTAGCACCTGGGGCCAGTTGGCAGTGCCGGCTGGCCAGCCTCCTAGAGCCAGGGCTGGCTGCAGCAGGCTCCGCGGGCGGGCGGGCGAAGGGCAGACGGGAGCGGAAGGGGGCCCGCCCGCACCGCTTCTAAGCGCGCCCTGGAGGCCAGGACCCCAGGGGGCAGAAGTGGGTCTGGCTTTGCATTGCCCGACCAGCGGGAGGGAGCCAGCCAGGGGCAGCCAGTTGCATCCTCCCGGGAACTGCCAGCAGAGGCTTTTGGGGAGCGCGCTGCCAACTCTTGGCTTGGCCGGGGGAGACCTGCCGTCTCTGTGGCTCCAGCCGGCCAGCAGGCTGCAGGGTCGGGCGCAGCGGCCGTGGGGCTCTGGAGCTTGCTGCCCTGCCCGTGGGCGGGGCCTCCACGGGCCAGCCAGGTGGCACAGGGTTCCTGGGGCTGCGCCTCGTCCCGGCCCGGCCCAAGGGAGGTGGGGGGAACCTCGGAGGCACCCAGGAACGCAGGAGGGCCCAGACTCCGGCCCTGCCAGCCCTCGGAGAGGGCCCACGCGTGTCCGCTCGGGCTCAGGAGGCCACGGTGGGACAGCCCGTACCCCAGCACCGAGCTCATCTCGCGTGGACCACCCAGTGGGCGTCAGGAGTAGGTGTGTCCCAGCAGCAGCCGCCCCCCACCCCGGGAACGGCCCCTCCCTAGACAAGCCTTCCCTGTGAGGAGTCCTGGACTGCGCACGCGCGAGCCAGCGAGCCCGCCAGCCAGAGGGAGATGATGCCTGGGGCTCCTCTTCCCTCCGAGAATGCTTGTGCGGCCTGGGGGCGCCCGCAGGTGTGCTCCCGAGGCCTGCCGCTGCCTCTAGCTAGCACCTGGGGCCAGTTGGCAGTGCCGGCTGGCCAGCCTCCTAGAGCCAGGGCTGGCTGCAGCAGGCTCCGCGGGCGGGCTGGCGGGCAGGCGGGCGAAGGGCAGACGGGAGCGGAAGGGGGCCCGCCCGCACCGCTTCTAAGCGCGCCCTGGAGGCCAGGACCCCAGGGGGCAGAAGTGGGTCTGGCTTTGCATTGCCCGACCAGCGGGAGGGAGCCAGCCAGGGGCAGCCAGTTGCATCCTCCCGGGAACTGCCAGCAGAGGCTTTTGGGGAGCGCGCTGCCAACTCTTGGCTTGGCCGGGGGAGACCTGCCGTCTCTGTGGCTCCAGCCGGCCAGCAGGCTGCAGGGTCGGGCGCAGCGGCCGTGGGGCTCTGGAGCTTGCTGCCCTGCCCGTGGGCGGGGCCTCCACGGGCCAGCCAGGGGGCACAGGGTTCCTGGGGCTGCACCTCGTCCCGGCCCGGCCCAAGGGAGGTGGGGGGAACCTCGGAGGCACCCAGGAACGCAGGAGGGCCCAGACTCCGGCCCTGCCAGCCCTCGGAGAGGGCCCACGCGTGTCCGCTCGGGCTCAGGAGGCCACGGTGGGACAGCCAGTACCCCAGCACCGAGCTCATGTCGCGTGGACCACCCAGTGCGCGTCAGGAGTAGGTGTGTCCCAGCAGGAGCCCCTAGGAACAGCCCCGCCCTACCAGCTCTTAGCACAGGGAGTCCTGGTCTGCACATTTATGAGCCAGGGAGCCAGAGAGCCAGAGAGCCAGAGGAGGACGCTGCCGTGGGCTCGAACTGTCCTCAGAGAATGTTTTTATGACCCGGTGATCCAAGGGAGGTGGGGGGAACCTCGGAGGCACCCAGGAACGCAGGAGGGCCCAGACTCCGGCCCTGCCGGCCCTCGGAGAGGGCCCACGCGTGTCCGCTCGGGCTCAGGAGGCCACGGTGGGACAGCCCGTACCCCAGCACCGAGCTCATCTCGCGTGGACCACCCAGTGGGCGTCAGGAGTAGGTGTGTCCCAGCAGCAGCCGCCCCCCACCCCGGGAACGGCCCCTCCCTAGACAAGCCTTCCCTGTGAGGAGTCCTGGACTGCGCACGCGCGAGCCGGCGAGCCCGCCAGCCAGAGGGAGATGATGCCTGGGGCTCCTCTTCCCTCCGAGAATGCTTGTGCGGCCTGGGGGCGCCCGCAGGTGTGCTCCCGAGGCCTGCCGCTGCCTCTAGCTAGCACCTGGGGCCAGTTGGCAGTGCCGGCTGGCCAGCCTCCTAGAGCCAGGGCTGGCTGCAGCAGGCTCCGCGGGCGGGCGGGCGAAGGGCAGACGGGTGCCGAAGGGGCCCGCCCGCACCGCTTCTAAGCGCGCCCTGGAGGCCAGGACCCCAGGGGGCAGAAGTGGGTCTGGCTTTGCATTGCCCGACCAGCGGGAGGGAGCCAGCCAGGGGCAGCCAGTTGCATCCTCCCGGGAACTGCCAGCAGAGGCTTTTGGGGAGCGCGCTGCCAACTCTTGGCTTGGCCGGGGGAGACCTGCCGTCTCTGTGGCTCCAGCCGGCCAGCAGGCTGCAGGGTCGGGCGCATCGGCCGTGGGGCTCTGGAGCTTGCTGCCCTGCCCGTGGGCGGGGCCTCCACGGGCCAGCCAGGTGGCACAGGGTTCCTGGGGCTGCGCCTCGTCCCGGCCCGGCCCAAGGGAGGTGGGGGGAACCTCGGAGGCACCCAGGAACGCAGGAGGGCCCAGACTCTGGCCCTGCCAGCCCTCGGAGAGGGCCCACGCGTGTCCGCTCGGGCTCAGGAGGCCACGGTGGGACAGCCAGTACCCCAGCACCGAGCTCATCTCGCGTGGACCACCCAGTGCGCGTCAGGAGTAGGTGTGTCCCAGCAGGAGCCCCTAGGAACAGCCCCGCCCTACCAGCTCTTAGCACAGGGAGTCCTGGTCTGCACATGCATGAGCCAGGGAGCCAGAGAGCCAGAGAGCCAGAGGAGGACGCTGCCGTGGGCTCGAACTGTCCTCAGAGAATGTTTGTATGACCCGGGGATCCAAGGGAGGTGGGGGGAACCTCGGAGGCGCCCAGGAACGCAGGAGGGCCCAGACTCCGGCCCTGCTGGCCCTCGGAGAGGGCCCACGCGTGTCCGCTCGGGCTCAGGAGGCCACGGTGGGACAGCCCGTACCCCAGCACCGAGCTCATCTCGCGTGGACCACCCAGTGGGCGTCAGGAGTAGGTGTGTCCCAGCAGCAGCCGCCCCCCACCCCGGGCACGGCCCCTCCCTAGACAAGCCTTCCCTGTGAGGAGTCCTGGACTGCGCACGCGCGAGCCGGCGAGCCCGCCAGCCAGAGGGAGATGATGCCTGGGGCTCCTCTTCCCTCCGAGAATGCTTGTGCGGCCTGGGGGCGCCCGCAGGTGTGCTCCCGAGGCCTGCCGCTGCCTCTAGCTAGCACCTGGGGCCAGTTGGCAGTGCCGGCTGGCCAGCCTCCTAGAGCCAGGGCTGGCTGCAGCAGGCTCCGCGGGCGGGCGGGCGAAGGGCAGACGGGAGCGGAAGGGGGCCCGCCCGCACCGCTTCTAAGCGCGCCCTGGAGGCCAGGACCCCAGGGGGCAGAAGTGGGTCTGGCTTTGCATTGCCCGACCAGCGGGAGGGAGCCAGCCAGGGGCAGCCAGTTGCATCCTCCCGGGAACTGCCAGCAGAGGCTTTTGGGGAGCGCGCTGCCAACTCTTGGCTTGGCCGGGGGAGACCTGCCGTCTCTGTGGCTCCAGCCGGCCAGCAGGCTGCAGGGTCGGGCGCATCGGCCGTGGGGCTCTGGAGCTTGCTGCCCTGCCCGTGGGCGGGGCCTCCACGGGCCAGCCAGGTGGCACAGGGTTCCTGGGGCTGCGCCTCGTCCCGGCCCGGCCCAAGGGAGGTGGGGGGAACCTCGGAGGCACCCAGGAACGCAGGAGGGCCCAGACTCCGGCCCTGCCAGCCCTCGGAGAGGGCCCACGCGTGTCCGCTCGGGCTCAGGAGGCCACGGTGGGACAGCCCGTACCCCAGCACCGAGCTCATCTCGCGTGGACCACCCAGTGGGCGTCAGGAGTAGGTGTGTCCCAGCAGCAGCCGCCCCCCACCCCGGGAACGGCCCCTCCCTAGACAAGCCTTCCCTGTGAGGAGTCCTGGACTGCGCACGCGCGAGCCAGCGAGCCCGCCAGCCAGAGGGAGATGATGCCTGGGGCTCCTCTTCCCTCCGAGAATGCTTGTGCGGCCTGGGGGCGCCCGCAGGTGTGCTCCCGAGGCCTGCCGCTGCCTCTAGCTAGCACCTGGGGCCAGTTGGCAGTGCCGGCTGGCCAGCCTCCTAGAGCCAGGGCTGGCTGCAGCAGGCTCCGCGGGCGGGCGGGCGGGCAGGCGGGCGAAGGGCAGACGGGAGCGGAAGGGGGCCCGCCCGCACCGCTTCTAAGCGCGCCCTGGAGGCCAGGACCCCAGGGGGCAGAAGTGGGTCTGGCTTTGCATTGCCCGACCAGCGGGAGGGAGCCAGCCAGGGGCAGCCAGTTGCATCCTCCCGGGAACTGCCAGCAGAGGCTTTTGGGGAGCGCGCTGCCAACTCTTGGCTTGGCCGGGGGAGACCTGCCGTCTCTGTGGCTCCAGCCGGCCAGCAGGCTGCAGGGTCGGGCGCAGCGGCCGTGGGGCTCTGGAGCTTGCTGCCCTGCCCGTGGGCGGGGCCTCCACGGGCCAGCCAGGTGGCACAGGGTTCCTGGGGCTGCGCCTCGTCCCGGCCCGGCCCAAGGGAGGTGGGGGGAACCTCGGAGGCACCCAGGAACGCAGGAGGGCCCAGACTCCGGCCCTGCCAGCCCTCGGAGAGGGCCCACGCGTGTCCGCTCGGGCTCAGGAGGCCACGGTGGGACAGCCCGTACCCCAGCACCGAGCTCATCTCGCGTGGACCACCCAGTGGGCGTCAGGAGTAGGTGTGTCCCAGCAGCAGCCGCCCCCCACCCCGGGAACGGCCCCTCCCTAGACAAGCCTTCCCTGTGAGGAGTCCTGGACTGCGCACGCGCGAGCCGGCGAGCCCGCCAGCCAGAGGGAGATGATGCCTGGGGCTCCTCTTCCCTCCGAGAATGCTTGTGCGGCCTGGGGGCGCCCGCAGGTGTGCTCCCGAGGCCTGCCGCTGCCTCTAGCTAGCACCTGGGGCCAGTTGGCAGTGCCGGCTGGCCAGCCTCCTAGAGCCAGGGCTGGCTGCAGCAGGCTCCGCGGGCGGGCGGGCGAAGGGCAGACGGGAGCGGAAGGGGGCCCGCCCGCACCGCTTCTAAGCGCGCCCTGGAGGCCAGGACCCCAGGGGGCAGAAGTGGGTCTGGCTTTGCATTGCCCGACCAGCGGGAGGGAGCCAGCCAGGGGCAGCCAGTTGCATCCTCCCGGGAACTGCCAGCAGAGGCTTTTGGGGAGCGCGCTGCCAACTCTTGGCTTGGCCGGGGGAGACCTGCCGTCTCTGTGGCTCCAGCCGGCCAGCAGGCTGCAGGGTGGGGCGCAGCGGCCGTGGGGCTCTGGAGCTTGCTGCCCTGCCCGTGGGCGGGGCCTCCACGGGCCAGCCAGGGGGCACAGGGTTCCTGGGGCTGCACCTCGTCCCGGCCCGGCCCAAGGGAGGTGGGGGGAACCTCGGAGGCACCCAGGAACGCAGGAGGGCCCAGACTCCGGCCCTGCCAGCCCTCGGAGAGGGCCCACGCGTGTCCGCTCGGGCTCAGGAGGCCACGGTGGGACAGCCAGTACCCCAGCACCGAGCTCATGTCGCGTGGACCACCCAGTGCGCGTCAGGAGTAGGTGTGTCCCAGCAGGAGCCCCTAGGAACAGCCCCGCCCTACCAGCTCTTAGCACAGGGAGTCCTGGTCTGCACATGCATGAGCCAGGGAGCCAGAGAGCCAGAGAGCCAGAGGAGGACGCTGCCGTGGGCTTGAACTGTCCTCAGAGAATGTTTTTATGACCCGGTGATCCAAGGGAGGTGGGGGGAACCTCGGAGGCACCCAGGAACGCAGGAGGGCCCAGACTCCGGCCCTGCCGGCCCTCGGAGAGGGCCCACGCGTGTCCGCTCGGGCTCAGGAGGCCACGGTGGGACAGCCCGTACCCCAGCACCGAGCTCATCTCGCGTGGACCACCCAGTGGGCGTCAGGAGTAGGTGTGTCCCAGCAGCAGCCGCCCCTCACCCCGGGAACGGCCCCTCCCTAGACAAGCCTTCCCTGTGAGGAGTCCTGGACTGCGCACGCGCGAGCCAGCGAGCCCGCCAGCCAGAGGGAGATGATGCCTGGGGCTCCTCTTCCCTCCGAGAATGCTTGTGCGGCCTGGGGGCGCCCGCAGGTGTGCTCCCGAGGCCTGCCGCTGCCTCTAGCTAGCACCTGGGGCCAGTTGGCAGTGCCGGCTGGCCAGCCTCCTAGAGCCAGGGCTGGCTGCAGCAGGCTCCGCGGGCGGGCGGGCGAAGGGCAGACGGGAGCGGAAGGGGCCCGCCCGCACCGCTTCTAAGCGCGCCCTGGAGGCCAGGACCCCAGGGGGCAGAAGTGGGTCTGGCTTTGCATTGCCCGACCAGCGGGAGGGAGCCAGCCAGGGGCAGCCAGTTGCATCCTCCCGGGAACTGCCAGCAGAGGCTTTTGGGGAGCGCGCTGCCAACTCTTGGCTTGGCCGGGGGAGACCTGCCGTCTCTGTGGCTCCAGCCGGCCAGCAGGCTGCAGGGTCGGGCGCATCGGCCGTGGGGCTCTGGAGCTTGCTGCCCTGCCCGTGGGCGGGGCCTCCACGGGCCAGCCAGGTGGCACAGGGTTCCTGGGGCTGCGCCTCGTCCCGGCCCGGCCCAAGGGAGGTGGGGGGAACCTCGGAGGCACCCAGGAACGCAGGAGGGCCCAGACTCCGGCCCTGCCAGCCCTCGGAGAGGGCCCACGCGTGTCCGCTCGGGCTCAGGAGGCCACGGTGGGACAGCCCGTACCCCAGCACCGAGCTCATCTCGCGTGGACCACCCAGTGGGCGTCAGGAGTAGGTGTGTCCCAGCAGCAGCCGCCCCCCACCCCGGGAACGGCCCCTCCCTAGACAAGCCTTCCCTGTGAGGAGTCCTGGACTGCGCACGCGCGAGCCGGCGAGCCCGCCAGCCAGAGGGAGATGATGCCTGGGGCTCCTCTTCCCTCCGAGAATGTTTGTGCGGCCTGGGGGCGCCCGCAGGTGTGCTCCGAGGCCTGCCGCTGCCTCTAGCTAGCACCTGGGGCCAGTTGGCAGTGCCGGCTGGCCAGCCTCCTAGAGCCAGGGCTGGCTGCAGCAGGCTCCGCGGGCGGGCGGGCGGGCGAAGGGCAGACGGAAGCCGAAGGGGACCCGCCCGCCTGCTCCGCTCCGAAGCGCGCCCGCCCTGGAGGCCAGGACCCCAGGGGGCAGAAGTGGGTCTGGCTTTGCATTGCCCGACCAGCGGGAGGGAGCCAGCCAGGGGCAGCCAGTTGCATCCTCCCGGGAACTGCCAGCGGAGGCTTTTGGGGAGCGCGCTGCCAACTCTTGGCTTGGCCGGGGGAGACCTGCCGTCTCTGTGGCTCCAGCCGGCCAGCAGGCTGCAGGGTCGGGCGCAGCGGCCGTGGGGCTCTGGAGCTTGCTGCCCTGCCCGTGGGCGGGGCCTCCACGGGCCAGCCAGGTGGCACAGGGTTCCTGGGGCTGCGCCTCGTCCCGGCCCGGCCCGGCCCAAGGGAGGTGGGGGGAACCTCGGAGGCGCCCAGGAACGCAAGAGGGCCCAGACTGCGGCCCTGCCGGCCCTCGGAGAGGGCCCACGCGTGTCTGCTCGGGCTCAGGAGGCCACGGTGGGACAGCCAGTGCCCCAGCACCGAGCTCATCTCGCGTGGACCACCCAGTGCGCGTCAGGAGTAGGTGTGTCCCAGCAGGAGCCCCTAGGAACAGCCCTGCCCTACCAGCTCTTAGCACAGGGAGTCCTGGTCTGCACATGCATGAGCCAGGGAGCCAGAGAGCCAGAGGAGGACGTTGCCGTGGGCTCGAACTGTCCTCAGAGAATGTTGGTATGACCCGGGGATCCAAGGGAGGTGGGGGGAACCTCGGAGGCGCCCAGGAACGCAGGAGGGCCCAGACTGCGGCCCTGCCGGCCCTCGGAGAGGGCCCACGCGTGTCCGCTCGGGCTCAGGAGGCCACGGTGGGACAGCCCGTACCCCAGCACCGAGCTCATCTCGCGTGGACCACCCAGTGGGCGTCAGGAGTAGGTGTGTCCCAGCAGCAGCCGCCCCCCACCCCGGGCACGGCCCCTCCCTAGACAAGCCTTCCCTGTGAGGAGTCCTGGACTGCGCACGCGCGAGCCGGCGAGCCCGCCAGCCAGAGGGAGATGATGCCTGGGGCTCCTCTTGCCTCAGAGAATGCTTGTGCGGCCTGGGGGCGCCCGCAGGTGTGCTCCGAGGCCTGCCGCTGCCTCTAGCTAGCACCTGGGGCCAGTTGGCAGTGCCGGCTGGCCAGCCTCCTAGAGCCAGGGCTGGCTGCAGCAGGCTCCGCGGGCGGGCGGGCGGGCGAAGGGCAGACTGAAGCCGAAGGGGGCCCGCCCGCCCTGGAGGCCAGGACCCCAGGGGGCAGAAGTGGGTCTGGCTTTGCATTGCCCGACCAGCGGGAGGGAGCCAGCCAGGGGCAGCCAGTTGCATCCTCCCGGGAACTGCCAGCGGAGGCTTTTGGGGAGCGCGCTGCCAACTCTTGGCTTGGCCGGGGGAGACCTGCCGTCTCTGTGGCTCCAGCCGGCCAGCAGGCTGCAGGGTCGGGCGCAGCGGCCGTGGGGCTCTGGAGCTTGCTGCCCTGCCCGTGGGCGGGGCCTCCACGGGCCAGCCAGGTGGCACAGGGTTCCTGGGGCTGCGCCTCGTCCCGGCCCGGCCCGGCCCAAGGGAGGTGGGGGGAACCTCGGAGGCGCCCAGGAACGCAAGAGGGCCCAGACTGCGGCCCTGCCGGCCCTCGGAGAGGGCCCACGCGTGTCTGCTCGGGCTCAGGAGGCCACGGTGGGACAGCCAGTACCCCAGCACCGAGCTCATCTCGCGTGGACCACCCAGTGCGCGTCAGGAGTAGGTGTGTCCCAGCAGGAGCCCCTAGGAACAGCCCTGCCCTACCAGCTCTTAGCACAGGGAGTCCTGGTCTGCACATGCATGAGCCAGGGAGCCAGAGAGCCAGAGGAGGACGCTGCCGTGGGCTCGAACTGTCCTCAGAGAATGTTGGTATGACCCGGGGATCCAAGGGAGGTGGGGGGAACCTCGGAGGCGCCCAGGAACGCAGGAGGGCCCAGACTGCGGCCCTGCCGGCCCTCGGAGAGGGCCCACGCGTGTCCGCTCGGGCTCAGGAGGCCACGGTGGGACAGCCAGTACCCCAGCACCGAGCTCATCTCGCGTGGACCACCCAGTGGGCGTCAGGAGTAGGTGTGTCCCAGCAGCAGCCGCCCCCCACCCCGGGCACGGCCCCTCCCTAGACAAGCCTTCCCTGTGAGGAGTCCTGGACTGCGCACGCGCGAGCCGGCGAGCCCGCCAGCCAGAGGGAGATGATGCCTGGGGCTCCTCTTGCCTCAGAGAATGCTTGTGCGGCCTGGGGGCGCCCGCAGGTGTGCTCCGAGGCCTGCCGCTGCCTCTAGCTAGCACCTGGGGCCAGTTGGCAGTGCCGGCTGGCCAGCCTCCTAGAGCCAGGGCTGGCTGCAGCAGGCTCCGCGGGCGGGCGAAGGGCAGACGGAAGCCGAAGGGGACCCGCCCGCCCGCTCCGCTCCGAAGCGCGCCCGCCCTGGAGGCCAGGACCCCAGGGGGCAGAAGTGGGTCTGGCTTTGCATTGCCTGACCAGCGGGAGGGAGCCAGCCAGGGGCAGCCAGTTGCATCCTCCCGGGAACTGCCAGCAGAGGCTTTTGGGGAGCGCGCTGCCAACTCTTGGCTTGGCCGGGGGAGACCTGCCGTCTCTGTGGCTCCAGCCGGCCAGCAGGCTGCAGGGTCGGGCGCAGCGGCCGTGGGGCTCTGGAGCTTGCTGCCCTGCCCGTGGGCGGGGCCTCCACGGGCCAGCCAGGTGGCACAGGGTTCCTGGGGCTGCGCCTCGTCCCGGCCCGGCCCGGCCCAAGGGAGGTGGGGGGAACCTCGGAGGCGCCCAGGAACGCAAGAGGGCCCAGACTGCGGCCCTGCCGGCCCTCGGAGAGGGCCCACGCGTGTCTGCTCGGGCTCAGGAGGCCACGGTGGGACAGCCAGTGCCCCAGCACCGAGCTCATCTCGCGTGGACCACCCAGTGCGCGTCAGGAGTAGGTGTGTCCCAGCAGGAGCCCCTAGGAACAGCCCTGCCCTACCAGCTCTTAGCACAGGGAGTCCTGGTCTGCACATGCATGAGCCAGGGAGCCAGAGAGCCAGAGGAGGACGCTGCCGTGGGCTCGAACTGTCCTCAGAGAATGTTTTTATGACCCGGTGATCCAAGGGAGGTGGGGGGAACCTCGGAGGCACCCAGGAACGCAGGAGGGCCCAGACTCCGGCCCTGCCGGCCCTCGGAGAGGGCCCACGCGTGTCCGCTCGGGCTCAGGAGGCCACGGTGGGACAGCCCGTACCCCAGCACCGAGCTCATCTCGCGTGGACCACCCAGTGGGCGTCAGGAGTAGGTGTGTCCCAGCAGCAGCCGCCCCCCACCCCGGGAACGGCCCCTCCCTAGACAAGCCTTCCCTGTGAGGAGTCCTGGACTGCGCACGCGCGAGCCGGCGAGCCCGCCAGCCAGAGGGAGATGATGCCTGGGGCTCCTCTTGCCTCAGAGAATGCTTGTGCGGCCTGGGGGCGCCCGCAGGTGTGCTCCGAGGCCTGCCGCTGCCTCTAGCTAGCACCTGGGGCCAGTTGGCAGTGCCGGCTGGCCAGCCTCCTAGAGCCAGGGCTGGCTGCAGCAGGCTCCGCGGGCGGGCGAAGGGCAGACGGAAGCCGAAGGGGACCCGCCCGCCTGCTCCGCTCCGAAGCGCGCCCGCCCTGGAGGCCAGGACCCCAGGGGGCAGAAGTGGGTCTGGCTTTGCATTGCCCGACCAGCGGGAGGGAGCCAGCCAGGGGCAGCCAGTTGCATCCTCCCGGGAACTGCCAGCGGAGGCTTTTGGGGAGCGCGCTGCCAACTCTTGGCTTGGCCGGGGGAGACCTGCCGTCTCTGTGGCTCCAGCCGGCCAGCAGGCTGCAGGGTCGGGCGCAGCGGCCGTGGGGCTCTGGAGCTTGCTGCCCTGCCCGTGGGCGGGGCCTCCACGGGCCAGCCAGGTGGCACAGGGTTCCTGGGGCTGCGCCTCGTCCCGGCCCGGCCCGGCCCAAGGGAGGTGGGGGGAACCTCGGAGGCGCCCAGGAACGCAAGAGGGCCCAGACTGCGGCCCTGCCGGCCCTCGGAGAGGGCCCACGCGTGTCTGCTCGGGCTCAGGAGGCCACGGTGGGACAGCCAGTGCCCCAGCACCGAGCTCATCTCGCGTGGACCACCCAGTGCGCGTCAGGAGTAGGTGTGTCCCAGCAGGAGCCCCTAGGAACAGCCCTGCCCTACCAGCTCTTAGCACAGGGAGTCCTGGTCTGCACATGCATGAGCCAGGGAGCCAGAGAGCCAGAGGAGGACGTTGCCGTGGGCTCGAACTGTCCTCAGAGAATGTTGGTATGACCCGGGGATCCAAGGGAGGTGGGGGGAACCTCGGAGGCGCCCAGGAACGCAGGAGGGCCCAGACTGCGGCCCTGCCGGCCCTCGGAGAGGGCCCACGCGTGTCCGCTCGGGCTCAGGAGGCCACGGTGGGACAGCCCGTACCCCAGCACCGAGCTCATCTCGCGTGGACCACCCAGTGGGCGTCAGGAGTAGGTGTGTCCCAGCAGCAGCCGCCCCCCACCCCGGGCACGGCCCCTCCCTAGACAAGCCTTCCCTGTGAGGAGTCCTGGACTGCGCACGCGCGAGCCGGCGAGCCCGCCAGCCAGAGGGAGATGATGCCTGGGGCTCCTCTTGCCTCAGAGAATGCTTGTGCGGCCTGGGGGCGCCCGCAGGTGTGCTCCGAGGCCTGCCGCTGCCTCTAGCTAGCACCTGGGGCCAGTTGGCAGTGCCGGCTGGCCAGCCTCCTAGAGCCAGGGCTGGCTGCAGCAGGCTCCGCGGGCGGGCGGGCGGGCGAAGGGCAGACTGAAGCCGAAGGGGGCCCGCCCGCCCTGGAGGCCAGGACCCCAGGGGGCAGAAGTGGGTCTGGCTTTGCATTGCCCGACCAGCGGGAGGGAGCCAGCCAGGGGCAGCCAGTTGCATCCTCCCGGGAACTGCCAGCGGAGGCTTTTGGGGAGCGCGCTGCCAACTCTTGGCTTGGCCGGGGGAGACCTGCCGTCTCTGTGGCTCCAGCCGGCCAGCAGGCTGCAGGGTCGGGCGCAGCGGCCGTGGGGCTCTGGAGCTTGCTGCCCTGCCCGTGGGCGGGGCCTCCACGGGCCAGCCAGGTGGCACAGGGTTCCTGGGGCTGCGCCTCGTCCCGGCCCGGCCCGGCCCAAGGGAGGTGGGGGGAACCTCGGAGGCGCCCAGGAACGCAAGAGGGCCCAGACTGCGGCCCTGCCGGCCCTCGGAGAGGGCCCACGCGTGTCTGCTCGGGCTCAGGAGGCCACGGTGGGACAGCCAGTACCCCAGCACCGAGCTCATCTCGCGTGGACCACCCAGTGCGCGTCAGGAGTAGGTGTGTCCCAGCAGGAGCCCCTAGGAACAGCCCTGCCCTACCAGCTCTTAGCACAGGGAGTCCTGGTCTGCACATGCATGAGCCAGGGAGCCAGAGAGCCAGAGGAGGACGCTGCCGTGGGCTCGAACTGTCCTCAGAGAATGTTGGTATGACCCGGGGATCCAAGGGAGGTGGGGGGAACCTCGGAGGCGCCCAGGAACGCAGGAGGGCCCAGACTGCGGCCCTGCCGGCCCTCGGAGAGGGCCCACGCGTGTCCGCTCGGGCTCAGGAGGCCACGGTGGGACAGCCAGTACCCCAGCACCGAGCTCATCTCGCGTGGACCACCCAGTGGGCGTCAGGAGTAGGTGTGTCCCAGCAGCAGCCGCCCCCCACCCCGGGCACGGCCCCTCCCTAGACAAGCCTTCCCTGTGAGGAGTCCTGGACTGCGCACGCGCGAGCCGGCGAGCCCGCCAGCCAGAGGGAGATGATGCCTGGGGCTCCTCTTGCCTCAGAGAATGCTTGTGCGGCCTGGGGGCGCCCGCAGGTGTGCTCCGAGGCCTGCCGCTGCCTCTAGCTAGCACCTGGGGCCAGTTGGCAGTGCCGGCTGGCCAGCCTCCTAGAGCCAGGGCTGGCTGCAGCAGGCTCCGCGGGCGGGCGAAGGGCAGACGGAAGCCGAAGGGGACCCGCCCGCCCGCTCCGCTCCGAAGCGCGCCCGCCCTGGAGGCCAGGACCCCAGGGGGCAGAAGTGGGTCTGGCTTTGCATTGCCTGACCAGCGGGAGGGAGCCAGCCAGGGGCAGCCAGTTGCATCCTCCCGGGAACTGCCAGCAGAGGCTTTTGGGGAGCGCGCTGCCAACTCTTGGCTTGGCCGGGGGAGACCTGCCGTCTCTGTGGCTCCAGCCGGCCAGCAGGCTGCAGGGTCGGGCGCAGCGGCCGTGGGGCTCTGGAGCTTGCTGCCCTGCCCGTGGGCGGGGCCTCCACGGGCCAGCCAGGTGGCACAGGGTTCCTGGGGCTGCGCCTCGTCCCGGCCCGGCCCGGCCCAAGGGAGGTGGGGGGAACCTCGGAGGCGCCCAGGAACGCAAGAGGGCCCAGACTGCGGCCCTGCCGGCCCTCGGAGAGGGCCCACGCGTGTCTGCTCGGGCTCAGGAGGCCACGGTGGGACAGCCAGTGCCCCAGCACCGAGCTCATCTCGCGTGGACCACCCAGTGCGCGTCAGGAGTAGGTGTGTCCCAGCAGGAGCCCCTAGGAACAGCCCTGCCCTACCAGCTCTTAGCACAGGGAGTCCTGGTCTGCACATGCATGAGCCAGGGAGCCAGAGAGCCAGAGGAGGACGCTGCCGTGGGCTCGAACTGTCCTCAGAGAATGTTTTTATGACCCGGTGATCCAAGGGAGGTGGGGGGAACCTCGGAGGCACCCAGGAACGCAGGAGGGCCCAGACTCCGGCCCTGCCGGCCCTCGGAGAGGGCCCACGCGTGTCCGCTCGGGCTCAGGAGGCCACGGTGGGACAGCCCGTACCCCAGCACCGAGCTCATCTCGCGTGGACCACCCAGTGGGCGTCAGGAGTAGGTGTGTCCCAGCAGCAGCCGCCCCCCACCCCGGGAACGGCCCCTCCCTAGACAAGCCTTCCCTGTGAGGAGTCCTGGACTGCGCACGCGCGAGCCGGCGAGCCCGCCAGCCAGAGGGAGATGATGCCTGGGGCTCCTCTTGCCTCAGAGAATGCTTGTGCGGCCTGGGGGCGCCCGCAGGTGTGCTCCGAGGCCTGCCGCTGCCTCTAGCTAGCACCTGGGGCCAGTTGGCAGTGCCGGCTGGCCAGCCTCCTAGAGCCAGGGCTGGCTGCAGCAGGCTCCGCGGGCGGGCGGGCGGGCGAAGGGCAGACGGAAGCCGAAGGGGACCCGCCCGCCTGCTCCGCTCCGAAGCGCGCCCGCCCTGGAGGCCAGGACCCCAGGGGGCAGAAGTGGGTCTGGCTTTGCATTGCCCGACCAGCGGGAGGGAGCCAGCCAGGGGCAGCCAGTTGCATCCTCCCGGGAACTGCCAGCGGAGGCTTTTGGGGAGCGCGCTGCCAACTCTTGGCTTGGCCGGGGGAGACCTGCCGTCTCTGTGGCTCCAGCCGGCCAGCAGGCTGCAGGGTCGGGCGCAGCGGCCGTGGGGCTCTGGAGCTTGCTGCCCTGCCCGTGGGCGGGGCCTCCACGGGCCAGCCAGGTGGCACAGGGTTCCTGGGGCTGCGCCTCGTCCCGGCCCGGCCCGGCCCAAGGGAGGTGGGGGGAACCTCGGAGGCGCCCAGGAACGCAAGAGGGCCCAGACTGCGGCCCTGCCGGCCCTCGGAGAGGGCCCACGCGTGTCTGCTCGGGCTCAGGAGGCCACGGTGGGACAGCCAGTGCCCCAGCACCGAGCTCATCTCGCGTGGACCACCCAGTGCGCGTCAGGAGTAGGTGTGTCCCAGCAGGAGCCCCTAGGAACAGCCCTGCCCTACCAGCTCTTAGCACAGGGAGTCCTGGTCTGCACATGCATGAGCCAGGGAGCCAGAGAGCCAGAGGAGGACGTTGCCGTGGGCTCGAACTGTCCTCAGAGAATGTTGGTATGACCCGGGGATCCAAGGGAGGTGGGGGGAACCTCGGAGGCGCCCAGGAACGCAGGAGGGCCCAGACTGCGGCCCTGCCGGCCCTCGGAGAGGGCCCACGCGTGTCCGCTCGGGCTCAGGAGGCCACGGTGGGACAGCCCGTACCCCAGCACCGAGCTCATCTCGCGTGGACCACCCAGTGGGCGTCAGGAGTAGGTGTGTCCCAGCAGCAGCCGCCCCCCACCCCGGGCACGGCCCCTCCCTAGACAAGCCTTCCCTGTGAGGAGTCCTGGACTGCGCACGCGCGAGCCGGCGAGCCCGCCAGCCAGAGGGAGATGATGCCTGGGGCTCCTCTTGCCTCAGAGAATGCTTGTGCGGCCTGGGGGCGCCCGCAGGTGTGCTCCGAGGCCTGCCGCTGCCTCTAGCTAGCACCTGGGGCCAGTTGGCAGTGCCGGCTGGCCAGCCTCCTAGAGCCAGGGCTGGCTGCAGCAGGCTCCGCGGGCGGGCGGGCGGGCGAAGGGCAGACTGAAGCCGAAGGGGGCCCGCCCGCCCTGGAGGCCAGGACCCCAGGGGGCAGAAGTGGGTCTGGCTTTGCATTGCCCGACCAGCGGGAGGGAGCCAGCCAGGGGCAGCCAGTTGCATCCTCCCGGGAACTGCCAGCGGAGGCTTTTGGGGAGCGCGCTGCCAACTCTTGGCTTGGCCGGGGGAGACCTGCCGTCTCTGTGGCTCCAGCCGGCCAGCAGGCTGCAGGGTCGGGCGCAGCGGCCGTGGGGCTCTGGAGCTTGCTGCCCTGCCCGTGGGCGGGGCCTCCACGGGCCAGCCAGGTGGCACAGGGTTCCTGGGGCTGCGCCTCGTCCCGGCCCGGCCCGGCCCAAGGGAGGTGGGGGGAACCTCGGAGGCGCCCAGGAACGCAAGAGGGCCCAGACTGCGGCCCTGCCGGCCCTCGGAGAGGGCCCACGCGTGTCTGCTCGGGCTCAGGAGGCCACGGTGGGACAGCCAGTACCCCAGCACCGAGCTCATCTCGCGTGGACCACCCAGTGCGCGTCAGGAGTAGGTGTGTCCCAGCAGGAGCCCCTAGGAACAGCCCTGCCCTACCAGCTCTTAGCACAGGGAGTCCTGGTCTGCACATGCATGAGCCAGGGAGCCAGAGAGCCAGAGGAGGACGCTGCCGTGGGCTCGAACTGTCCTCAGAGAATGTTGGTATGACCCGGGGATCCAAGGGAGGTGGGGGGAACCTCGGAGGCGCCCAGGAACGCAGGAGGGCCCAGACTGCGGCCCTGCCGGCCCTCGGAGAGGGCCCACGCGTGTCCGCTCGGGCTCAGGAGGCCACGGTGGGACAGCCAGTACCCCAGCACCGAGCTCATCTCGCGTGGACCACCCAGTGGGCGTCAGGAGTAGGTGTGTCCCAGCAGCAGCCGCCCCCCACCCCGGGCACGGCCCCTCCCTAGACAAGCCTTCCCTGTGAGGAGTCCTGGACTGCGCACGCGCGAGCCGGCGAGCCCGCCAGCCAGAGGGAGATGATGCCTGGGGCTCCTCTTGCCTCAGAGAATGCTTGTGCGGCCTGGGGGCGCCCGCAGGTGTGCTCCGAGGCCTGCCGCTGCCTCTAGCTAGCACCTGGGGCCAGTTGGCAGTGCCGGCTGGCCAGCCTCCTAGAGCCAGGGCTGGCTGCAGCAGGCTCCGCGGGCGGGCGAAGGGCAGACGGAAGCCGAAGGGGACCCGCCCGCCCGCTCCGCTCCGAAGCGCGCCCGCCCTGGAGGCCAGGACCCCAGGGGGCAGAAGTGGGTCTGGCTTTGCATTGCCTGACCAGCGGGAGGGAGCCAGCCAGGGGCAGCCAGTTGCATCCTCCCGGGAACTGCCAGCAGAGGCTTTTGGGGAGCGCGCTGCCAACTCTTGGCTTGGCCGGGGGAGACCTGCCGTCTCTGTGGCTCCAGCCGGCCAGCAGGCTGCAGGGTCGGGCGCAGCGGCCGTGGGGCTCTGGAGCTTGCTGCCCTGCCCGTGGGCGGGGCCTCCACGGGCCAGCCAGGTGGCACAGGGTTCCTGGGGCTGCGCCTCGTCCCGGCCCGGCCCGGCCCAAGGGAGGTGGGGGGAACCTCGGAGGCGCCCAGGAACGCAAGAGGGCCCAGACTGCGGCCCTGCCGGCCCTCGGAGAGGGCCCACGCGTGTCTGCTCGGGCTCAGGAGGCCACGGTGGGACAGCCAGTGCCCCAGCACCGAGCTCATCTCGCGTGGACCACCCAGTGCGCGTCAGGAGTAGGTGTGTCCCAGCAGGAGCCCCTAGGAACAGCCCTGCCCTACCAGCTCTTAGCACAGGGAGTCCTGGTCTGCACATGCATGAGCCAGGGAGCCAGAGAGCCAGAGGAGGACGCTGCCGTGGGCTCGAACTGTCCTCAGAGAATGTTTTTATGACCCGGTGATCCAAGGGAGGTGGGGGGAACCTCGGAGGCACCCAGGAACGCAGGAGGGCCCAGACTCCGGCCCTGCCGGCCCTCGGAGAGGGCCCACGCGTGTCCGCTCGGGCTCAGGAGGCCACGGTGGGACAGCCCGTACCCCAGCACCGAGCTCATCTCGCGTGGACCACCCAGTGGGCGTCAGGAGTAGGTGTGTCCCAGCAGCAGCCGCCCCCCACCCCGGGAACGGCCCCTCCCTAGACAAGCCTTCCCTGTGAGGAGTCCTGGACTGCGCACGCGCGAGCCGGCGAGCCCGCCAGCCAGAGGGAGATGATGCCTGGGGCTCCTCTTGCCTCAGAGAATGCTTGTGCGGCCTGGGGGCGCCCGCAGGTGTGCTCCGAGGCCTGCCGCTGCCTCTAGCTAGCACCTGGGGCCAGTTGGCAGTGCCGGCTGGCCAGCCTCCTAGAGCCAGGGCTGGCTGCAGCAGGCTCCGCGGGCGGGCGAAGGGCAGACGGAAGCCGAAGGGGACCCGCCCGCCTGCTCCGCTCCGAAGCGCGCCCGCCCTGGAGGCCAGGACCCCAGGGGGCAGAAGTGGGTCTGGCTTTGCATTGCCCGACCAGCGGGAGGGAGCCAGCCAGGGGCAGCCAGTTGCATCCTCCCGGGAACTGCCAGCGGAGGCTTTTGGGGAGCGCGCTGCCAACTCTTGGCTTGGCCGGGGGAGACCTGCCGTCTCTGTGGCTCCAGCCGGCCAGCAGGCTGCAGGGTCGGGCGCAGCGGCCGTGGGGCTCTGGAGCTTGCTGCCCTGCCCGTGGGCGGGGCCTCCACGGGCCAGCCAGGTGGCACAGGGTTCCTGGGGCTGCGCCTCGTCCCGGCCCGGCCCGGCCCAAGGGAGGTGGGGGGAACCTCGGAGGCGCCCAGGAACGCAAGAGGGCCCAGACTGCGGCCCTGCCGGCCCTCGGAGAGGGCCCACGCGTGTCTGCTCGGGCTCAGGAGGCCACGGTGGGACAGCCAGTGCCCCAGCACCGAGCTCATCTCGCGTGGACCACCCAGTGCGCGTCAGGAGTAGGTGTGTCCCAGCAGGAGCCCCTAGGAACAGCCCTGCCCTACCAGCTCTTAGCACAGGGAGTCCTGGTCTGCACATGCATGAGCCAGGGAGCCAGAGAGCCAGAGGAGGACGTTGCCGTGGGCTCGAACTGTCCTCAGAGAATGTTGGTATGACCCGGGGATCCAAGGGAGGTGGGGGGAACCTCGGAGGCGCCCAGGAACGCAGGAGGGCCCAGACTGCGGCCCTGCCGGCCCTCGGAGAGGGCCCACGCGTGTCCGCTCGGGCTCAGGAGGCCACGGTGGGACAGCCCGTACCCCAGCACCGAGCTCATCTCGCGTGGACCACCCAGTGGGCGTCAGGAGTAGGTGTGTCCCAGCAGCAGCCGCCCCCCACCCCGGGCACGGCCCCTCCCTAGACAAGCCTTCCCTGTGAGGAGTCCTGGACTGCGCACGCGCGAGCCGGCGAGCCCGCCAGCCAGAGGGAGATGATGCCTGGGGCTCCTCTTGCCTCAGAGAATGCTTGTGCGGCCTGGGGGCGCCCGCAGGTGTGCTCCGAGGCCTGCCGCTGCCTCTAGCTAGCACCTGGGGCCAGTTGGCAGTGCCGGCTGGCCAGCCTCCTAGAGCCAGGGCTGGCTGCAGCAGGCTCCGCGGGCGGGCGAAGGGCAGACGGAAGCCGAAGGGGACCCGCCCGCCCGCTCCGCTCCGAAGCGCGCCCGCCCTGGAGGCCAGGACCCCAGGGGGCAGAAGTGGGTCTGGCTTTGCATTGCCTGACCAGCGGGAGGGAGCCAGCCAGGGGCAGCCAGTTGCATCCTCCCGGGAACTGCCAGCAGAGGCTTTTGGGGAGCGCGCTGCCAACTCTTGGCTTGGCCGGGGGAGACCTGCCGTCTCTGTGGCTCCAGCCGGCCAGCAGGCTGCAGGGTCGGGCGCAGCGGCCGTGGGGCTCTGGAGCTTGCTGCCCTGCCCGTGGGCGGGGCCTCCACGGGCCAGCCAGGTGGCACAGGGTTCCTGGGGCTGCGCCTCGTCCCGGCCCGGCCCGGCCCAAGGGAGGTGGGGGGAACCTCGGAGGCGCCCAGGAACGCAAGAGGGCCCAGACTGCGGCCCTGCCGGCCCTCGGAGAGGGCCCACGCGTGTCTGCTCGGGCTCAGGAGGCCACGGTGGGACAGCCAGTGCCCCAGCACCGAGCTCATCTCGCGTGGACCACCCAGTGCGCGTCAGGAGTAGGTGTGTCCCAGCAGGAGCCCCTAGGAACAGCCCTGCCCTACCAGCTCTTAGCACAGGGAGTCCTGGTCTGCACATGCATGAGCCAGGGAGCCAGAGAGCCAGAGGAGGACGCTGCCGTGGGCTCGAACTGTCCTCAGAGAATGTTTTTATGACCCGGTGATCCAAGGGAGGTGGGGGGAACCTCGGAGGCACCCAGGAACGCAGGAGGGCCCAGACTCCGGCCCTGCCGGCCCTCGGAGAGGGCCCACGCGTGTCCGCTCGGGCTCAGGAGGCCACGGTGGGACAGCCCGTACCCCAGCACCGAGCTCATCTCGCGTGGACCACCCAGTGGGCGTCAGGAGTAGGTGTGTCCCAGCAGCAGCCGCCCCCCACCCCGGGAACGGCCCCTCCCTAGACAAGCCTTCCCTGTGAGGAGTCCTGGACTGCGCACGCGCGAGCCGGCGAGCCCGCCAGCCAGAGGGAGATGATGCCTGGGGCTCCTCTTGCCTCAGAGAATGCTTGTGCGGCCTGGGGGCGCCCGCAGGTGTGCTCCGAGGCCTGCCGCTGCCTCTAGCTAGCACCTGGGGCCAGTTGGCAGTGCCGGCTGGCCAGCCTCCTAGAGCCAGGGCTGGCTGCAGCAGGCTCCGCGGGCGGGCGAAGGGCAGACGGAAGCCGAAGGGGACCCGCCCGCCTGCTCCGCTCCGAAGCGCGCCCGCCCTGGAGGCCAGGACCCCAGGGGGCAGAAGTGGGTCTGGCTTTGCATTGCCCGACCAGCGGGAGGGAGCCAGCCAGGGGCAGCCAGTTGCATCCTCCCGGGAACTGCCAGCGGAGGCTTTTGGGGAGCGCGCTGCCAACTCTTGGCTTGGCCGGGGGAGACCTGCCGTCTCTGTGGCTCCAGCCGGCCAGCAGGCTGCAGGGTCGGGCGCAGCGGCCGTGGGGCTCTGGAGCTTGCTGCCCTGCCCGTGGGCGGGGCCTCCACGGGCCAGCCAGGTGGCACAGGGTTCCTGGGGCTGCGCCTCGTCCCGGCCCGGCCCGGCCCAAGGGAGGTGGGGGGAACCTCGGAGGCGCCCAGGAACGCAAGAGGGCCCAGACTGCGGCCCTGCCGGCCCTCGGAGAGGGCCCACGCGTGTCTGCTCGGGCTCAGGAGGCCACGGTGGGACAGCCAGTGCCCCAGCACCGAGCTCATCTCGCGTGGACCACCCAGTGCGCGTCAGGAGTAGGTGTGTCCCAGCAGGAGCCCCTAGGAACAGCCCTGCCCTACCAGCTCTTAGCACAGGGAGTCCTGGTCTGCACATGCATGAGCCAGGGAGCCAGAGAGCCAGAGGAGGACGTTGCCGTGGGCTCGAACTGTCCTCAGAGAATGTTGGTATGACCCGGGGATCCAAGGGAGGTGGGGGGAACCTCGGAGGCGCCCAGGAACGCAGGAGGGCCCAGACTGCGGCCCTGCCGGCCCTCGGAGAGGGCCCACGCGTGTCCGCTCGGGCTCAGGAGGCCACGGTGGGACAGCCCGTACCCCAGCACCGAGCTCATCTCGCGTGGACCACCCAGTGGGCGTCAGGAGTAGGTGTGTCCCAGCAGCAGCCGCCCCCCACCCCGGGCACGGCCCCTCCCTAGACAAGCCTTCCCTGTGAGGAGTCCTGGACTGCGCACGCGCGAGCCGGCGAGCCCGCCAGCCAGAGGGAGATGATGCCTGGGGCTCCTCTTGCCTCAGAGAATGCTTGTGCGGCCTGGGGGCGCCCGCAGGTGTGCTCCGAGGCCTGCCGCTGCCTCTAGCTAGCACCTGGGGCCAGTTGGCAGTGCCGGCTGGCCAGCCTCCTAGAGCCAGGGCTGGCTGCAGCAGGCTCCGCGGGCGGGCGGGCGGGCGAAGGGCAGACTGAAGCCGAAGGGGGCCCGCCCGCCCTGGAGGCCAGGACCCCAGGGGGCAGAAGTGGGTCTGGCTTTGCATTGCCCGACCAGCGGGAGGGAGCCAGCCAGGGGCAGCCAGTTGCATCCTCCCGGGAACTGCCAGCGGAGGCTTTTGGGGAGCGCGCTGCCAACTCTTGGCTTGGCCGGGGGAGACCTGCCGTCTCTGTGGCTCCAGCCGGCCAGCAGGCTGCAGGGTCGGGCGCAGCGGCCGTGGGGCTCTGGAGCTTGCTGCCCTGCCCGTGGGCGGGGCCTCCACGGGCCAGCCAGGTGGCACAGGGTTCCTGGGGCTGCGCCTCGTCCCGGCCCGGCCCGGCCCAAGGGAGGTGGGGGGAACCTCGGAGGCGCCCAGGAACGCAAGAGGGCCCAGACTGCGGCCCTGCCGGCCCTCGGAGAGGGCCCACGCGTGTCTGCTCGGGCTCAGGAGGCCACGGTGGGACAGCCAGTACCCCAGCACCGAGCTCATCTCGCGTGGACCACCCAGTGCGCGTCAGGAGTAGGTGTGTCCCAGCAGGAGCCCCTAGGAACAGCCCTGCCCTACCAGCTCTTAGCACAGGGAGTCCTGGTCTGCACATGCATGAGCCAGGGAGCCAGAGAGCCAGAGGAGGACGCTGCCGTGGGCTCGAACTGTCCTCAGAGAATGTTGGTATGACCCGGGGATCCAAGGGAGGTGGGGGGAACCTCGGAGGCGCCCAGGAACGCAGGAGGGCCCAGACTGCGGCCCTGCCGGCCCTCGGAGAGGGCCCACGCGTGTCCGCTCGGGCTCAGGAGGCCACGGTGGGACAGCCAGTACCCCAGCACCGAGCTCATCTCGCGTGGACCACCCAGTGGGCGTCAGGAGTAGGTGTGTCCCAGCAGCAGCCGCCCCCCACCCCGGGCACGGCCCCTCCCTAGACAAGCCTTCCCTGTGAGGAGTCCTGGACTGCGCACGCGCGAGCCGGCGAGCCCGCCAGCCAGAGGGAGATGATGCCTGGGGCTCCTCTTGCCTCAGAGAATGCTTGTGCGGCCTGGGGGCGCCCGCAGGTGTGCTCCGAGGCCTGCCGCTGCCTCTAGCTAGCACCTGGGGCCAGTTGGCAGTGCCGGCTGGCCAGCCTCCTAGAGCCAGGGCTGGCTGCAGCAGGCTCCGCGGGCGGGCGAAGGGCAGACGGAAGCCGAAGGGGACCCGCCCGCCCGCTCCGCTCCGAAGCGCGCCCGCCCTGGAGGCCAGGACCCCAGGGGGCAGAAGTGGGTCTGGCTTTGCATTGCCTGACCAGCGGGAGGGAGCCAGCCAGGGGCAGCCAGTTGCATCCTCCCGGGAACTGCCAGCAGAGGCTTTTGGGGAGCGCGCTGCCAACTCTTGGCTTGGCCGGGGGAGACCTGCCGTCTCTGTGGCTCCAGCCGGCCAGCAGGCTGCAGGGTCGGGCGCAGCGGCCGTGGGGCTCTGGAGCTTGCTGCCCTGCCCGTGGGCGGGGCCTCCACGGGCCAGCCAGGTGGCACAGGGTTCCTGGGGCTGCGCCTCGTCCCGGCCCGGCCCGGCCCAAGGGAGGTGGGGGGAACCTCGGAGGCGCCCAGGAACGCAAGAGGGCCCAGACTGCGGCCCTGCCGGCCCTCGGAGAGGGCCCACGCGTGTCTGCTCGGGCTCAGGAGGCCACGGTGGGACAGCCAGTGCCCCAGCACCGAGCTCATCTCGCGTGGACCACCCAGTGCGCGTCAGGAGTAGGTGTGTCCCAGCAGGAGCCCCTAGGAACAGCCCTGCCCTACCAGCTCTTAGCACAGGGAGTCCTGGTCTGCACATGCATGAGCCAGGGAGCCAGAGAGCCAGAGGAGGACGCTGCCGTGGGCTCGAACTGTCCTCAGAGAATGTTTTTATGACCCGGTGATCCAAGGGAGGTGGGGGGAACCTCGGAGGCACCCAGGAACGCAGGAGGGCCCAGACTCCGGCCCTGCCGGCCCTCGGAGAGGGCCCACGCGTGTCCGCTCGGGCTCAGGAGGCCACGGTGGGACAGCCCGTACCCCAGCACCGAGCTCATCTCGCGTGGACCACCCAGTGGGCGTCAGGAGTAGGTGTGTCCCAGCAGCAGCCGCCCCCCACCCCGGGAACGGCCCCTCCCTAGACAAGCCTTCCCTGTGAGGAGTCCTGGACTGCGCACGCGCGAGCCGGCGAGCCCGCCAGCCAGAGGGAGATGATGCCTGGGGCTCCTCTTGCCTCAGAGAATGCTTGTGCGGCCTGGGGGCGCCCGCAGGTGTGCTCCGAGGCCTGCCGCTGCCTCTAGCTAGCACCTGGGGCCAGTTGGCAGTGCCGGCTGGCCAGCCTCCTAGAGCCAGGGCTGGCTGCAGCAGGCTCCGCGGGCGGGCGAAGGGCAGACGGAAGCCGAAGGGGACCCGCCCGCCTGCTCCGCTCCGAAGCGCGCCCGCCCTGGAGGCCAGGACCCCAGGGGGCAGAAGTGGGTCTGGCTTTGCATTGCCCGACCAGCGGGAGGGAGCCAGCCAGGGGCAGCCAGTTGCATCCTCCCGGGAACTGCCAGCGGAGGCTTTTGGGGAGCGCGCTGCCAACTCTTGGCTTGGCCGGGGGAGACCTGCCGTCTCTGTGGCTCCAGCCGGCCAGCAGGCTGCAGGGTCGGGCGCAGCGGCCGTGGGGCTCTGGAGCTTGCTGCCCTGCCCGTGGGCGGGGCCTCCACGGGCCAGCCAGGTGGCACAGGGTTCCTGGGGCTGCGCCTCGTCCCGGCCCGGCCCGGCCCAAGGGAGGTGGGGGGAACCTCGGAGGCGCCCAGGAACGCAAGAGGGCCCAGACTGCGGCCCTGCCGGCCCTCGGAGAGGGCCCACGCGTGTCTGCTCGGGCTCAGGAGGCCACGGTGGGACAGCCAGTGCCCCAGCACCGAGCTCATCTCGCGTGGACCACCCAGTGCGCGTCAGGAGTAGGTGTGTCCCAGCAGGAGCCCCTAGGAACAGCCCTGCCCTACCAGCTCTTAGCACAGGGAGTCCTGGTCTGCACATGCATGAGCCAGGGAGCCAGAGAGCCAGAGGAGGACGTTGCCGTGGGCTCGAACTGTCCTCAGAGAATGTTGGTATGACCCGGGGATCCAAGGGAGGTGGGGGGAACCTCGGAGGCGCCCAGGAACGCAGGAGGGCCCAGACTGCGGCCCTGCCGGCCCTCGGAGAGGGCCCACGCGTGTCCGCTCGGGCTCAGGAGGCCACGGTGGGACAGCCCGTACCCCAGCACCGAGCTCATCTCGCGTGGACCACCCAGTGGGCGTCAGGAGTAGGTGTGTCCCAGCAGCAGCCGCCCCCCACCCCGGGCACGGCCCCTCCCTAGACAAGCCTTCCCTGTGAGGAGTCCTGGACTGCGCACGCGCGAGCCGGCGAGCCCGCCAGCCAGAGGGAGATGATGCCTGGGGCTCCTCTTGCCTCAGAGAATGCTTGTGCGGCCTGGGGGCGCCCGCAGGTGTGCTCCGAGGCCTGCCGCTGCCTCTAGCTAGCACCTGGGGCCAGTTGGCAGTGCCGGCTGGCCAGCCTCCTAGAGCCAGGGCTGGCTGCAGCAGGCTCCGCGGGCGGGCGGGCGGGCGAAGGGCAGACTGAAGCCGAAGGGGGCCCGCCCGCCCTGGAGGCCAGGACCCCAGGGGGCAGAAGTGGGTCTGGCTTTGCATTGCCCGACCAGCGGGAGGGAGCCAGCCAGGGGCAGCCAGTTGCATCCTCCCGGGAACTGCCAGCGGAGGCTTTTGGGGAGCGCGCTGCCAACTCTTGGCTTGGCCGGGGGAGACCTGCCGTCTCTGTGGCTCCAGCCGGCCAGCAGGCTGCAGGGTCGGGCGCAGCGGCCGTGGGGCTCTGGAGCTTGCTGCCCTGCCCGTGGGCGGGGCCTCCACGGGCCAGCCAGGTGGCACAGGGTTCCTGGGGCTGCGCCTCGTCCCGGCCCGGCCCGGCCCAAGGGAGGTGGGGGGAACCTCGGAGGCGCCCAGGAACGCAAGAGGGCCCAGACTGCGGCCCTGCCGGCCCTCGGAGAGGGCCCACGCGTGTCTGCTCGGGCTCAGGAGGCCACGGTGGGACAGCCAGTACCCCAGCACCGAGCTCATCTCGCGTGGACCACCCAGTGCGCGTCAGGAGTAGGTGTGTCCCAGCAGGAGCCCCTAGGAACAGCCCTGCCCTACCAGCTCTTAGCACAGGGAGTCCTGGTCTGCACATGCATGAGCCAGGGAGCCAGAGAGCCAGAGGAGGACGCTGCCGTGGGCTCGAACTGTCCTCAGAGAATGTTGGTATGACCCGGGGATCCAAGGGAGGTGGGGGGAACCTCGGAGGCGCCCAGGAACGCAGGAGGGCCCAGACTGCGGCCCTGCCGGCCCTCGGAGAGGGCCCACGCGTGTCCGCTCGGGCTCAGGAGGCCACGGTGGGACAGCCAGTACCCCAGCACCGAGCTCATCTCGCGTGGACCACCCAGTGGGCGTCAGGAGTAGGTGTGTCCCAGCAGCAGCCGCCCCCCACCCCGGGCACGGCCCCTCCCTAGACAAGCCTTCCCTGTGAGGAGTCCTGGACTGCGCACGCGCGAGCCGGCGAGCCCGCCAGCCAGAGGGAGATGATGCCTGGGGCTCCTCTTGCCTCAGAGAATGCTTGTGCGGCCTGGGGGCGCCCGCAGGTGTGCTCCGAGGCCTGCCGCTGCCTCTAGCTAGCACCTGGGGCCAGTTGGCAGTGCCGGCTGGCCAGCCTCCTAGAGCCAGGGCTGGCTGCAGCAGGCTCCGCGGGCGGGCGAAGGGCAGACGGAAGCCGAAGGGGACCCGCCCGCCTGCTCCGCTCCGAAGCGCGCCCGCCCTGGAGGCCAGGACCCCAGGGGGCAGAAGTGGGTCTGGCTTTGCATTGCCTGACCAGCGGGAGGGAGCCAGCCAGGGGCAGCCAGTTGCATCCTCCCGGGAACTGCCAGCGGAGGCTTTTGGGGAGCGCGCTGCCAACTCTTGGCTTGGCCGGGGGAGACCTGCCGTCTCTGTGGCTCCAGCCGGCCAGCAGGCTGCAGGGTCGGGCGCAGCGGCCGTGGGGCTCTGGAGCTTGCTGCCCTGCCCGTGGGCGGGGCCTCCACGGGCCAGCCAGGTGGCACAGGGTTCCTGGGGCTGCGCCTCGTCCCGGCCCGGCCCGGCCCAAGGGAGGTGGGGGGAACCTCGGAGGCGCCCAGGAACGCAAGAGGGCCCAGACTGCGGCCCTGCCGGCCCTCGGAGAGGGCCCACGCGTGTCTGCTCGGGCTCAGGAGGCCACGGTGGGACAGCCAGTGCCCCAGCACCGAGCTCATCTCGCGTGGACCACCCAGTGCGCGTCAGGAGTAGGTGTGTCCCAGCAGGAGCCCCTAGGAACAGCCCTGCCCTACCAGCTCTTAGCACAGGGAGTCCTGGTCTGCACATGCATGAGCCAGGGAGCCAGAGAGCCAGAGGAGGACGCTGCCGTGGGCTCGAACTGTCCTCAGAGAATGTTTTTATGACCCGGTGATCCAAGGGAGGTGGGGGGAACCTCGGAGGCACCCAGGAACGCAGGAGGGCCCAGACTCCGGCCCTGCCGGCCCTCGGAGAGGGCCCACGCGTGTCCGCTCGGGCTCAGGAGGCCACGGTGGGACAGCCCGTACCCCAGCACCGAGCTCATCTCGCGTGGACCACCCAGTGGGCGTCAGGAGTAGGTGTGTCCCAGCAGCAGCCGCCCCCCACCCCGGGAACGGCCCCTCCCTAGACAAGCCTTCCCTGTGAGGAGTCCTGGACTGCGCACGCGCGAGCCGGCGAGCCCGCCAGCCAGAGGGAGATGATGCCTGGGGCTCCTCTTGCCTCAGAGAATGCTTGTGCGGCCTGGGGGCGCCCGCAGGTGTGCTCCGAGGCCTGCCGCTGCCTCTAGCTAGCACCTGGGGCCAGTTGGCAGTGCCGGCTGGCCAACCTCCTAGAGCCAGGGCTGGCTGCAGCAGGCTCCGCGGGCGGGCGGGCGGGCGAAGGGCAGACGGGAGCGGAAGGGGGCCCGCCCGCACCGCTTCTAAGCGCGCCCTGGAGGCCAGGACCCCAGGGGGCAGAAGTGGGTCTGGCTTTGCATTGCCCGACCAGCGGGAGGGAGCCAGCCAGGGGCAGCCAGTTGCATCCTCCCGGGAACTGCCAGCAGAGGCTTTTGGGGAGCGCGCTGCCAACTCTTGGCTTGGCCGGGGGAGACCTGCCGTCTCTGTGGCTCCAGCCGGCCAGCAGGCTGCAGGGTCGGGCGCATCGGCCGTGGGGCTCTGGAGCTTGCTGCCCTGCCCGTGGGCGGGGCCTCCACGGGCCAGCCAGGTGGCACAGGGTTCCTGGGGCTGCGCCTCGTCCCGGCCCGGCCCAAGGGAGGTGGGGGGAACTTCGGAGGCACCCAGGAACGCAGGAGGGCCCAGACTCCGGCCCTGCCAGCCCTCGGAGAGGGCCCACGCGTGTCCGCTCGGGCTCAGGAGGCCACGGTGGGACAGCCCGTACCCCAGCACCGAGCTCATCTCGCGTGGACCACCCAGTGGGCGTCAGGAGTAGGTGTGTCCCAGCAGCAGCCGCCCCCCACCCCGGGAACGGCCCCTCCCTAGACAAGCCTTCCCTGTGAGGAGTCCTGGACTGCGCACGCGCGAGCCGGCGAGCCCGCCAGCCAGAGGGAGATGATGCCTGGGGCTCCTCTTGCCTCAGAGAATGCTTGTGCGGCCTGGGGGCGCCCGCAGGTGTGCTCCGAGGCCTGCCGCTGCCTCTAGCTAGCACCTGGGGCCAGTTGGCAGTGCCGGCTGGCCAGCCTCCTAGAGCCAGGGCTGGCTGCAGCAGGCTCCGCGGGCGGGCGGGCGGGCGAAGGGCAGACGGAAGCCGAAGGGGACCCGCCCGCCTGCTCCGCTCCGAAGCGCGCCCGCCCTGGAGGCCAGGACCCCAGGGGGCAGAAGTGGGTCTGGCTTTGCATTGCCCGACCAGCGGGAGGGAGCCAGCCAGGGGCAGCCAGTTGCATCCTCCCGGGAACTGCCAGCGGAGGCTTTTGGGGAGCGCGCTGCCAACTCTTGGCTTGGCCGGGGGAGACCTGCCGTCTCTGTGGCTCCAGCCGGCCAGCAGGCTGCAGGGTCGGGCGCAGCGGCCGTGGGGCTCTGGAGCTTGCTGCCCTGCCCGTGGGCGGGGCCTCCACGGGCCAGCCAGGTGGCACAGGGTTCCTGGGGCTGCGCCTCGTCCCGGCCCGGCCCGGCCCAAGGGAGGTGGGGGGAACCTCGGAGGCGCCCAGGAACGCAAGAGGGCCCAGACTGCGGCCCTGCCGGCCCTCGGAGAGGGCCCACGCGTGTCTGCTCGGGCTCAGGAGGCCACGGTGGGACAGCCAGTGCCCCAGCACCGAGCTCATCTCGCGTGGACCACCCAGTGCGCGTCAGGAGTAGGTGTGTCCCAGCAGGAGCCCCTAGGAACAGCCCTGCCCTACCAGCTCTTAGCACAGGGAGTCCTGGTCTGCACATGCATGAGCCAGGGAGCCAGAGAGCCAGAGGAGGACGCTGCCGTGGGCTCGAACTGTCCTCAGAGAATGTTTTTATGACCCGGTGATCCAAGGGAGGTGGGGGGAACCTCGGAGGCACCCAGGAACGCAGGAGGGCCCAGACTCCGGCCCTGCCGGCCCTCGGAGAGGGCCCACGCGTGTCCGCTCGGGCTCAGGAGGCCACGGTGGGACAGCCCGTACCCCAGCACCGAGCTCATCTCGCGTGGACCACCCAGTGGGCGTCAGGAGTAGGTGTGTCCCAGCAGCAGCCGCCCCCCACCCCGGGAACGGCCCCTCCCTAGACAAGCCTTCCCTGTGAGGAGTCCTGGACTGCGCACGCGCGAGCCGGCGAGCCCGCCAGCCAGAGGGAGATGATGCCTGGGGCTCCTCTTGCCTCAGAGAATGCTTGTGCGGCCTGGGGGCGCCCGCAGGTGTGCTCCGAGGCCTGCCGCTGCCTCTAGCTAGCACCTGGGGCCAGTTGGCAGTGCCGGCTGGCCAGCCTCCTAGAGCCAGGGCTGGCTGCAGCAGGCTCCGCGGGCGGGCGGGCGGGCGAAGGGCAGACGGAAGCCGAAGGGGACCCGCCCGCCTGCTCCGCTCCGAAGCGCGCCCGCCCTGGAGGCCAGGACCCCAGGGGGCAGAAGTGGGTCTGGCTTTGCATTGCCCGACCAGCGGGAGGGAGCCAGCCAGGGGCAGCCAGTTGCATCCTCCCGGGAACTGCCAGCGGAGGCTTTTGGGGAGCGCGCTGCCAACTCTTGGCTTGGCCGGGGGAGACCTGCCGTCTCTGTGGCTCCAGCCGGCCAGCAGGCTGCAGGGTCGGGCGCAGCGGCCGTGGGGCTCTGGAGCTTGCTGCCCTGCCCGTGGGCGGGGCCTCCACGGGCCAGCCAGGTGGCACAGGGTTCCTGGGGCTGCGCCTCGTCCCGGCCCGGCCCGGCCCAAGGGAGGTGGGGGGAACCTCGGAGGCGCCCAGGAACGCAAGAGGGCCCAGACTGCGGCCCTGCCGGCCCTCGGAGAGGGCCCACGCGTGTCTGCTCGGGCTCAGGAGGCCACGGTGGGACAGCCAGTGCCCCAGCACCGAGCTCATCTCGCGTGGACCACCCAGTGCGCGTCAGGAGTAGGTGTGTCCCAGCAGGAGCCCCTAGGAACAGCCCTGCCCTACCAGCTCTTAGCACAGGGAGTCCTGGTCTGCACATGCATGAGCCAGGGAGCCAGAGAGCCAGAGGAGGACGTTGCCGTGGGCTCGAACTGTCCTCAGAGAATGTTGGTATGACCCGGGGATCCAAGGGAGGTGGGGGGAACCTCGGAGGCGCCCAGGAACGCAGGAGGGCCCAGACTGCGGCCCTGCCAGCCCTCGGAGAGGGCCCACGCGTGTCCGCTCGGGCTCAGGAGGCCACGGTGGGACAGCCCGTACCCCAGCACCGAGCTCATCTCGCGTGGACCACCCAGTGGGCGTCAGGAGTAGGTGTGTCCCAGCAGCAGCCGCCCCCCACCCCGGGAACGGCCCCTCCCTAGACAAGCCTTCCCTGTGAGGAGTCCTGGACTGCGCACGCGCGAGCCGGCGAGCCCGCCAGCCAGAGGGAGATGATGCCTGGGGCTCCTCTTCCCTCCGAGAATGCTTGTGCGGCCTGGGGGCGCCCGCAGGTGTGCTCCCGAGGCCTGCCGCTGCCTCTAGCTAGCACCTGGGGCCAGTTGGCAGTGCCGGCTGGCCAGCCTCCTAGAGCCAGGGCTGGCTGCAGCAGGCTCCGCGGGCGGGCGGGCGGGCGAAGGGCAGACGGGAGCGGAAGGGGGCCCGCCCGCACCGCTTCTAAGCGCGCCCTGGAGGCCAGGACCCCAGGGGGCAGAAGTGGGTCTGGCTTTGCATTGCCCGACCAGCGGGAGGGAGCCAGCCAGGGGCAGCCAGTTGCATCCTCCCGGGAACTGCCAGCGGAGGCTTTTGGGGAGCGCGCTGCCAACTCTTGGCTTGGCCGGGGGAGACCTGCCGTCTCTGTGGCTCCAGCCGGCCAGCAGGCTGCAGGGTCGGGCGCAGCGGCCGTGGGGCTCTGGAGCTTGCTGCCCTGCCCGTGGGCGGGGCCTCCACGGGCCAGCCAGGTGGCACAGGGTTCCTGGGGCTGCGCCTCGTCCCGGCCCGGCCCGGCCCAAGGGAGGTGGGGGGAACCTCGGAGGCGCCCAGGAACGCAAGAGGGCCCAGACTGCGGCCCTGCCGGCCCTCGGAGAGGGCCCACGCGTGTCTGCTCGGGCTCAGGAGGCCACGGTGGGACAGCCAGTGCCCCAGCACCGAGCTCATCTCGCGTGGACCACCCAGTGCGCGTCAGGAGTAGGTGTGTCCCAGCAGGAGCCCCTAGGAACAGCCCTGCCCTACCAGCTCTTAGCACAGGGAGTCCTGGTCTGCACATGCATGAGCCAGGGAGCCAGAGAGCCAGAGGAGGACGCTGCCGTGGGCTCGAACTGTCCTCAGAGAATGTTTTTATGACCCGGTGATCCAAGGGAGGTGGGGGGAACCTCGGAGGCACCCAGGAACGCAGGAGGGCCCAGACTCCGGCCCTGCCGGCCCTCGGAGAGGGCCCACGCGTGTCCGCTCGGGCTCAGGAGGCCACGGTGGGACAGCCCGTACCCCAGCACCGAGCTCATCTCGCGTGGACCACCCAGTGGGCGTCAGGAGTAGGTGTGTCCCAGCAGCAGCCGCCCCCCACCCCGGGAACGGCCCCTCCCTAGACAAGCCTTCCCTGTGAGGAGTCCTGGACTGCGCACGCGCGAGCCGGCGAGCCCGCCAGCCAGAGGGAGATGATGCCTGGGGCTCCTCTTGCCTCAGAGAATGCTTGTGCGGCCTGGGGGCGCCCGCAGGTGTGCTCCGAGGCCTGCCGCTGCCTCTAGCTAGCACCTGGGGCCAGTTGGCAGTGCCGGCTGGCCAGCCTCCTAGAGCCAGGGCTGGCTGCAGCAGGCTCCGCGGGCGGGCGGGCGGGCGAAGGGCAGACGGAAGCCGAAGGGGACCCGCCCGCCTGCTCCGCTCCGAAGCGCGCCCGCCCTGGAGGCCAGGACCCCAGGGGGCAGAAGTGGGTCTGGCTTTGCATTGCCCGACCAGCGGGAGGGAGCCAGCCAGGGGCAGCCAGTTGCATCCTCCCGGGAACTGCCAGCGGAGGCTTTTGGGGAGCGCGCTGCCAACTCTTGGCTTGGCCGGGGGAGACCTGCCGTCTCTGTGGCTCCAGCCGGCCAGCAGGCTGCAGGGTCGGGCGCAGCGGCCGTGGGGCTCTGGAGCTTGCTGCCCTGCCCGTGGGCGGGGCCTCCACGGGCCAGCCAGGTGGCACAGGGTTCCTGGGGCTGCGCCTCGTCCCGGCCCGGCCCGGCCCAAGGGAGGTGGGGGGAACCTCGGAGGCGCCCAGGAACGCAAGAGGGCCCAGACTGCGGCCCTGCCGGCCCTCGGAGAGGGCCCACGCGTGTCTGCTCGGGCTCAGGAGGCCACGGTGGGACAGCCAGTGCCCCAGCACCGAGCTCATCTCGCGTGGACCACCCAGTGCGCGTCAGGAGTAGGTGTGTCCCAGCAGGAGCCCCTAGGAACAGCCCTGCCCTACCAGCTCTTAGCACAGGGAGTCCTGGTCTGCACATGCATGAGCCAGGGAGCCAGAGAGCCAGAGGAGGACGTTGCCGTGGGCTCGAACTGTCCTCAGAGAATGTTGGTATGACCCGGGGATCCAAGGGAGGTGGGGGGAACCTCGGAGGCGCCCAGGAACGCAGGAGGGCCCAGACTGCGGCCCTGCCAGCCCTCGGAGAGGGCCCACGCGTGTCCGCTCGGGCTCAGGAGGCCACGGTGGGACAGCCCGTACCCCAGCACCGAGCTCATCTCGCGTGGACCACCCAGTGGGCGTCAGGAGTAGGTGTGTCCCAGCAGCAGCCGCCCCCCACCCCGGGAACGGCCCCTCCCTAGACAAGCCTTCCCTGTGAGGAGTCCTGGACTGCGCACGCGCGAGCCGGCGAGCCCGCCAGCCAGAGGGAGATGATGCCTGGGGCTCCTCTTCCCTCCGAGAATGCTTGTGCGGCCTGGGGGCGCCCGCAGGTGTGCTCCCGAGGCCTGCCGCTGCCTCTAGCTAGCACCTGGGGCCAGTTGGCAGTGCCGGCTGGCCAGCCTCCTAGAGCCAGGGCTGGCTGCAGCAGGCTCCGCGGGCGGGCGGGCGGGCGAAGGGCAGACGGGAGCGGAAGGGGGCCCGCCCGCACCGCTTCTAAGCGCGCCCTGGAGGCCAGGACCCCAGGGGGCAGAAGTGGGTCTGGCTTTGCATTGCCCGACCAGCGGGAGGGAGCCAGCCAGGGGCAGCCAGTTGCATCCTCCCGGGAACTGCCAGCAGAGGCTTTTGGGGAGCGCGCTGCCAACTCTTGGCTTGGCCGGGGGAGACCTGCCGTCTCTGTGGCTCCAGCCGGCCAGCAGGCTGCAGGGTCGGGCGCAGCGGCCGTGGGGCTCTGGAGCTTGCTGCCCTGCCCGTGGGCGGGGCCTCCACGGGCCAGCCAGGGGGCACAGGGTTCCTGGGGCTGCACCTCGTCCCGGCCCGGCCCAAGGGAGGTGGGGGGAACCTCGGAGGCACCCAGGAACGCAGGAGGGCCCAGACTCCGGCCCTGCCAGCCCTCGGAGAGGGCCCACACGTGTCCGCTCGGGCTCAGGAGGCCACGGTGGGACAGCCAGTACCCCAGCACCGAGCTCATGTCGCGTGGACCACCCAGTGCGCGTCAGGAGTAGGTGTGTCCCAGCAGGAGCCCCTAGGAACAGCCCCGCCCTACCAGCTCTTAGCACAGGGAGTCCTGGTCTGCACATTTATGAGCCAGGGAGCCAGAGAGCCAGAGAGCCAGAGGAGGACGCTGCCGTGGGCTCGAACTGTCCTCAGAGAATGTTTTTATGACCCGGTGATCCAAGGGAGGTGGGGGGAACCTCGGAGGCACCCAGGAACGCAGGAGGGCCCAGACTCCGGCCCTGCCGGCCCTCGGAGAGGGCCCACGCGTGTCCGCTCGGGCTCAGGAGGCCACGGTGGGACAGCCCGTACCCCAGCACCGAGCTCATCTCGCGTGGACCACCCAGTGGGCGTCAGGAGTAGGTGTGTCCCAGCAGCAGCCGCCCCCCACCCCGGGCACGGCCCCTCCCTAGACAAGCCTTCCCTGTGAGGAGTCCTGGACTGCGCACGCGCGAGCCGGCGAGCCCGCCAGCCAGAGGGAGATGATGCCTGGGGCTCCTCTTCCCTCCGAGAATGCTTGTGCGGCCTGGGGGCGCCCGCAGGTGTGCTCCCGAGGCCTGCCGCTGCCTCTAGCTAGCACCTGGGGCCAGTTGGCAGTGCCGGCTGGCCAGCCTCCTAGAGCCAGGGCTGGCTGCAGCAGGCTCCGCGGGCGGGCGGGCGAAGGGCAGACGGGAGCGGAAGGGGGCCCGCCCGCACCGCTTCTAAGCGCGCCCTGGAGGCCAGGACCCCAGGGGGCAGAAGTGGGTCTGGCTTTGCATTGCCCGACCAGCGGGAGGGAGCCAGCCAGGGGCAGCCAGTTGCATCCTCCCGGGAACTGCCAGCAGAGGCTTTTGGGGAGCGCGCTGCCAACTCTTGGCTTGGCCGGGGGAGACCTGCCGTCTCTGTGGCTCCAGCCGGCCAGCAGGCTGCAGGGTCGGGCGCATCGGCCGTGGGGCTCTGGAGCTTGCTGCCCTGCCCGTGGGCGGGGCCTCCACGGGCCAGCCAGGTGGCACAGGGTTCCTGGGGCTGCGCCTCGTCCCGGCCCGGCCCAAGGGAGGTGGGGGGAACCTCGGAGGCACCCAGGAACGCAGGAGGGCCCAGACTCCGGCCCTGCCAGCCCTCGGAGAGGGCCCACGCGTGTCCGCTCGGGCTCAGGAGGCCACGGTGGGACAGCCCGTACCCCAGCACCGAGCTCATCTCGCGTGGACCACCCAGTGGGCGTCAGGAGTAGGTGTGTCCCAGCAGGAGCCCCTAGGAACAGCCCTGCCCTACCAGCTCTTAGCACAGGGAGTCCTGGTCTGCACATGCATGAGCCAGGGAGCCAGAGAGCCAGAGGAGGACGTTGCCGTGGGCTCGAACTGTCCTCAGAGAATGTTGGTATGACCCGGGGATCCAAGGGAGGTGGGGGGAACCTCGGAGGCGCCCAGGAACGCAGGAGGGCCCAGACTGCGGCCCTGCCGGCCCTCGGAGAGGGCCCACGCGTGTCCGCTCGGGCTCAGGAGGCCACGGTGGGACAGCCCGTACCCCAGCACCGAGCTCATCTCGCGTGGACCACCCAGTGGGCGTCAGGAGTAGGTGTGTCCCAGCAGCAGCCGCCCCCCACCCCGGGCACGGCCCCTCCCTAGACAAGCCTTCCCTGTGAGGAGTCCTGGACTGCGCACGCGCGAGCCGGCAAGCCCGCCAGCCAGAGGGAGATGATGCCTGGGGCTCCTCTTGCCTCAGAGAATGCTTGTGCGGCCTGGGGGCGCCCGCAGGTGTGCTCCGAGGCCTGCCGCTGCCTCTAGCTAGCACCTGGGGCCAGTTGGCAGTGCCGGCTGGCCAGCCTCCTAGAGCCAGGGCTGGCTGCAGCAGGCTCCGCGGGCGGGCGGGCGGGCGAAGGGCAGACTGAAGCCGAAGGGGGCCCGCCCGCCCTGGAGGCCAGGACCCCAGGGGGCAGAAGTGGGTCTGGCTTTGCATTGCCCGACCAGCGGGAGGGAGCCAGCCAGGGGCAGCCAGTTGCATCCTCCCGGGAACTGCCAGCGGAGGCTTTTGGGGAGCGCGCTGCCAACTCTTGGCTTGGCCGGGGGAGACCTGCCGTCTCTGTGGCTCCAGCCGGCCAGCAGGCTGCAGGGTCGGGCGCAGCGGCCGTGGGGCTCTGGAGCTTGCTGCCCTGCCCGTGGGCGGGGCCTCCACGGGCCAGCCAGGTGGCACAGGGTTCCTGGGGCTGCGCCTCGTCCCGGCCCGGCCCGGCCCAATTGAGGTGGGGGGAACCTCGGAGGCGCCCAGGAACGCAAGAGGGCCCAGACTGCGGCCCTGCCGGCCCTCGGAGAGGGCCCACGCGTGTCTGCTCGGGCTCAGGAGGCCACGGTGGGACAGCCAGTACCCCAGCACCGAGCTCATCTCGCGTGGACCACCCAGTGCGCGTCAGGAGTAGGTGTGTCCCAGCAGGAGCCCCTAGGAACAGCCCTGCCCTACCAGCTCTTAGCACAGGGAGTCCTGGTCTGCACATGCATGAGCCAGGGAGCCAGAGAGCCAGAGGAGGACGCTGCCGTGGGCTCGAACTGTCCTCAGAGAATGTTGGTATGACCCGGGGATCCAAGGGAGGTGGGGGGAACCTCGGAGGCGCCCAGGAACGCAGGAGGGCCCAGACTGCGGCCCTGCCGGCCCTCGGAGAGGGCCCACGCGTGTCCGCTCGGGCTCAGGAGGCCACGGTGGGACAGCCAGTACCCCAGCACCGAGCTCATCTCGCGTGGACCACCCATTGGGCGTCAGGAGTAGGTGTGTCCCAGCAGCAGCCGCCCCTCACCCCGGGAACGGCCCCTCCCTAGACAAGCCTTCCCTGTGAGGAGTCCTGGACTGCGCACGCGCGAGCCGGCGAGCCCGCCAGCCAGAGGGAGATGATGCCTGGGGCTCCTCTTCCCTCCGAGAATGCTTGTGCGGCCTGGGGGCGCCCGCAGGTGTGCTCCCGAGGCCTGCCGCTGCCTCTAGCTAGCACCTGGGGCCAGTTGGCAGTGCCGGCTGGCCAGCCTCCTAGAGCCAGGGCTGGCTGCAGCAGGCTCCGCGGGCGGGCGGGCGAAGGGCAGACGGGAGCGGAAGGGGGCCCGCCCGCACCGCTTCTAAGCGCGCCCTGGAGGCCAGGACCCCAGGGGGCAGAAGTGGGTCTGGCTTTGCATTGCCCGACCAGCGGGAGGGAGCCAGCCAGGGGCAGCCAGTTGCATCCTCCCGGGAACTGCCAGCAGAGGCTTTTGGGGAGCGCGCTGCCAACTCTTGGCTTGGCCGGGGGAGACCTGCCGTCTCTGTGGCTCCAGCCGGCCAGCAGGCTGCAGGGTCGGGCGCATCGGCCGTGGGGCTCTGGAGCTTGCTGCCCTGCCCGTGGGCGGGGCCTCCACGGGCCAGCCAGGTGGCACAGGGTTCCTGGGGCTGCGCCTCGTCCCGGCCCGGCCCAAGGGAGGTGGGGGGAACCTCGGAGGCACCCAGGAACGCAGGAGGGCCCAGACTCCGGCCCTGCCAGCCCTCGGAGAGGGCCCACGCGTGTCCGCTCGGGCTCAGGAGGCCACGGTGGGACAGCCCGTACCCCAGCACCGAGCTCATCTCGCGTGGACCACCCAGTGGGCGTCAGGAGTAGGTGTGTCCCAGCAGCAGCCGCCCCCCACCCCGGGAACGGCCCCTCCCTAGACAAGCCTTCCCTGTGAGGAGTCCTGGACTGCGCACGCGCGAGCCGGCGAGCCCGCCAGCCAGAGGGAGATGATGCCTGGGGCTCCTCTTCCCTCCGAGAATGCTTGTGCGGCCTGGGGGCGCCCGCAGGTGTGCTCCCGAGGCCTGCCGCTGCCTCTAGCTAGCACCTGGGGCCAGTTGGCAGTGCCGGCTGGCCAGCCTCCTAGAGCCAGGGCTGGCTGCAGCAGGCTCCGCGGGCGGGCGGGCGGGCGGGCGAAGGGCAGACGGGAGCGGAAGGGGGCCGGCCCGCACCGCTTCTAAGCGCGCCCTGGAGGCCAGGACCCCAGGGGGCAGAAGTGGGTCTGGCTTTGCATTGCCCGACCAGCGGGAGGGAGCCAGCCAGGGGCAGCCAGTTGCATCCTCCCGGGAACTGCCAGCAGAGGCTTTTGGGGAGCGCGCTGCCAACTCTTGGCTTGGCCGGGGGAGACCTGCCGTCTCTGTGGCTCCAGCCGGCCAGCAGGCTGCAGGGTCGGGCGCAGCGGCCGTGGGGCTCTGGAGCTTGCTGCCCTGCCCGTGGGCGGGGCCTCCACGGGCCAGCCAGGGGGCACAGGGTTCCTGGGGCTGCACCTCGTCCCGGCCCGGCCCAAGGGAGGTGGGGGGAACCTCGGAGGCACCCAGGAACGCAGGAGGGCCCAGACTCCGGCCCTGCCAGCCCTCGGAGAGGGCCCACGCGTGTCCGCTCGGGCTCAGGAGGCCACGGTGGGACAGCCAGTACCCCAGCACCGAGCTCATGTCGCGTGGACCACCCAGTGCGCGTCAGGAGTAGGTGTGTCCCAGCAGGAGCCCCTAGGAACAGCCCCGCCCTACCAGCTCTTAGCACAGGGAGTCCTGGTCTGCACATTTATGAGCCAGGGAGCCAGAGAGCCAGAGAGCCAGAGGAGGACGCTGCCGTGGGCTCGAACTGTCCTCAGAGAATGTTTTTATGACCCGGTGATCCAAGGGAGGTGGGGGGAACCTCGGAGGCACCCAGGAACGCAGGAGGGCCCAGACTGCGGCCCTGCCGGCCCTCGGAGAGGGCCCACGCGTGTCCGCTCGGGCTCAGGAGGCCACGGTGGGACAGCCCGTACCCCAGCACCGAGCTCATCTCGCGTGGACCACCCAGTGGGCGTCAGGAGTAGGTGTGTCCCAGCAGCAGCCGCCCCCCACCCCGGGAACGGCCCCTCCCTAGACAAGCCTTCCCTGTGAGGAGTCCTGGACTGCGCACGCGCGAGCCGGCGAGCCCGCCAGCCAGAGGGAGATGATGCCTGGGGCTCCTCTTCCCTCCGAGAATGCTTGTGCGGCCTGGGGGCGCCCGCAGGTGTGCTCCCGAGGCCTGCCGCTGCCTCTAGCTAGCACCTGGGGCCAGTTGGCAGTGCCGGCTGGCCAGCCTCCTAGAGCCAGGGCTGGCTGCAGCAGGCTCCGCGGGCGGGCGGGCGAAGGGCAGACGGGAGCGGAAGGGGGCCCGCCCGCACCGCTTCTAAGCGCGCCCTGGAGGCCAGGACCCCAGGGGGCAGAAGTGGGTCTGGCTTTGCATTGCCCGACCAGCGGGAGGGAGCCAGCCAGGGGCAGCCAGTTGCATCCTCCCGGGAACTGCCAGCAGAGGCTTTTGGGGAGCGCGCTGCCAACTCTTGGCTTGGCCGGGGGAGACCTGCCGTCTCTGTGGCTCCAGCCGGCCAGCAGGCTGCAGGGTCGGGCGCATCGGCCGTGGGGCTCTGGAGCTTGCTGCCCTGCCCGTGGGCGGGGCCTCCACGGGCCAGCCAGGTGGCACAGGGTTCCTGGGGCTGCGCCTCGTCCCGGCCCGGCCCGGCCCAAGGGAGGTGGGGGGAACCTCGGAGGCACCCAGGAACGCAGGAGGGCCCAGACTCCGGCCCTGCCAGCCCTCGGAGAGGGCCCACGCGTGTCCGCTCGGGCTCAGGAGGCCACGGTGGGACAGCCAGTACCCCAGCACCGAGCTCATGTCGCGTGGACCACCCAGTGCGCGTCAGGAGTAGGTGTGTCCCAGCAGGAGCCCCTAGGAACAGCCCCGCCCTACCAGCTCTTAGCACAGGGAGTCCTGGTCTGCACATGCATGAGCCAGGGAGCCAGAGAGCCAGAGAGCCAGAGGAGGACGCTGCCGTGGGCTCGAACTGTCCTCAGAGAATGTTTGTATGACCCGGGGATCCAAGGGAGGTGGGGGGAACCTCGGAGGCGCCCAGGAACGCAGGAGGGCCCAGACTCCGGCCCTGCTGGCCCTCGGAGAGGGCCCACGTGTGTCCGCTCGGGCTCAGGAGGCCACGGTGGGACAGCCCGTACCCCAGCACCGAGCTCATCTCGCGTGGACCACCCAGTGGGCGTCAGGAGTAGGTGTGTCCCAGCAGCAGCCGCCCCCCACCCCGGGAACGGCCCCTCCCTAGACAAGCCTTCCCTGTGAGGAGTCCTGGACTGCGCACGCGCGAGCCGGCGAGCCCGCCAGCCAGAGGGAGATGATGCCTGGGGCTCCTCTTCCCTCCGAGAATGCTTGTGCGGCCTGGGGGCGCCCGCAGGTGTGCTCCCGAGGCCTGCCGCTGCCTCTAGCTAGCACCTGGGGCCAGTTGGCAGTGCCGGCTGGCCAGCCTCCTAGAGCCAGGGCTGGCTGCAGCAGGCTCCGCGGGCGGGCGGGCGAAGGGCAGACGGGAGCGGAAGGGGGCCCGCCCGCACCGCTTCTAAGCGCGCCCTGGAGGCCAGGACCCCAGGGGGCAGAAGTGGGTCTGGCTTTGCATTGCCCGACCAGCGGGAGGGAGCCAGCCAGGGGCAGCCAGTTGCATCCTCCCGGGAACTGCCAGCAGAGGCTTTTGGGGAGCGCGCTGCCAACTCTTGGCTTGGCCGGGGGAGACCTGCCGTCTCTGTGGCTCCAGCCGGCCAGCAGGCTGCAGGGTCGGGCGCAGCGGCCGTGGGGCTCTGGAGCTTGCTGCCCTGCCCGTGGGCGGGGCCTCCACGGGCCAGCCAGGTGGCACAGGGTTCCTGGGGCTGCGCCTCGTCCCGGCCCGGCCCAAGGGAGGTGGGGGGAACCTCGGAGGCACCCAGGAACGCAGGAGGGCCCAGACTCCGGCCCTGCCGGCCCTCGGAGAGGGCCCACGCGTGTCCGCTCGGGTCAGGAGGCCACGGTGGGACAGCCCGTACCCCAGCACCGAGCTCATCTCGCGTGGACCACCCAGTGGGCGTCAGGAGTAGGTGTGTCCCAGCAGCAGCCGCCCCCCACCCCGGGAACGGCCCCTCCCTAGACAAGCCTTCCCTGTGAGGAGTCCTGGACTGCGCACGCGCGAGCCGGCGAGCCCGCCAGCCAGAGGGAGATGATGCCTGGGGCTCCTCTTGCCTCAGAGAATGCTTGTGCGGCCTGGGGGCGCCCGCAGGTGTGCTCCGAGGCCTGCCGCTGCCTCTAGCTAGCACCTGGGGCCAGTTGGCAGTGCCGGCTGGCCAGCCTCCTAGAGCCAGGGCTGGCTGCAGCAGGCTCCGCGGGCGGGCGGGCGGGCGAAGGGCAGACGGAAGCCGAAGGGGACCCGCCCGCCTGCTCCGCTCCGAAGCGCGCCCGCCCTGGAGGCCAGGACCCCAGGGGGCAGAAGTGGGTCTGGCTTTGCATTGCCCGACCAGCGGGAGGGAGCCAGCCAGGGGCAGCCAGTTGCATCCTCCCGGGAACTGCCAGCGGAGGCTTTTGGGGAGCGCGCTGCCAACTCTTGGCTTGGCCGGGGGAGACCTGCCGTCTCTGTGGCTCCAGCCGGCCAGCAGGCTGCAGGGTCGGGCGCAGCGGCCGTGGGGCTCTGGAGCTTGCTGCCCTGCCCGTGGGCGGGGCCTCCACGGGCCAGCCAGGTGGCACAGGGTTCCTGGGGCTGCGCCTCGTCCCGGCCCGGCCCGGCCCAAGGGAGGTGGGGGGAACCTCGGAGGCGCCCAGGAACGCAAGAGGGCCCAGACTGCGGCCCTGCCGGCCCTCGGAGAGGGCCCACGCGTGTCTGCTCGGGCTCAGGAGGCCACGGTGGGACAGCCAGTGCCCCAGCACCGAGCTCATCTCGCGTGGACCACCCAGTGCGCGTCAGGAGTAGGTGTGTCCCAGCAGGAGCCCCTAGGAACAGCCCTGCCCTACCAGCTCTTAGCACAGGGAGTCCTGGTCTGCACATGCATGAGCCAGGGAGCCAGAGAGCCAGAGGAGGACGTTGCCGTGGGCTCGAACTGTCCTCAGAGAATGTTGGTATGACCCGGGGATCCAAGGGAGGTGGGGGGAACCTCGGAGGCGCCCAGGAACGCAGGAGGGCCCAGACTGCGGCCCTGCCGGCCCTCGGAGAGGGCCCACGCGTGTCCGCTCGGGCTCAGGAGGCCACGGTGGGACAGCCCGTACCCCAGCACCGAGCTCATCTCGCGTGGACCACCCAGTGGGCGTCAGGAGTAGGTGTGTCCCAGCAGCAGCCGCCCCCCACCCCGGGCACGGCCCCTCCCTAGACAAGCCTTCCCTGTGAGGAGTCCTGGACTGCGCACGCGCGAGCCGGCGAGCCCGCCAGCCAGAGGGAGATGATGCCTGGGGCTCCTCTTGCCTCAGAGAATGCTTGTGCGGCCTGGGGGCGCCCGCAGGTGTGCTCCGAGGCCTGCCGCTGCCTCTAGCTAGCACCTGGGGCCAGTTGGCAGTGCCGGCTGGCCAGCCTCCTAGAGCCAGGGCTGGCTGCAGCAGGCTCCGCGGGCGGGCGAAGGGCAGACGGAAGCCGAAGGGGACCCGCCCGCCCGCTCCGCTCCGAAGCGCGCCCGCCCTGGAGGCCAGGACCCCAGGGGGCAGAAGTGGGTCTGGCTTTGCATTGCCTGACCAGCGGGAGGGAGCCAGCCAGGGGCAGCCAGTTGCATCCTCCCGGGAACTGCCAGCGGAGGCTTTTGGGGAGCGCGCTGCCAACTCTTGGCTTGGCCGGGGGAGACCTGCCGTCTCTGTGGCTCCAGCCGGCCAGCAGGCTGCAGGGTCGGGCGCAGCGGCCGTGGGGCTCTGGAGCTTGCTGCCCTGCCCGTGGGCGGGGCCTCCACGGGCCAGCCAGGTGGCACAGGGTTCCTGGGGCTGCGCCTCGTCCCGGCCCGGCCCGGCCCAAGGGAGGTGGGGGGAACCTCGGAGGCGCCCAGGAACGCAAGAGGGCCCAGACTGCGGCCCTGCCGGCCCTCGGAGAGGGCCCACGCGTGTCTGCTCGGGCTCAGGAGGCCACGGTGGGACAGCCAGTGCCCCAGCACCGAGCTCATCTCGCGTGGACCACCCAGTGCGCGTCAGGAGTAGGTGTGTCCCAGCAGGAGCCCCTAGGAACAGCCCTGCCCTACCAGCTCTTAGCACAGGGAGTCCTGGTCTGCACATGCATGAGCCAGGGAGCCAGAGAGCCAGAGGAGGACGCTGCCGTGGGCTCGAACTGTCCTCAGAGAATGTTTTTATGACCCGGTGATCCAAGGGAGGTGGGGGGAACCTCGGAGGCACCCAGGAACGCAGGAGGGCCCAGACTCCGGCCCTGCCGGCCCTCGGAGAGGGCCCACGCGTGTCCGCTCGGGCTCAGGAGGCCACGGTGGGACAGCCCGTACCCCAGCACCGAGCTCATCTCGCGTGGACCACCCAGTGGGCGTCAGGAGTAGGTGTGTCCCAGCAGCAGCCGCCCCTCACCCCGGGAACGGCCCCTCCCTAGACAAGCCTTCCCTGTGAGGAGTCCTGGACTGCGCACGCGCGAGCCGGCGAGCCCGCCAGCCTGAGGGAGATGATGCCTGGGGCTCCTCTTCCCTCCGAGAATGCTTGTGCGGCCTGGGGGCGCCCGCAGGTGTGCTCCCGAGGCCTGCCGCTGCCTCTAGCTAGCACCTGGGGCCAGTTGGCAGTGCCGGCTGGCCAGCCTCCTAGAGCCAGGGCTGGCTGCAGCAGGCTCCGCGGGCGGGCGGGCGAAGGGCAGACGGGAGCGGAAGGGGGCCCGCCCGCACCGCTTCTAAGCGCACCCTGGAGGCCAGGACCCCAGGGGGCAGAAGTGGGTCTGGCTTTGCATTGCCCGACCAGCGGGAGGGAGCCAGCCAGGGGCAGCCAGTTGCATCCTCCCGGGAACTGCCAGCAGAGGCTTTTGGGGAGCGCGCTGCCAACTCTTGGCTTGGCCGGGGGAGACCTGCCGTCTCTGTGGCTCCAGCCGGCCAGCAGGCTGCAGGGTCGGGCGCATCGGCCGTGGGGCTCTGGAGCTTGCTGCCCTGCCCGTGGGCGGGGCCTCCACGGGCCAGCCAGGTGGCACAGGGTTCCTGGGGCTGCGCCTCGTCCCGGCCCGGCCCAAGGGAGGTGGGGGGAACCTCGGAGGCACCCAGGAACGCAGGAGGGCCCAGACTCCGGCCCTGCCAGCCCTCGGAGAGGGCCCACGCGTGTCCGCTCGGGCTCAGGAGGCCACGGTGGGACAGCCCGTACCCCAGCACCGAGCTCATCTCGCGTGGACCACCCAGTGCGCGTCAGGAGTAGGTGTGTCCCAGCAGGAGCCCCTAGGAACAGCCCCGCCCTACCAGCTCTTAGCACAGGGAGTCCTGGTCTGCACATGCATGAGCCAGGGAGCCAGAGAGCCAGAGAGCCAGAGGAGGACGCTGCCGTGGGCTCGAACTGTCCTCAGAGAATGTTTGTATGACCCGGGGATCCAAGGGAGGTGGGGGGAACCTCGGAGGCGCCCAGGAACGCAGGAGGGCCCAGACTCCGGCCCTGCTGGCCCTCGGAGAGGGCCCACGTGTGTCCGCTCGGGCTCAGGAGGCCACGGTGGGACAGCCCGTACCCCAGCACCGAGCTCATCTCGCGTGGACCACCCAGTGGGCGTCAGGAGTAGGTGTGTCCCAGCAGCAGCCGCCCCCCACCCCGGGAACGGCCCCTCCCTAGACAAGCCTTCCCTGTGAGGAGTCCTGGACTGCGCACGCGCGAGCCGGCGAGCCCGCCAGCCAGAGGGAGATGATGCCTGGGGCTCCTCTTCCCTCCGAGAATGCTTGTGCGGCCTGGGGGCGCCCGCAGGTGTGCTCCCGAGGCCTGCCGCTGCCTCTAGCTAGCACCTGGGGCCAGTTGGCAGTGCCGGCTGGCCAGCCTCCTAGAGCCAGGGCTGGCTGCAGCAGGCTCCGCGGGCGGGCGGGCGAAGGGCAGACGGGAGCGGAAGGGGGCCCGCCCGCACCGCTTCTAAGCGCGCCCTGGAGGCCAGGACCCCAGGGGGCAGAAGTGGGTCTGGCTTTGCATTGCCCGACCAGCGGGAGGGAGCCAGCCAGGGGCAGCCAGTTGCATCCTCCCGGGAACTGCCAGCAGAGGCTTTTGGGGAGCGCGCTGCCAACTCTTGGCTTGGCCGGGGGAGACCTGCCGTCTCTGTGGCTCCAGCCGGCCAGCAGGCTGCAGGGTCGGGCGCAGCGGCCGTGGGGCTCTGGAGCTTGCTGCCCTGCCCGTGGGCGGGGCCTCCACGGGCCAGCCAGGGGGCACAGGGTTCCTGGGGCTGCACCTCGTCCCGGCCCGGCCCAAGGGAGGTGGGGGGAACCTCGGAGGCACCCAGGAACGCAGGAGGGCCCAGACTCCGGCCCTGCCAGCCCTCGGAGAGGGCCCACGCGTGTCCGCTCGGGCTCAGGAGGCCACGGTGGGACAGCCAGTACCCCAGCACCGAGCTCATGTCGCGTGGACCACCCAGTGCGCGTCAGGAGTAGGTGTGTCCCAGCAGGAGCCCCTAGGAACAGCCCCGCCCTACCAGCTCTTAGCACAGGGAGTCCTGGTCTGCACATGCATGAGCCAGGGAGCCAGAGAGCCAGAGAGCCAGAGGAGGACGCTGCCGTGGGCTCGAACTGTCCTCAGAGAATGTTTTTATGACCCGGTGATCCAAGGGAGGTGGGGGGAACCTCGGAGGCACCCAGGAACGCAGGAGGGCCCAGACTGCGGCCCTGCCGGCCCTCGGAGAGGGCCCACGCGTGTCCGCTCGGGCTCAGGAGGCCACGGTGGGACAGCCCGTACCCCAGCACCGAGCTCATCTCGCGTGGACCACCCAGTGGGCGTCAGGAGTAGGTGTGTCCCAGCAGCAGCCGCCCCCCACCCCGGGAACGGCCCCTCCCTAGACAAGCCTTCCCTGTGAGGAGTCCTGGACTGCGCACGCGCGAGCCGGCGAGCCCGCCAGCCAGAGGGAGATGATGCCTGGGGCTCCTCTTCCCTCCGAGAATGCTTGTGCGGCCTGGGGGCGCCCGCAGGTGTGCTCCCGAGGCCTGCCGCTGCCTCTAGCTAGCACCTGGGGCCAGTTGGCAGTGCCGGCTGGCCAGCCTCCTAGAGCCAGGGCTGGCTGCAGCAGGCTCCGCGGGCGGGCGGGCGAAGGGCAGACGGGAGCGGAAGGGGGCCCGCCCGCACCGCTTCTAAGCGCGCCCTGGAGGCCAGGACCCCAGGGGGCAGAAGTGGGTCTGGCTTTGCATTGCCCGACCAGCGGGAGGGAGCCAGCCAGGGGCAGCCAGTTGCATCCTCCCGGGAACTGCCAGCAGAGGCTTTTGGGGAGCGCGCTGCCAACTCTTGGCTTGGCCGGGGGAGACCTGCCGTCTCTGTGGCTCCAGCCGGCCAGCAGGCTGCAGGGTCGGGCGCATCGGCCGTGGGGCTCTGGAGCTTGCTGCCCTGCCCGTGGGCGGGGCCTCCACGGGCCAGCCAGGTGGCACAGGGTTCCTGGGGCTGCGCCTCGTCCCGGCCCGGCCCAAGGGAGGTGGGGGGAACCTCGGAGGCACCCAGGAACGCAGGAGTGCCCAGACTCCGGCCCTGCCAGCCCTCGGAGAGGGCCCACGCGTGTCCGCTCGGGCTCAGGAGGCCACGGTGGGACAGCCAGTACCCCAGCCCCGAGCTCATGTCGCGTGGACCACCCAGTGCGCGTCAGGAGTAGGTGTGTCCCAGCAGGAGCCCCTAGGAACAGCCCCGCCCTACCAGCTCTTAGCACAGGGAGTCCTGGTCTGCACATGCATGAGCCAGGGAGCCAGAGAGCCAGAGAGCCAGAGGAGGACGCTGCCGTGGGCTCGAACTGTCCTCAGAGAATGTTTGTATGACCCGGGGATCCAAGGGAGGTGGGGGGAACCTCGGAGGCGCCCAGGAACGCAGGAGGGCCCAGACTCCGGCCCTGCTGGCCCTCGGAGAGGGCCCACGCGTGTCCGCTCGGGCTCAGGAGGCCACGGTGGGACAGCCCGTACCCCAGCACCGAGCTCATCTCGCGTGGACCACCCAGTGGGCGTCAGGAGTAGGTGTGTCCCAGCAGCAGCCGCCCCCCACCCCGGGCACGGCCCCTCCCTAGACAAGCCTTCCCTGTGAGGAGTCCTGGACTGCGCACGCGCGAGCCGGCGAGCCCGCCAGCCAGAGGGAGATGATGCCTGGGGCTCCTCTTCCCTCCGAGAATGCTTGTGCGGCCTGGGGGCGCCCGCAGGTGTGCTCCCGAGGCCTGCCGCTGCCTCTAGCTAGCACCTGGGGCCAGTTGGCAGTGCCGGCTGGCCAGCCTCCTAGAGCCAGGGCTGGCTGCAGCAGGCTCCGCGGGCGGGCGGGCGAAGGGCAGACGGGAGCGGAAGGGGGCCCGCCCGCACCGCTTCTAAGCGCGCCCTGGAGGCCAGGACCCCAGGGGGCAGAAGTGGGTCTGGCTTTGCATTGCCCGACCAGCGGGAGGGAGCCAGCCAGGGGCAGCCAGTTGCATCCTCCCGGGAACTGCCAGCAGAGGCTTTTGGGGAGCGCGCTGCCAACTCTTGGCTTGGCCGGGGGAGACCTGCCGTCTCTGTGGCTCCAGCCGGCCAGCAGGCTGCAGGGTCGGGCGCAGCGGCCGTGGGGCTCTGGAGCTTGCTGCCCTGCCCGTGGGCGGGGCCTCCACGGGCCAGCCAGGTGGCACAGGGTTCCTGGGGCTGCGCCTCGTCCCGGCCCGGCCCAAGGGAGGTGGGGGGAACCTCGGAGGCACCCAGGAACGCAGGAGGGCCCAGACTCCGGCCCTGCCAGCCCTCGGAGAGGGCCCACGCGTGTCCGCTCGGGCTCAGGAGGCCACGGTGGGACAGCCCGTACCCCAGCACCGAGCTCATCTCGCGTGGACCACCCAGTGGGCGTCAGGAGTAGGTGTGTCCCAGCAGCAGCCGCCCCCCACCCCGGGAACGGCCCCTCCCTAGACAAGCCTTCCCTGTGAGGAGTCCTGGACTGCGCACGCGCGAGCCAGCGAGCCCGCCAGCCAGAGGGAGATGATGCCTGGGGCTCCTCTTCCCTCCGAGAATGCTTGTGCGGCCTGGGGGCGCCCGCAGGTGTGCTCCCGAGGCCTGCCGCTGCCTCTAGCTAGCACCTGGGGCCAGTTGGCAGTGCCGGCTGGCCAGCCTCCTAGAGCCAGGGCTGGCTGCAGCAGGCTCCGCGGGCGGGCGGGCGGGCAGGCGGGCGAAGGGCAGACGGGAGCGGAAGGGGGCCCGCCCGCACCGCTTCTAAGCGCGCCCTGGAGGCCAGGACCCCAGGGGGCAGAAGTGGGTCTGGCTTTGCATTGCCCGACCAGCGGGAGGGAGCCAGCCAGGGGCAGCCAGTTGCATCCTCCCGGGAACTGCCAGCAGAGGCTTTTGGGGAGCGCGCTGCCAACTCTTGGCTTGGCCGGGGGAGACCTGCCGTCTCTGTGGCTCCAGCCGGCCAGCAGGCTGCAGGGTCGGGCGCAGCGGCCGTGGGGCTCTGGAGCTTGCTGCCCTGCCCGTGGGCGGGGCCTCCACGGGCCAGCCAGGTGGCACAGGGTTCCTGGGGCTGCGCCTCGTCCCGGCCCGGCCCAAGGGAGGTGGGGGGAACCTCGGAGGCACCCAGGAACGCAGGAGGGCCCAGACTCCGGCCCTGCCAGCCCTCGGAGAGGGCCCACGCGTGTCCGCTCGGGCTCAGGAGGCCACGGTGGGACAGCCCGTACCCCAGCACCGAGCTCATCTCGCGTGGACCACCCAGTGGGCGTCAGGAGTAGGTGTGTCCCAGCAGCAGCCGCCCCCCACCCCGGGAACGGCCCCTCCCTAGACAAGCCTTCCCTGTGAGGAGTCCTGGACTGCGCACGCGCGAGCCGGCGAGCCCGCCAGCCAGAGGGAGATGATGCCTGGGGCTCCTCTTCCCTCCGAGAATGCTTGTGCGGCCTGGGGGCGCCCGCAGGTGTGCTCCCGAGGCCTGCCGCTGCCTCTAGCTAGCACCTGGGGCCAGTTGGCAGTGCCGGCTGGCCAGCCTCCTAGAGCCAGGGCTGGCTGCAGCAGGCTCCGCGGGCGGGCGGGCGAAGGGCAGACGGGAGCGGAAGGGGGCCCGCCCGCACCGCTTCTAAGCGCGCCCTGGAGGCCAGGACCCCAGGGGGCAGAAGTGGGTCTGGCTTTGCATTGCCCGACCAGCGGGAGGGAGCCAGCCAGGGGCAGCCAGTTGCATCCTCCCGGGAACTGCCAGCAGAGGCTTTTGGGGAGCGCGCTGCCAACTCTTGGCTTGGCCGGGGGAGACCTGCCGTCTCTGTGGCTCCAGCCGGCCAGCAGGCTGCAGGGTCGGGCGCAGCGGCCGTGGGGCTCTGGAGCTTGCTGCCCTGCCCGTGGGCGGGGCCTCCACGGGCCAGCCAGGTGGCACAGGGTTCCTGGGGCTGCGCCTCGTCCCGGCCCGGCCCAAGGGAGGTGGGGGGAACCTCGGAGGCACCCAGGAACGCAGGAGGGCCCAGACTCCGGCCCTGCCAGCCCTCGGAGAGGGCCCACGCGTGTCCGCTCGGGCTCAGGAGGCCACGGTGGGACAGCCCGTACCCCAGCACCGAGCTCATCTCGCGTGGACCACCCAGTGGGCGTCAGGAGTAGGTGTGTCCCAGCAGCAGCCGCCCCCCACCCCGGGAACGGCCCCTCCCTAGACAAGCCTTCCCTGTGAGGAGTCCTGGACTGCGCACGCGCGAGCCAGCGAGCCCGCCAGCCAGAGGGAGATGATGCCTGGGGCTCCTCTTCCCTCCGAGAATGCTTGTGCGGCCTGGGGGCGCCCGCAGGTGTGCTCCCGAGGCCTGCCGCTGCCTCTAGCTAGCACCTGGGGCCAGTTGGCAGTGCCGGCTGGCCAGCCTCCTAGAGCCAGGGCTGGCTGCAGCAGGCTCCGCGGGCGGGCTGGCGGGCAGGCGGGCGAAGGGCAGACGGGAGCGGAAGGGGGCCCGCCCGCACCGCTTCTAAGCGCGCCCTGGAGGCCAGGACCCCAGGGGGCAGAAGTGGGTCTGGCTTTGCATTGCCCGACCAGCGGGAGGGAGCCAGCCAGGGGCAGCCAGTTGCATCCTCCCGGGAACTGCCAGCAGAGGCTTTTGGGGAGCGCGCTGCCAACTCTTGGCTTGGCCGGGGGAGACCTGCCGTCTCTGTGGCTCCAGCCGGCCAGCAGGCTGCAGGGTCGGGCGCAGCGGCCGTGGGGCTCTGGAGCTTGCTGCCCTGCCCGTGGGCGGGGCCTCCACGGGCCAGCCAGGGGGCACAGGGTTCCTGGGGCTGCACCTCGTCCCGGCCCGGCCCAAGGGAGGTGGGGGGAACCTCGGAGGCACCCAGGAACGCAGGAGGGCCCAGACTCCGGCCCTGCCAGCCCTCGGAGAGGGCCCACGCGTGTCCGCTCGGGCTCAGGAGGCCACGGTGGGACAGCCAGTACCCCAGCACCGAGCTCATGTCGCGTGGACCACCCAGTGCGCGTCAGGAGTAGGTGTGTCCCAGCAGGAGCCCCTAGGAACAGCCCCGCCCTACCAGCTCTTAGCACAGGGAGTCCTGGTCTGCACATTTATGAGCCAGGGAGCCAGAGAGCCAGAGAGCCAGAGGAGGACGCTGCCGTGGGCTCGAACTGTCCTCAGAGAATGTTTTTATGACCCGGTGATCCAAGGGAGGTGGGGGGAACCTCGGAGGCACCCAGGAACGCAGGAGGGCCCAGACTCCGGCCCTGCCGGCCCTCGGAGAGGGCCCACGCGTGTCCGCTCGGGCTCAGGAGGCCACGGTGGGACAGCCAGTACCCCAGCACCGAGCTCATCTCGCGTGGACCACCCAGTGGGCGTCAGGAGTAGGTGTGTCCCAGCAGCAGCCGCCCCCCACCCCGGGAACGGCCCCTCCCTAGACAAGCCTTCCCTGTGAGGAGTCCTGGACTGCGCACGCGCGAGCCGGCGAGCCCGCCAGCCAGAGGGAGATGATGCCTGGGGCTCCTCTTCCCTCCGAGAATGCTTGTGCGGCCTGGGGGCGCCCGCAGGTGTGCTCCCGAGGCCTGCCGCTGCCTCTAGCTAGCACCTGGGGCCAGTTGGCAGTGCCGGCTGGCCAGCCTCCTAGAGCCAGGGCTGGCTGCAGCAGGCTCCGCGGGCGGGCGGGCGAAGGGCAGACGGGTGCCGAAGGGGCCCGCCCGCACCGCTTCTAAGCGCGCCCTGGAGGCCAGGACCCCAGGGGGCAGAAGTGGGTCTGGCTTTGCATTGCCCGACCAGCGGGAGGGAGCCAGCCAGGGGCAGCCAGTTGCATCCTCCCGGGAACTGCCAGCAGAGGCTTTTGGGGAGCGCGCTGCCAACTCTTGGCTTGGCCGGGGGAGACCTGCCGTCTCTGTGGCTCCAGCCGGCCAGCAGGCTGCAGGGTCGGGCGCATCGGCCGTGGGGCTCTGGAGCTTGCTGCCCTGCCCGTGGGCGGGGCCTCCACGGGCCAGCCAGGTGGCACAGGGTTCCTGGGGCTGCGCCTCGTCCCGGCCCGGCCCAAGGGAGGTGGGGGGAACCTCGGAGGCACCCAGGAACGCAGGAGGGCCCAGACTCTGGCCCTGCCAGCCCTCGGAGAGGGCCCACGCGTGTCCGCTCGGGCTCAGGAGGCCACGGTGGGACAGCCAGTACCCCAGCACCGAGCTCATCTCGCGTGGACCACCCAGTGCGCGTCAGGAGTAGGTGTGTCCCAGCAGGAGCCCCTAGGAACAGCCCCGCCCTACCAGCTCTTAGCACAGGGAGTCCTGGTCTGCACATGCATGAGCCAGGGAGCCAGAGAGCCAGAGAGCCAGAGGAGGACGCTGCCGTGGGCTCGAACTGTCCTCAGAGAATGTTTGTATGACCCGGGGATCCAAGGGAGGTGGGGGGAACCTCGGAGGCGCCCAGGAACGCAGGAGGGCCCAGACTCCGGCCCTGCTGGCCCTCGGAGAGGGCCCACGCGTGTCCGCTCGGGCTCAGGAGGCCACGGTGGGACAGCCCGTACCCCAGCACCGAGCTCATCTCGCGTGGACCACCCAGTGGGCGTCAGGAGTAGGTGTGTCCCAGCAGCAGCCGCCCCCCACCCCGGGCACGGCCCCTCCCTAGACAAGCCTTCCCTGTGAGGAGTCCTGGACTGCGCACGCGCGAGCCGGCGAGCCCGCCAGCCAGAGGGAGATGATGCCTGGGGCTCCTCTTCCCTCCGAGAATGCTTGTGCGGCCTGGGGGCGCCCGCAGGTGTGCTCCCGAGGCCTGCCGCTGCCTCTAGCTAGCACCTGGGGCCAGTTGGCAGTGCCGGCTGGCCAGCCTCCTAGAGCCAGGGCTGGCTGCAGCAGGCTCCGCGGGCGGGCGGGCGAAGGGCAGACGGGAGCGGAAGGGGGCCCGCCCGCACCGCTTCTAAGCGCGCCCTGGAGGCCAGGACCCCAGGGGGCAGAAGTGGGTCTGGCTTTGCATTGCCCGACCAGCGGGAGGGAGCCAGCCAGGGGCAGCCAGTTGCATCCTCCCGGGAACTGCCAGCAGAGGCTTTTGGGGAGCGCGCTGCCAACTCTTGGCTTGGCCGGGGGAGACCTGCCGTCTCTGTGGCTCCAGCCGGCCAGCAGGCTGCAGGGTCGGGCGCATCGGCCGTGGGGCTCTGGAGCTTGCTGCCCTGCCCGTGGGCGGGGCCTCCACGGGCCAGCCAGGTGGCACAGGGTTCCTGGGGCTGCGCCTCGTCCCGGCCCGGCCCAAGGGAGGTGGGGGGAACCTCGGAGGCACCCAGGAACGCAGGAGGGCCCAGACTCCGGCCCTGCCAGCCCTCGGAGAGGGCCCACGCGTGTCCGCTCGGGCTCAGGAGGCCACGGTGGGACAGCCCGTACCCCAGCACCGAGCTCATCTCGCGTGGACCACCCAGTGGGCGTCAGGAGTAGGTGTGTCCCAGCAGCAGCCGCCCCCCACCCCGGGAACGGCCCCTCCCTAGACAAGCCTTCCCTGTGAGGAGTCCTGGACTGCGCACGCGCGAGCCAGCGAGCCCGCCAGCCAGAGGGAGATGATGCCTGGGGCTCCTCTTCCCTCCGAGAATGCTTGTGCGGCCTGGGGGCGCCCGCAGGTGTGCTCCCGAGGCCTGCCGCTGCCTCTAGCTAGCACCTGGGGCCAGTTGGCAGTGCCGGCTGGCCAGCCTCCTAGAGCCAGGGCTGGCTGCAGCAGGCTCCGCGGGCGGGCGGGCGGGCAGGCGGGCGAAGGGCAGACGGGAGCGGAAGGGGGCCCGCCCGCACCGCTTCTAAGCGCGCCCTGGAGGCCAGGACCCCAGGGGGCAGAAGTGGGTCTGGCTTTGCATTGCCCGACCAGCGGGAGGGAGCCAGCCAGGGGCAGCCAGTTGCATCCTCCCGGGAACTGCCAGCAGAGGCTTTTGGGGAGCGCGCTGCCAACTCTTGGCTTGGCCGGGGGAGACCTGCCGTCTCTGTGGCTCCAGCCGGCCAGCAGGCTGCAGGGTCGGGCGCATCGGCCGTGGGGCTCTGGAGCTTGCTGCCCTGCCCGTGGGCGGGGCCTCCACGGGCCAGCCAGGTGGCACAGGGTTCCTGGGGCTGCGCCTCGTCCCGGCCCGGCCCAAGGGAGGTGGGGGGAACCTCGGAGGCACCCAGGAACGCAGGAGGGCCCAGACTCCGGCCCTGCCAGCCCTCGGAGAGGGCCCACGCGTGTCCGCTCGGGCTCAGGAGGCCACGGTGGGACAGCCCGTACCCCAGCACCGAGCTCATCTCGCGTGGACCACCCAGTGGGCGTCAGGAGTAGGTGTGTCCCAGCAGCAGCCGCCCCCCACCCCGGGAACGGCCCCTCCCTAGACAAGCCTTCCCTGTGAGGAGTCCTGGACTGCGCACGCGCGAGCCGGCGAGCCCGCCAGCCAGAGGGAGATGATGCCTGGGGCTCCTCTTCCCTCCGAGAATGCTTGTGCGGCCTGGGGGCGCCCGCAGGTGTGCTCCCGAGGCCTGCCGCTGCCTCTAGCTAGCACCTGGGGCCAGTTGGCAGTGCCGGCTGGCCAGCCTCCTAGAGCCAGGGCTGGCTGCAGCAGGCTCCGCGGGCGGGCGGGCGAAGGGCAGACGGGAGCGGAAGGGGGCCCGCCCGCACCGCTTCTAAGCGCGCCCTGGAGGCCAGGACCCCAGGGGGCAGAAGTGGGTCTGGCTTTGCATTGCCCGACCAGCGGGAGGGAGCCAGCCAGGGGCAGCCAGTTGCATCCTCCCGGGAACTGCCAGCAGAGGCTTTTGGGGAGCGCGCTGCCAACTCTTGGCTTGGCCGGGGGAGACCTGCCGTCTCTGTGGCTCCAGCCGGCCAGCAGGCTGCAGGGTCGGGCGCATCGGCCGTGGGGCTCTGGAGCTTGCTGCCCTGCCCGTGGGCGGGGCCTCCACGGGCCAGCCAGGTGGCACAGGGTTCCTGGGGCTGCGCCTCGTCCCGGCCCGGCCCAAGGGAGGTGGGGGGAACCTCGGAGGCACCCAGGAACGCAGGAGGGCCCAGACTCTGGCCCTGCCAGCCCTCGGAGAGGGCCCACGCGTGTCCGCTCGGGCTCAGGAGGCCACGGTGGGACAGCCAGTACCCCAGCACCGAGCTCATCTCGCGTGGACCACCCAGTGCGCGTCAGGAGTAGGTGTGTCCCAGCAGGAGCCCCTAGGAACAGCCCCGCCCTACCAGCTCTTAGCACAGGGAGTCCTGGTCTGCACATGCATGAGCCAGGGAGCCAGAGAGCCAGAGAGCCAGAGGAGGACGCTGCCGTGGGCTCGAACTGTCCTCAGAGAATGTTTGTATGACCCGGGGATCCAAGGGAGGTGGGGGGAACCTCGGAGGCGCCCAGGAACGCAGGAGGGCCCAGACTCCGGCCCTGCTGGCCCTCGGAGAGGGCCCACGCGTGTCCGCTCGGGCTCAGGAGGCCACGGTGGGACAGCCCGTACCCCAGCACCGAGCTCATCTCGCGTGGACCACCCAGTGGGCGTCAGGAGTAGGTGTGTCCCAGCAGCAGCCGCCCCCCACCCCGGGCACGGCCCCTCCCTAGACAAGCCTTCCCTGTGAGGAGTCCTGGACTGCGCACGCGCGAGCCGGCGAGCCCGCCAGCCAGAGGGAGATGATGCCTGGGGCTCCTCTTCCCTCCGAGAATGCTTGTGCGGCCTGGGGGCGCCCGCAGGTGTGCTCCCGAGGCCTGCCGCTGCCTCTAGCTAGCACCTGGGGCCAGTTGGCAGTGCCGGCTGGCCAGCCTCCTAGAGCCAGGGCTGGCTGCAGCAGGCTCCGCGGGCGGGCGGGCGAAGGGCAGACGGGAGCGGAAGGGGGCCCGCCCGCACCGCTTCTAAGCGCGCCCTGGAGGCCAGGACCCCAGGGGGCAGAAGTGGGTCTGGCTTTGCATTGCCCGACCAGCGGGAGGGAGCCAGCCAGGGGCAGCCAGTTGCATCCTCCCGGGAACTGCCAGCAGAGGCTTTTGGGGAGCGCGCTGCCAACTCTTGGCTTGGCCGGGGGAGACCTGCCGTCTCTGTGGCTCCAGCCGGCCAGCAGGCTGCAGGGTCGGGCGCAGCGGCCGTGGGGCTCTGGAGCTTGCTGCCCTGCCCGTGGGCGGGGCCTCCACGGGCCAGCCAGGTGGCACAGGGTTCCTGGGGCTGCGCCTCGTCCCGGCCCGGCCCAAGGGAGGTGGGGGGAACCTCGGAGGCACCCAGGAACGCAGGAGGGCCCAGACTCCGGCCCTGCCAGCCCTCGGAGAGGGCCCACGCGTGTCCGCTCGGGCTCAGGAGGCCACGGTGGGACAGCCCGTACCCCAGCACCGAGCTCATCTCGCGTGGACCACCCAGTGGGCGTCAGGAGTAGGTGTGTCCCAGCAGCAGCCGCCCCCCACCCCGGGAACGGCCCCTCCCTAGACAAGCCTTCCCTGTGAGGAGTCCTGGACTGCGCACGCGCGAGCCAGCGAGCCCGCCAGCCAGAGGGAGATGATGCCTGGGGCTCCTCTTCCCTCCGAGAATGCTTGTGCGGCCTGGGGGCGCCCGCAGGTGTGCTCCCGAGGCCTGCCGCTGCCTCTAGCTAGCACCTGGGGCCAGTTGGCAGTGCCGGCTGGCCAGCCTCCTAGAGCCAGGGCTGGCTGCAGCAGGCTCCGCGGGCGGGCGGGCGGGCAGGCGGGCGAAGGGCAGACGGGAGCGGAAGGGGGCCCGCCCGCACCGCTTCTAAGCGCGCCCTGGAGGCCAGGACCCCAGGGGGCAGAAGTGGGTCTGGCTTTGCATTGCCCGACCAGCGGGAGGGAGCCAGCCAGGGGCAGCCAGTTGCATCCTCCCGGGAACTGCCAGCAGAGGCTTTTGGGGAGCGCGCTGCCAACTCTTGGCTTGGCCGGGGGAGACCTGCCGTCTCTGTGGCTCCAGCCGGCCAGCAGGCTGCAGGGTCGGGCGCAGCGGCCGTGGGGCTCTGGAGCTTGCTGCCCTGCCCGTGGGCGGGGCCTCCACGGGCCAGCCAGGGGGCACAGGGTTCCTGGGGCTGCACCTCGTCCCGGCCCGGCCCAAGGGAGGTGGGGGGAACCTCGGAGGCACCCAGGAACGCAGGAGGGCCCAGACTCCTGCCCTGCCAGCCCTCGGAGAGGGCCCACGCGTGTCCGCTCGGGCTCAGGAGGCCACGGTGGGACAGCCAGTACCCCAGCACCGAGCTCATGTCGCGTGGACCACCCAGTGCGCGTCAGGAGTAGGTGTGTCCCAGCAGGAGCCCCTAGGAACAGCCCCGCCCTACCAGCTCTTAGCACAGGGAGTCCTGGTCTGCACATTTATGAGCCAGGGAGCCAGAGAGCCAGAGAGCCAGAGGAGGACGCTGCCGTGGGCTCGAACTGTCCTCAGAGAATGTTTTTATGACCCGGTGATCCAAGGGAGGTGGGGGGAACCTCGGAGGCACCCAGGAACGCAGGAGGGCCCAGACTCCGGCCCTGCCGGCCCTCGGAGAGGGCCCACGCGTGTCCGCTCGGGCTCAGGAGGCCACGGTGGGACAGCCCGTACCCCAGCACCGAGCTCATCTCGCGTGGACCACCCAGTGGGCGTCAGGAGTAGGTGTGTCCCAGCAGCAGCCGCCCCCCACCCCGGGAACGGCCCCTCCCTAGACAAGCCTTCCCTGTGAGGAGTCCTGGACTGCGCACGCGCGAGCCGGCGAGCCCGCCAGCCAGAGGGAGATGATGCCTGGGGCTCCTCTTCCCTCCGAGAATGCTTGTGCGGCCTGGGGGCGCCCGCAGGTGTGCTCCCGAGGCCTGCCGCTGCCTCTAGCTAGCACCTGGGGCCAGTTGGCAGTGCCGGCTGGCCAGCCTCCTAGAGCCAGGGCTGGCTGCAGCAGGCTCCGCGGGCGGGCGGGCGAAGGGCAGACGGGAGCGGAAGGGGGCCCGCCCGCACCGCTTCTAAGCGCGCCCTGGAGGCCAGGACCCCAGGGGGCAGAAGTGGGTCTGGCTTTGCATTGCCCGACCAGCGGGAGGGAGCCAGCCAGGGGCAGCCAGTTGCATCCTCCCGGGAACTGCCAGCAGAGGCTTTTGGGGAGCGCGCTGCCAACTCTTGGCTTGGCCGGGGGAGACCTGCCGTCTCTGTGGCTCCAGCCGGCCAGCAGGCTGCAGGGTCGGGCGCATCGGCCGTGGGGCTCTGGAGCTTGCTGCCCTGCCCGTGGGCGGGGCCTCCACGGGCCAGCCAGGTGGCACAGGGTTCCTGGGGCTGCGCCTCGTCCCGGCCCGGCCCAAGGGAGGTGGGGGGAACCTCGGAGGCACCCAGGAACGCAGGAGGGCCCAGACTCTGGCCCTGCCAGCCCTCGGAGAGGGCCCACGCGTGTCCGCTCGGGCTCAGGAGGCCACGGTGGGACAGCCAGTACCCCAGCACCGAGCTCATCTCGCGTGGACCACCCAGTGCGCGTCAGGAGTAGGTGTGTCCCAGCAGGAGCCCCTAGGAACAGCCCCGCCCTACCAGCTCTTAGCACAGGGAGTCCTGGTCTGCACATGCATGAGCCAGGGAGCCAGAGAGCCAGAGAGCCAGAGGAGGACGCTGCCGTGGGCTCGAACTGTCCTCAGAGAATGTTTGTATGACCCGGTGATCCAAGGGAGGTGGGGGGAACCTCGGAGGCGCCCAGGAACGCAGGAGGGCCCAGACTCCGGCCCTGCTGGCCCTCGGAGAGGGCCCACGCGTGTCCGCTCGGGCTCAGGAGGCCACGGTGGGACAGCCCGTACCCCAGCACCGAGCTCATCTCGCGTGGACCACCCAGTGGGCGTCAGGAGTAGGTGTGTCCCAGCAGCAGCCGCCCCCCACCCCGGGCACGGCCCCTCCCTAGACAAGCCTTCCCTGTGAGGAGTCCTGGACTGCGCACGCGCGAGCCGGCGAGCCCGCCAGCCAGAGGGAGATGATGCCTGGGGCTCCTCTTCCCTCCGAGAATGCTTGTGCGGCCTGGGGGCGCCCGCAGGTGTGCTCCCGAGGCCTGCCGCTGCCTCTAGCTAGCACCTGGGGCCAGTTGGCAGTGCCGGCTGGCCAGCCTCCTAGAGCCAGGGCTGGCTGCAGCAGGCTCCGCGGGCGGGCGGGCGAAGGGCAGACGGGAGCGGAAGGGGGCCCGCCCGCACCGCTTCTAAGCGCGCCCTGGAGGCCAGGACCCCAGGGGGCAGAAGTGGGTCTGGCTTTGCATTGCCCGACCAGCGGGAGGGAGCCAGCCAGGGGCAGCCAGTTGCATCCTCCCGGGAACTGCCAGCAGAGGCTTTTGGGGAGCGCGCTGCCAACTCTTGGCTTGGCCGGGGGAGACCTGCCGTCTCTGTGGCTCCAGCCGGCCAGCAGGCTGCAGGGTCGGGCGCATCGGCCGTGGGGCTCTGGAGCTTGCTGCCCTGCCCGTGGGCGGGGCCTCCACGGGCCAGCCAGGTGGCACAGGGTTCCTGGGGCTGCGCCTCGTCCCGGCCCGGCCCAAGGGAGGTGGGGGGAACCTCGGAGGCACCCAGGAACGCAGGAGGGCCCAGACTCCGGCCCTGCCAGCCCTCGGAGAGGGCCCACGCGTGTCCGCTCGGGCTCAGGAGGCCACGGTGGGACAGCCCGTACCCCAGCACCGAGCTCATCTCGCGTGGACCACCCAGTGGGCGTCAGGAGTAGGTGTGTCCCAGCAGCAGCCGCCCCCCACCCCGGGAACGGCCCCTCCCTAGACAAGCCTTCCCTGTGAGGAGTCCTGGACTGCGCACGCGCGAGCCAGCGAGCCTGCCAGCCAGAGGGAGATGATGCCTGGGGCTCCTCTTCCCTCCGAGAATGCTTGTGCGGCCTGGGGGCGCCCGCAGGTGTGCTCCCGAGGCCTGCCGCTGCCTCTAGCTAGCACCTGGGGCCAGTTGGCAGTGCCGGCTGGCCAGCCTCCTAGAGCCAGGGCTGGCTGCAGCAGGCTCCGCGGGCGGGCGGGCGGGCAGGCGGGCGAAGGGCAGACGGGAGCGGAAGGGGGCCCGCCCGCACCGCTTCTAAGCGCGCCCTGGAGGCCAGGACCCCAGGGGGCAGAAGTGGGTCTGGCTTTGCATTGCCCGACCAGCGGGAGGGAGCCAGCCAGGGGCAGCCAGTTGCATCCTCCCGGGAACTGCCAGCAGAGGCTTTTGGGGAGCGCGCTGCCAACTCTTGGCTTGGCCGGGGGAGACCTGCCGTCTCTGTGGCTCCAGCCGGCCAGCAGGCTGCAGGGTCGGGCGCAGCGGCCGTGGGGCTCTGGAGCTTGCTGCCCTGCCCGTGGGCGGGGCCTCCACGGGCCAGCCAGGGGGCACAGGGTTCCTGGGGCTGCACCTCGTCCCGGCCCGGCCCAAGGGAGGTGGGGGGAACCTCGGAGGCACCCAGGAACGCAGGAGGGCCCAGACTCCTGCCCTGCCAGCCCTCGGAGAGGGCCCACGCGTGTCCGCTCGGGCTCAGGAGGCCACGGTGGGACAGCCAGTACCCCAGCACCGAGCTCATGTCGCGTGGACCACCCAGTGCGCGTCAGGAGTAGGTGTGTCCCAGCAGGAGCCCCTAGGAACAGCCCCGCCCTACCAGCTCTTAGCACAGGGAGTCCTGGTCTGCACATTTATGAGCCAGGGAGCCAGAGAGCCAGAGAGCCAGAGGAGGACGCTGCCGTGGGCTCGAACTGTCCTCAGAGAATGTTTTTATGACCCGGTGATCCAAGGGAGGTGGGGGGAACCTCGGAGGCACCCAGGAACGCAGGAGGGCCCAGACTCCGGCCCTGCCGGCCCTCGGAGAGGGCCCACGCGTGTCCGCTCGGGCTCAGGAGGCCACGGTGGGACAGCCAGTACCCCAGCACCGAGCTCATCTCGCGTGGACCACCCAGTGGGCGTCAGGAGTAGGTGTGTCCCAGCAGCAGCCGCCCCCCACCCCGGGCACGGCCCCTCCCTAGACAAGCCTTCCCTGTGAGGAGTCCTGGACTGCGCACGCGCGAGCCGGCAAGCCCGCCAGCCAGAGGGAGATGATGCCTGGGGCTCCTCTTCCCTCCGAGAATGCTTGTGCGGCCTGGGGGCGCCCGCAGGTGTGCTCCCGAGGCCTGCCGCTGCCTCTAGCTAGCACCTGGGGCCAGTTGGCAGTGCCGGCTGGCCAGCCTCCTAGAGCCAGGGCTGGCTGCAGCAGGCTCCGCGGGCGGGCGGGCGGGCGAAGGGCAGACGGGAGCGGAAGGGGGCCCGCCCGCACCGCTTCTAAGCGCGCCCTGGAGGCCAGGACCCCAGGGGGCAGAAGTGGGTCTGGCTTTGCATTGCCCGACCAGCGGGAGGGAGCCAGCCAGGGGCAGCCAGTTGCATCCTCCCGGGAACTGCCAGCAGAGGCTTTTGGGGAGCGCGCTGCCAACTCTTGGCTTGGCCGGGGGAGACCTGCCGTCTCTGTGGCTCCAGCCGGCCAGCAGGCTGCAGGGTCGGGCGCATCGGCCGTGGGGCTCTGGAGCTTGCTGCCCTGCCCGTGGGCGGGGCCTCCACGGGCCAGCCAGGTGGCACAGGGTTCCTGGGGCTGCGCCTCGTCCCGGCCCGGCCCAAGGGAGGTGGGGGGAACCTCGGAGGCACCCAGGAACGCAGGAGGGCCCAGACTCCGGCCCTGCCAGCCCTCGGAGAGGGCCCACGCGTGTCCGCTCGGGCTCAGGAGGCCACGGTGGGACAGCCCGTACCCCAGCACCGAGCTCATCTCGCGTGGACCACCCAGTGGGCGTCAGGAGTAGGTGTGTCCCAGCAGCAGCCGCCCCCCACCCCGGGAACGGCCCCTCCCTAGACAAGCCTTCCCTGTGAGGAGTCCTGGACTGCGCACGCGCGAGCCAGCGAGCCTGCCAGCCAGAGGGAGATGATGCCTGGGGCTCCTCTTCCCTCCGAGAATGCTTGTGCGGCCTGGGGGCGCCCGCAGGTGTGCTCCCGAGGCCTGCCGCTGCCTCTAGCTAGCACCTGGGGCCAGTTGGCAGTGCCGGCTGGCCAGCCTCCTAGAGCCAGGGCTGGCTGCAGCAGGCTCCGCGGGCGGGCGGGCGGGCAGGCGGGCGAAGGGCAGACGGGAGCGGAAGGGGGCCCGCCCGCACCGCTTCTAAGCGCGCCCTGGAGGCCAGGACCCCAGGGGGCAGAAGTGGGTCTGGCTTTGCATTGCCCGACCAGCGGGAGGGAGCCAGCCAGGGGCAGCCAGTTGCATCCTCCCGGGAACTGCCAGCAGAGGCTTTTGGGGAGCGCGCTGCCAACTCTTGGCTTGGCCGGGGGAGACCTGCCGTCTCTGTGGCTCCAGCCGGCCAGCAGGCTGCAGGGTCGGGCGCAGCGGCCGTGGGGCTCTGGAGCTTGCTGCCCTGCCCGTGGGCGGGGCCTCCACGGGCCAGCCAGGGGGCACAGGGTTCCTGGGGCTGCACCTCGTCCCGGCCCGGCCCAAGGGAGGTGGGGGGAACCTCGGAGGCACCCAGGAACGCAGGAGGGCCCAGACTCCTGCCCTGCCAGCCCTCGGAGAGGGCCCACGCGTGTCCGCTCGGGCTCAGGAGGCCACGGTGGGACAGCCAGTACCCCAGCACCGAGCTCATGTCGCGTGGACCACCCAGTGCGTGTCAGGAGTAGGTGTGTCCCAGCAGGAGCCCCTAGGAACAGCCCCGCCCTACCAGCTCTTAGCACAGGGAGTCCTGGTCTGCACATTTATGAGCCAGGGAGCCAGAGAGCCAGAGAGCCAGAGGAGGACGCTGCCGTGGGCTCGAACTGTCCTCAGAGAATGTTTTTATGACCCGGTGATCCAAGGGAGGTGGGGGGAACCTCGGAGGCACCCAGGAACGCAGGAGGGCCCAGACTCCGGCCCTGCCGGCCCTCGGAGAGGGCCCACGCGTGTCCGCTCGGGCTCAGGAGGCCACGGTGGGACAGCCCGTACCCCAGCACCGAGCTCATCTCGCGTGGACCACCCAGTGGGCGTCAGGAGTAGGTGTGTCCCAGCAGCAGCCGCCCCCCACCCCGGGCACGGCCCCTCCCTAGACAAGCCTTCCCTGTGAGGAGTCCTGGACTGCGCACGCGCGAGCCGGCGAGCCCGCCAGCCAGAGGGAGATGATGCCTGGGGCTCCTCTTCCCTCCGAGAATGCTTGTGCGGCCTGGGGGCGCCCGCAGGTGTGCTCCCGAGGCCTGCCGCTGCCTCTAGCTAGCACCTGGGGCCAGTTGGCAGTGCCGGCTGGCCAGCCTCCTAGAGCCAGGGCTGGCTGCAGCAGGCTCCGCGGGCGGGCGGGCGGGCGAAGGGCAGACGGGAGCGGAAGGGGGCCCGCCCGCACCGCTTCTAAGCACGCCCTGGAGGCCAGGACCCCAGGGGGCAGAAGTGGGTCTGGCTTTGCATTGCCCGACCAGCGGGAGGGAGCCAGCCAGGGGCAGCCAGTTGCATCCTCCCGGGAACTGCCAGCAGAGGCTTTTGGGGAGCGCGCTGCCAACTCTTGGCTTGGCCGGGGGAGACCTGCCGTCTCTGTGGCTCCAGCCGGCCAGCAGGCTGCAGGGTCGGGCGCATCGGCCGTGGGGCTCTGGAGCTTGCTGCCCTGCCCGTGGGCGGGGCCTCCACGGGCCAGCCAGGTGGCACAGGGTTCCTGGGGCTGCGCCTCGTCCCGGCCCGGCCCAAGGGAGGTGGGGGGAACCTCGGAGGCACCCAGGAACGCAGGAGGGCCCAGACTCCGGCCCTGCCAGCCCTCGGAGAGGGCCCACGCGTGTCCGCTCGGGCTCAGGAGGCCACGGTGGGACAGCCCGTACCCCAGCACCGAGCTCATCTCGCGTGGACCACCCAGTGGGCGTCAGGAGTAGGTGTGTCCCAGCAGCAGCCGCCCCCCACCCCGGGAACGGCCCCTCCCTAGACAAGCCTTCCCTGTGAGGAGTCCTGGACTGCGCACGCGCGAGCCAGCGAGCCTGCCAGCCAGAGGGAGATGATGCCTGGGGCTCCTCTTCCCTCCGAGAATGCTTGTGCGGCCTGGGGGCGCCCGCAGGTGTGCTCCCGAGGCCTGCCGCTGCCTCTAGCTAGCACCTGGGGCCAGTTGGCAGTGCCGGCTGGCCAGCCTCCTAGAGCCAGGGCTGGCTGCAGCAGGCTCCGCGGGCGGGCGGGCGGGCAGGCGGGCGAAGGGCAGACGGGAGCGGAAGGGGGCCCGCCCGCACCGCTTCTAAGCGCGCCCTGGAGGCCAGGACCCCAGGGGGCAGAAGTGGGTCTGGCTTTGCATTGCCCGACCAGCGGGAGGGAGCCAGCCAGGGGCAGCCAGTTGCATCCTCCCGGGAACTGCCAGCAGAGGCTTTTGGGGAGCGCGCTGCCAACTCTTGGCTTGGCCGGGGGAGACCTGCCGTCTCTGTGGCTCCAGCCGGCCAGCAGGCTGCAGGGTCGGGCGCAGCGGCCGTGGGGCTCTGGAGCTTGCTGCCCTGCCCGTGGGCGGGGCCTCCACGGGCCAGCCAGGGGGCACAGGGTTCCTGGGGCTGCACCTCGTCCCGGCCCGGCCCAAGGGAGGTGGGGGGAACCTCGGAGGCACCCAGGAACGCAGGAGGGCCCAGACTCCTGCCCTGCCAGCCCTCGGAGAGGGCCCACGCGTGTCCGCTCGGGCTCAGGAGGCCACGGTGGGACAGCCAGTACCCCAGCACCGAGCTCATGTCGCGTGGACCACCCAGTGCGCGTCAGGAGTAGGTGTGTCCCAGCAGGAGCCCCTAGGAACAGCCCCGCCCTACCAGCTCTTAGCACAGGGAGTCCTGGTCTGCACATTTATGAGCCAGGGAGCCAGAGAGCCAGAGAGCCAGAGGAGGACGCTGCCGTGGGCTCGAACTGTCCTCAGAGAATGTTTTTATGACCCGGTGATCCAAGGGAGGTGGGGGGAACCTCGGAGGCACCCAGGAACGCAGGAGGGCCCAGACTCCGGCCCTGCCGGCCCTCGGAGAGGGCCCACGCGTGTCCGCTCGGGCTCAGGAGGCCACGGTGGGACAGCCCGTACCCCAGCACCGAGCTCATCTCGCGTGGACCACCCAGTGGGCGTCAGGAGTAGGTGTGTCCCAGCAGCAGCCGCCCCCCACCCCGGGAACGGCCCCTCCCTAGACAAGCCTTCCCTGTGAGGAGTCCTGGACTGCGCACGCGCGAGCCGGCGAGCCCGCCAGCCAGAGGGAGATGATGCCTGGGGCTCCTCTTCCCTCCGAGAATGCTTGTGCGGCCTGGGGGCGCCCGCAGGTGTGCTCCCGAGGCCTGCCGCTGCCTCTAGCTAGCACCTGGGGCCAGTTGGCAGTGCCGGCTGGCCAGCCTCCTAGAGCCAGGGCTGGCTGCAGCAGGCTCCGCGGGCGGGCGGGCGAAGGGCAGACGGGAGCGGAAGGGGGCCCGCCCGCACCGCTTCTAAGCGCGCCCTGGAGGCCAGGACCCCAGGGGGCAGAAGTGGGTCTGGCTTTGCATTGCCCGACCAGCGGGAGGGAGCCAGCCAGGGGCAGCCAGTTGCATCCTCCCGGGAACTGCCAGCAGAGGCTTTTGGGGAGCGCGCTGCCAACTCTTGGCTTGGCCGGGGGAGACCTGCCGTCTCTGTGGCTCCAGCCGGCCAGCAGGCTGCAGGGTCGGGCGCAGCGGCCGTGGGGCTCTGGAGCTTGCTGCCCTGCCCGTGGGCGGGGCCTCCACGGGCCAGCCAGGTGGCACAGGGTTCCTGGGGCTGCGCCTCGTCCCGGCCCGGCCCGGCCCAAGGGAGGTGGGGGGAACCTCGGAGGCGCCCAGGAACGCAAGAGGGCCCAGACTGCGGCCCTGCCGGCCCTCGGAGAGGGCCCACGCGTGTCTGCTCGGGCTCAGGAGGCCACGGTGGGACAGCCAGTACCCCAGCACCGAGCTCATCTCGCGTGGACCACCCAGTGCGCGTCAGGAGTAGGTGTGTCCCAGCAGGAGCCCCTAGGAACAGCCCTGCCCTACCAGCTCTTAGCACAGGGAGTCCTGGTCTGCACATGCATGAGCCAGGGAGCCAGAGAGCCAGAGGAGGACGCTGCCGTGGGCTCGAACTGTCCTCAGAGAATGTTGGTATGACCCGGGGATCCAAGGGAGGTGGGGGGAACCTCGGAGGCGCCCAGGAACGCAGGAGGGCCCAGACTGCGGCCCTGCCGGCCCTCGGAGAGGGCCCACGCGTGTCCGCTCGGGCTCAGGAGGCCACGGTGGGACAGCCAGTACCCCAGCACCGAGCTCATCTCGCGTGGACCACCCAGTGGGCGTCAGGAGTAGGTGTGTCCCAGCAGCAGCCGCCCCCCACCCCGGGCACGGCCCCTCCCTAGACAAGCCTTCCCTGTGAGGAGTCCTGGACTGCGCACGCGCGAGCCGGCGAGCCCGCCAGCCAGAGGGAGATGATGCCTGGGGCTCCTCTTGCCTCAGAGAATGCTTGTGCGGCCTGGGGGCGCCCGCAGGTGTGCTCCGAGGCCTGCCGCTGCCTCTAGCTAGCACCTGGGGCCAGTTGGCAGTGCCGGCTGGCCAGCCTCCTAGAGCCAGGGCTGGCTGCAGCAGGCTCCGCGGGCGGGCGGGCGGGCGAAGGGCGAAGGGCAGACGGGAGCCGAAGGGGGCCCGCCCGCCCGCTCCGCTCCGAAGCGCGCCCGCCCTGGAGGCCAGGACCCCAGGGGGCAGAAGTGGGTCTGGCTTTGCATTGCCCGACCAGCGGGAGGGAGCCAGCCAGGGGCAGCCAGTTGCATCCTCCCGGGAACTGCCAGCAGAGGCTTTTGGGGAGCGCGCTGCCAACTCTTGGCTTGGCCGGGGGAGACCTGCCGTCTCTGTGGCTCCAGCCGGCCAGCAGGCTGCAGGGTCGGGCGCAGCGGCCGTGGGGCTCTGGAGCTTGCTGCCCTGCCCGTGGGCGGGGCCTCCACGGGCCAGCCAGGTGGCACAGGGTTCCTGGGGCTGCGCCTCGTCCCGGCCCGGCCCGGCCCAAGGGAGGTGGGGGGAACCTCGGAGGCGCCCAGGAACGCAAGAGGGCCCAGACTGCGGCCCTGCCGGCCCTCGGAGAGGGCCCACGCGTGTCTGCTCGGGCTCAGGAGGCCACGGTGGGACAGCCAGTGCCCCAGCACCGAGCTCATCTCGCGTGGACCACCCAGTGCGCGTCAGGAGTAGGTGTGTCCCAGCAGGAGCCCCTAGGAACAGCCCTGCCCTACCAGCTCTTAGCACAGGGAGTCCTGGTCTGCACATGCATGAGCCAGGGAGCCAGAGAGCCAGAGGAGGACGTTGCCGTGGGCTCGAACTGTCCTCAGAGAATGTTGGTATGACCCGGGGATCCAAGGGAGGTGGGGGGAACCTCGGAGGCGCCCAGGAACGCAGGAGGGCCCAGACTGCGGCCCTGCCGGCCCTCGGAGAGGGCCCACGCGTGTCCGCTCGGGCTCAGGAGGCCACGGTGGGACAGCCAGTACCCCAGCACCGAGCTCATCTCGCGTGGACCACCCAGTGGGCGTCAGGAGTAGGTGTGTCCCAGCAGCAGCCGCCCCCCACCCCGGGCACGGCCCCTCCCTAGACAAGCCTTCCCTGTGAGGAGTCCTGGACTGCGCACGCGCGAGCCGGCGAGCCCGCCAGCCAGAGGGAGATGATGCCTGGGGCTCCTCTTGCCTCAGAGAATGCTTGTGCGGCCTGGGGGCGCCCGCAGGTGTGCTCCGAGGCCTGCCGCTGCCTCTAGCTAGCACCTGGGGCCAGTTGGCAGTGCCGGCTGGCCAGCCTCCTAGAGCCAGGGCTGGCTGCAGCAGGCTCCGCGGGCGGGCGGGCGGGCGAAGGGCAGACGGAAGCCGAAGGGGGCCCGCCCGCCCTGGAGGCCAGGACCCCAGGGGGCAGAAGTGGGTCTGGCTTTGCATTGCCCGACCAGCGGGAGGGAGCCAGCCAGGGGCAGCCAGTTGCATCCTCCCGGGAACTGCCAGCGGAGGCTTTTGGGGAGCGCGCTGCCAACTCTTGGCTTGGCCGGGGGAGACCTGCCGTCTCTGTGGCTCCAGCCGGCCAGCAGGCTGCAGGGTCGGGCGCAGCGGCCGTGGGGCTCTGGAGCTTGCTGCCCTGCCCGTGGGCGGGGCCTCCACGGGCCAGCCAGGTGGCACAGGGTTCCTGGGGCTGCGCCTCGTCCCGGCCCGGCCCGGCCCAAGGGAGGTGGGGGGAACCTCGGAGGCGCCCAGGAACGCAAGAGGGCCCAGACTGCGGCCCTGCCGGCCCTCGGAGAGGGCCCACGCGTGTCTGCTCGGGCTCAGGAGGCCACGGTGGGACAGCCAGTACCCCAGCACCGAGCTCATCTCGCGTGGACCACCCAGTGCGCGTCAGGAGTAGGTGTGTCCCAGCAGGAGCCCCTAGGAACAGCCCCGCCCTACCAGCTCTTAGCACAGGGAGTCCTGGTCTGCACATGCATGAGCCAGGGAGCCAGAGAGCCAGAGGAGGACGCTGCCGTGGGCTCGAACTGTCCTCAGAGAATGTTGGTATGACCCGGGGATCCAAGGGAGGTGGGGGGAACCTCGGAGGCGCCCAGGAACGCAGGAGGGCCCAGACTGCGGCCCTGCCGGCCCTCGGAGAGGGCCCACGCGTGTCCGCTCGGGCTCAGGAGGCCACGGTGGGACAGCCAGTACCCCAGCACCGAGCTCATCTCGCGTGGACCACCCAGTGGGCGTCAGGAGTAGGTGTGTCCCAGCAGCAGCCGCCCCCCACCCCGGGCACGGCCCCTCCCTAGACAAGCCTTCCCTGTGAGGAGTCCTGGACTGCGCACGCGCGAGCCGGCGAGCCCGCCAGCCAGAGGGAGATGATGCCTGGGGCTCCTCTTGCCTCAGAGAATGCTTGTGCGGCCTGGGGGCGCCCGCAGGTGTGCTCCGAGGCCTGCCGCTGCCTCTAGCTAGCACCTGGGGCCAGTTGGCAGTGCCGGCTGGCCAGCCTCCTAGAGCCAGGGCTGGCTGCAGCAGGCTCCGCGGGCGGGCGAAGGGCAGACGGAAGCCGAAGGGGACCCGCCCGCCCGCTCCGCTCCGAAGCGCGCCCGCCCTGGAGGCCAGGACCCCAGGGGGCAGAAGTGGGTCTGGCTTTGCATTGCCCGACCAGCGGGAGGGAGCCAGCCAGGGGCAGCCAGTTGCATCCTCCCGGGAACTGCCAGCGGAGGCTTTTGGGGAGCGCGCTGCCAACTCTTGGCTTGGCCGGGGGAGACCTGCCGTCTCTGTGGCTCCAGCCGGCCAGCAGGCTGCAGGGTCGGGCGCAGCGGCCGTGGGGCTCTGGAGCTTGCTGCCCTGCCCGTGGGCGGGGCCTCCACGGGCCAGCCAGGTGGCACAGGGTTCCTGGGGCTGCGCCTCGTCCCGGCCCGGCCCGGCCCAAGGGAGGTGGGGGGAACCTCGGAGGCGCCCAGGAACGCAAGAGGGCCCAGACTGCGGCCCTGCCGGCCCTCGGAGAGGGCCCACGCGTGTCTGCTCGGGCTCAGGAGGCCACGGTGGGACAGCCAGTGCCCCAGCACCGAGCTCATCTCGCGTGGACCACCCAGTGCGCGTCAGGAGTAGGTGTGTCCCAGCAGGAGCCCCTAGGAACAGCCCTGCCCTACCAGCTCTTAGCACAGGGAGTCCTGGTCTGCACATGCATGAGCCAGGGAGCCAGAGAGCCAGAGGAGGACGTTGCCGTGGGCTCGAACTGTCCTCAGAGAATGTTGGTATGACCCGGGGATCCAAGGGAGGTGGGGGGAACCTCGGAGGCGCCCAGGAACGCAGGAGGGCCCAGACTGCGGCCCTGCCGGCCCTCGGAGAGGGCCCACGCGTGTCCGCTCGGGCTCAGGAGGCCACGGTGGGACAGCCAGTACCCCAGCACCGAGCTCATCTCGCGTGGACCACCCAGTGGGCGTCAGGAGTAGGTGTGTCCCAGCAGCAGCCGCCCCCCACCCCGGGCACGGCCCCTCCCTAGACAAGCCTTCCCTGTGAGGAGTCCTGGACTGCGCACGCGCGAGCCGGCGAGCCCGCCAGCCAGAGGGAGATGATGCCTGGGGCTCCTCTTGCCTCAGAGAATGCTTGTGCGGCCTGGGGGCGCCCGCAGGTGTGCTCCGAGGCCTGCCGCTGCCTCTAGCTAGCACCTGGGGCCAGTTGGCAGTGCCGGCTGGCCAGCCTCCTAGAGCCAGGGCTGGCTGCAGCAGGCTCCGCGGGCGGGCGGGCGGGCGAAGGGCAGACGGAAGCCGAAGGGGGCCCGCCCGCCCTGGAGGCCAGGACCCCAGGGGGCAGAAGTGGGTCTGGCTTTGCATTGCCCGACCAGCGGGAGGGAGCCAGCCAGGGGCAGCCAGTTGCATCCTCCCGGGAACTGCCAGCGGAGGCTTTTGGGGAGCGCGCTGCCAACTCTTGGCTTGGCCGGGGGAGACCTGCCGTCTCTGTGGCTCCAGCCGGCCAGCAGGCTGCAGGGTCGGGCGCAGCGGCCGTGGGGCTCTGGAGCTTGCTGCCCTGCCCGTGGGCGGGGCCTCCACGGGCCAGCCAGGTGGCACAGGGTTCCTGGGGCTGCGCCTCGTCCCGGCCCGGCCCGGCCCAAGGGAGGTGGGGGGAACCTCGGAGGCGCCCAGGAACGCAAGAGGGCCCAGACTGCGGCCCTGCCGGCCCTCGGAGAGGGCCCACGCGTGTCTGCTCGGGCTCAGGAGGCCACGGTGGGACAGCCAGTACCCCAGCACCGAGCTCATCTCGCGTGGACCACCCAGTGCGCGTCAGGAGTAGGTGTGTCCCAGCAGGAGCCCCTAGGAACAGCCCCGCCCTACCAGCTCTTAGCACAGGGAGTCCTGGTCTGCACATGCATGAGCCAGGGAGCCAGAGAGCCAGAGGAGGACGCTGCCGTGGGCTCGAACTGTCCTCAGAGAATGTTGGTATGACCCGGGGATCCAAGGGAGGTGGGGGGAACCTCGGAGGCGCCCAGGAACGCAGGAGGGCCCAGACTGCGGCCCTGCCGGCCCTCGGAGAGGGCCCACGCGTGTCCGCTCGGGCTCAGGAGGCCACGGTGGGACAGCCAGTACCCCAGCACCGAGCTCATCTCGCGTGGACCACCCAGTGGGCGTCAGGAGTAGGTGTGTCCCAGCAGCAGCCGCCCCCCACCCCGGGCACGGCCCCTCCCTAGACAAGCCTTCCCTGTGAGGAGTCCTGGACTGCGCACGCGCGAGCCGGCGAGCCCGCCAGCCAGAGGGAGATGATGCCTGGGGCTCCTCTTGCCTCAGAGAATGCTTGTGCGGCCTGGGGGCGCCCGCAGGTGTGCTCCGAGGCCTGCCGCTGCCTCTAGCTAGCACCTGGGGCCAGTTGGCAGTGCCGGCTGGCCAGCCTCCTAGAGCCAGGGCTGGCTGCAGCAGGCTCCGCGGGCGGGCGGGCGGGCGAAGGGCAGACGGAAGCCGAAGGGGGCCCGCCCGCCCTGGAGGCCAGGACCCCAGGGGGCAGAAGTGGGTCTGGCTTTGCATTGCCTGACCAGCGGGAGGGAGCCAGCCAGGGGCAGCCAGTTGCATCCTCCCGGGAACTGCCAGCGGAGGCTTTTGGGGAGCGCGCTGCCAACTCTTGGCTTGGCCGGGGGAGACCTGCCGTCTCTGTGGCTCCAGCCGGCCAGCAGGCTGCAGGGTCGGGCGCAGCGGCCGTGGGGCTCTGGAGCTTGCTGCCCTGCCCGTGGGCGGGGCCTCCACGGGCCAGCCAGGTGGCACAGGGTTCCTGGGGCTGCGCCTCGTCCCGGCCCGGCCCGGCCCAAGGGAGGTGGGGGGAACCTCGGAGGCGCCCAGGAACGCAAGAGGGCCCAGACTGCGGCCCTGCCGGCCCTCGGAGAGGGCCCACGCGTGTCTGCTCGGGCTCAGGAGGCCACGGTGGGACAGCCAGTACCCCAGCACCGAGCTCATGTCGCGTGGACCACCCAGTGCGCGTCAGGAGTAGGTGTGTCCCAGCAGGAGCCCCTAGGAACAGCCCTGCCCTACCAGCTCTTAGCACAGGGAGTCCTGGTCTGCACATGCATGAGCCAGGGAGCCAGAGAGCCAGAGGAGGACGCTGCCGTGGGCTCGAACTGTCCTCAGAGAATGTTGGTATGACCCGGGGATCCAAGGGAGGTGGGGGGAACCTCGGAGGCGCCCAGGAACGCAGGAGGGCCCAGACTGCGGCCCTGCCGGCCCTCGGAGAGGGCCCACGCGTGTCCGCTCGGGCTCAGGAGGCCACGGTGGGACAGCCAGTACCCCAGCACCGAGCTCATCTCGCGTGGACCACCCAGTGGGCGTCAGGAGTAGGTGTGTCCCAGCAGCAGCCGCCCCCCACCCCGGGCACGGCCCCTCCCTAGACAAGCCTTCCCTGTGAGGAGTCCTGGACTGCGCACGCGCGAGCCGGCGAGCCCGCCAGCCAGAGGGAGATGATGCCTGGGGCTCCTCTTGCCTCAGAGAATGCTTGTGCGGCCTGGGGGCGCCCGCAGGTGTGCTCCGAGGCCTGCCGCTGCCTCTAGCTAGCACCTGGGGCCAGTTGGCAGTGCCGGCTGGCCAGCCTCCTAGAGCCAGGGCTGGCTGCAGCAGGCTCCGCGGGCGGGCGAAGGGCAGACGGAAGCCGAAGGGGACCCGCCCGCCCGCTCCGCTCCGAAGCGCGCCCGCCCTGGAGGCCAGGACCCCAGGGGGCAGAAGTGGGTCTGGCTTTGCATTGCCTGACCAGCGGGAGGGAGCCAGCCAGGGGCAGCCAGTTGCATCCTCCCGGGAACTGCCAGCGGAGGCTTTTGGGGAGCGCGCTGCCAACTCTTGGCTTGGCCGGGGGAGACCTGCCGTCTCTGTGGCTCCAGCCGGCCAGCAGGCTGCAGGGTCGGGCGCAGCGGCCGTGGGGCTCTGGAGCTTGCTGCCCTGCCCGTGGGCGGGGCCTCCACGGGCCAGCCAGGTGGCACAGGGTTCCTGGGGCTGCGCCTCGTCCCGGCCCGGCCCGGCCCAAGGGAGGTGGGGGGAACCTCGGAGGCGCCCAGGAACGCAAGAGGGCCCAGACTGCGGCCCTGCCGGCCCTCGGAGAGGGCCCACGCGTGTCTGCTCGGGCTCAGGAGGCCACGGTGGGACAGCCAGTGCCCCAGCACCGAGCTCATCTCGCGTGGACCACCCAGTGCGCGTCAGGAGTAGGTGTGTCCCAGCAGGAGCCCCTAGGAACAGCCCTGCCCTACCAGCTCTTAGCACAGGGAGTCCTGGTCTGCACATGCATGAGCCAGGGAGCCAGAGAGCCAGAGGAGGACGCTGCCGTGGGCTCGAACTGTCCTCAGAGAATGTTGGTATGACCCGGGGATCCAAGGGAGGTGGGGGGAACCTCGGAGGCGCCCAGGAACGCAGGAGGGCCCAGACTGCGGCCCTGCCGGCCCTCGGAGAGGGCCCACGCGTGTCCGCTCGGGCTCAGGAGGCCACGGTGGGACAGCCAGTACCCCAGCACCGAGCTCATCTCGCGTGGACCACCCAGTGGGCGTCAGGAGTAGGTGTGTCCCAGCAGCAGCCGCCCCCCACCCCGGGCACGGCCCCTCCCTAGACAAGCCTTCCCTGTGAGGAGTCCTGGACTGCGCACGCGCGAGCCGGCGAGCCCGCCAGCCAGAGGGAGATGATGCCTGGGGCTCCTCTTGCCTCAGAGAATGCTTGTGCGGCCTGGGGGCGCCCGCAGGTGTGCTCCGAGGCCTGCCGCTGCCTCTAGCTAGCACCTGGGGCCAGTTGGCAGTGCCGGCTGGCCAGCCTCCTAGAGCCAGGGCTGGCTGCAGCAGGCTCCGCGGGCGGGCGAAGGGCAGACGGAAGCCGAAGGGGACCCGCCCGCCCGCTCCGCTCCGAAGCGCGCCCGCCCTGGAGGCCAGGACCCCAGGGGGCAGAAGTGGGTCTGGCTTTGCATTGCCTGACCAGCGGGAGGGAGCCAGCCAGGGGCAGCCAGTTGCATCCTCCCGGGAACTGCCAGCGGAGGCTTTTGGGGAGCGCGCTGCCAACTCTTGGCTTGGCCGGGGGAGACCTGCCGTCTCTGTGGCTCCAGCCGGCCAGCAGGCTGCAGGGTCGGGCGCAGCGGCCGTGGGGCTCTGGAGCTTGCTGCCCTGCCCGTGGGCGGGGCCTCCACGGGCCAGCCAGGTGGCACAGGGTTCCTGGGGCTGCGCCTCGTCCCGGCCCGGCCCGGCCCAAGGGAGGTGGGGGGAACCTCGGAGGCGCCCAGGAACGCAAGAGGGCCCAGACTGCGGCCCTGCCGGCCCTCGGAGAGGGCCCACGCGTGTCTGCTCGGGCTCAGGAGGCCACGGTGGGACAGCCAGTACCCCAGCACCGAGCTCATGTCGCGTGGACCACCCAGTGCGCGTCAGGAGTAGGTGTGTCCCAGCAGGAGCCCCTAGGAACAGCCCTGCCCTACCAGCTCTTAGCACAGGGAGTCCTGGTCTGCACATGCATGAGCCAGGGAGCCAGAGAGCCAGAGGAGGACGCTGCCGTGGGCTCGAACTGTCCTCAGAGAATGTTGGTATGACCCGGGGATCCAAGGGAGGTGGGGGGAACCTCGGAGGCGCCCAGGAACGCAGGAGGGCCCAGACTGCGGCCCTGCCGGCCCTCGGAGAGGGCCCACGCGTGTCCGCTCGGGCTCAGGAGGCCACGGTGGGACAGCCAGTACCCCAGCACCGAGCTCATCTCGCGTGGACCACCCAGTGGGCGTCAGGAGTAGGTGTGTCCCAGCAGCAGCCGCCCCCCACCCCGGGCACGGCCCCTCCCTAGACAAGCCTTCCCTGTGAGGAGTCCTGGACTGCGCACGCGCGAGCCGGCGAGCCCGCCAGCCAGAGGGAGATGATGCCTGGGGCTCCTCTTGCCTCAGAGAATGCTTGTGCGGCCTGGGGGCGCCCGCAGGTGTGCTCCGAGGCCTGCCGCTGCCTCTAGCTAGCACCTGGGGCCAGTTGGCAGTGCCGGCTGGCCAGCCTCCTAGAGCCAGGGCTGGCTGCAGCAGGCTCCGCGGGCGGGCGAAGGGCAGACGGAAGCCGAAGGGGACCCGCCCGCCCGCTCCGCTCCGAAGCGCGCCCGCCCTGGAGGCCAGGACCCCAGGGGGCAGAAGTGGGTCTGGCTTTGCATTGCCTGACCAGCGGGAGGGAGCCAGCCAGGGGCAGCCAGTTGCATCCTCCCGGGAACTGCCAGCGGAGGCTTTTGGGGAGCGCGCTGCCAACTCTTGGCTTGGCCGGGGGAGACCTGCCGTCTCTGTGGCTCCAGCCGGCCAGCAGGCTGCAGGGTCGGGCGCAGCGGCCGTGGGGCTCTGGAGCTTGCTGCCCTGCCCGTGGGCGGGGCCTCCACGGGCCAGCCAGGTGGCACAGGGTTCCTGGGGCTGCGCCTCGTCCCGGCCCGGCCCGGCCCAAGGGAGGTGGGGGGAACCTCGGAGGCGCCCAGGAACGCAAGAGGGCCCAGACTGCGGCCCTGCCGGCCCTCGGAGAGGGCCCACGCGTGTCTGCTCGGGCTCAGGAGGCCACGGTGGGACAGCCAGTGCCCCAGCACCGAGCTCATCTCGCGTGGACCACCCAGTGCGCGTCAGGAGTAGGTGTGTCCCAGCAGGAGCCCCTAGGAACAGCCCTGCCCTACCAGCTCTTAGCACAGGGAGTCCTGGTCTGCACATGCATGAGCCAGGGAGCCAGAGAGCCAGAGGAGGACGCTGCCGTGGGCTCGAACTGTCCTCAGAGAATGTTGGTATGACCCGGGGATCCAAGGGAGGTGGGGGGAACCTCGGAGGCGCCCAGGAACGCAGGAGGGCCCAGACTGCGGCCCTGCCGGCCCTCGGAGAGGGCCCACGCGTGTCCGCTCGGGCTCAGGAGGCCACGGTGGGACAGCCAGTACCCCAGCACCGAGCTCATCTCGCGTGGACCACCCAGTGGGCGTCAGGAGTAGGTGTGTCCCAGCAGCAGCCGCCCCCCACCCCGGGCACGGCCCCTCCCTAGACAAGCCTTCCCTGTGAGGAGTCCTGGACTGCGCACGCGCGAGCCGGCGAGCCCGCCAGCCAGAGGGAGATGATGCCTGGGGCTCCTCTTGCCTCAGAGAATGCTTGTGCGGCCTGGGGGCGCCCGCAGGTGTGCTCCGAGGCCTGCCGCTGCCTCTAGCTAGCACCTGGGGCCAGTTGGCAGTGCCGGCTGGCCAGCCTCCTAGAGCCAGGGCTGGCTGCAGCAGGCTCCGCGGGCGGGCAAAGGGCAGACGGAAGCCGAAGGGGGCCCGCCCGCCCTGGAGGCCAGGACCCCAGGGGGCAGAAGTGGGTCTGGCTTTGCATTGCCCGACCAGCGGGAGGGAGCCAGCCAGGGGCAGCCAGTTGCATCCTCCCGGGAACTGCCAGCGGAGGCTTTTGGGGAGCGCGCTGCCAACTCTTGGCTTGGCCGGGGGAGACCTGCCGTCTCTGTGGCTCCAGCCGGCCAGCAGGCTGCAGGGTCGGGCGCAGCGGCCGTGGGGCTCTGGAGCTTGCTGCCCTGCCCGTGGGCGGGGCCTCCACGGGCCAGCCAGGTGGCACAGGGTTCCTGGGGCTGCGCCTCGTCCCGGCCCGGCCCGGCCCAAGGGAGGTGGGGGGAACCTCGGAGGCGCCCAGGAACGCAAGAGGGCCCAGACTGCGGCCCTGCCGGCCCTCGGAGAGGGCCCACGCGTGTCTGCTCGGGCTCAGGAGGCCACGGTGGGACAGCCAGTACCCCAGCACCGAGCTCATCTCGCGTGGACCACCCAGTGCGCGTCAGGAGTAGGTGTGTCCCAGCAGGAGCCCCTAGGAACAGCCCTGCCCTACCAGCTCTTAGCACAGGGAGTCCTGGTCTGCACATGCATGAGCCAGGGAGCCAGAGAGCCAGAGGAGGACGCTGCCGTGGGCTCGAACTGTCCTCAGAGAATGTTGGTATGACCCGGGGATCCAAGGGAGGTGGGGGGAACCTCGGAGGCGCCCAGGAACGCAGGAGGGCCCAGACTGCGGCCCTGCCGGCCCTCGGAGAGGGCCCACGCGTGTCCGCTCGGGCTCAGGAGGCCACGGTGGGACAGCCAGTACCCCAGCACCGAGCTCATCTCGCGTGGACCACCCAGTGGGCGTCAGGAGTAGGTGTGTCCCAGCAGCAGCCGCCCCCCACCCCGGGCACGGCCCCTCCCTAGACAAGCCTTCCCTGTGAGGAGTCCTGGACTGCGCACGCGCGAGCCGGCGAGCCCGCCAGCCAGAGGGAGATGATGCCTGGGGCTCCTCTTGCCTCAGAGAATGCTTGTGTGGCCTGGGGGCGCCCGCAGGTGTGCTCCGAGGCCTGCCGCTGCCTCTAGCTAGCACCTGGGGCCAGTTGGCAGTGCCGGCTGGCCAGCCTCCTAGAGCCAGGGCTGGCTGCAGCAGGCTCCGCGGGCGGGCGGGCGGGCGAAGGGCAGACGGAAGCCGAAGCGCGCCCGCCCTGGAGGCCAGGACCCCAGGGGGCAGAAGTGGGTCTGGCTTTGCATTGCCCGACCAGCGGGAGGGAGCCAGCCAGGGGCAGCCAGTTGCATCCTCCCGGGAACTGCCAGCGGAGGCTTTTGGGGAGCGCGCTGCCAACTCTTGGCTTGGCCGGGGGAGACCTGCCGTGTCTGTGGCTCCAGCCGGCCAGCAGGCTGCAGGGTCGGGCGCAGCGGCCGTGGGGCTCTGGAGCTTGCTGCCCTGCCCGTGGGCGGGGCCTCCACTGGCCAGCCAGGTGGCACAGGGTTCCTGGGGCTGCGCCACGTCCCGGCCCGGCCCGGCCCAAGGGAGGTGGGGGGAACCTCGGAGGCGCCCAGGAACGCAAGAGGGCCCAGACTGCGGCCCTGCCGGCCCTCAGAGAGGGCCCACGCGTGTCTGCTCGGGCTCATGAGGCCACGGTGGGACAGCCAGTACCCCAGCACCGAGCTCATCTCGCGTGGACCACCCAGTGCGCGTCAGGAGTAGGTGTGTCCCAGCAGGAGCCCCTAGGAACAGCCCTGCCCTACCAGCTCTTAGCACAGGGAGTCCTGGTCTGCACATGCATGAGCCAGGGAGCCAGAGAGCCAGAGGAGGACGCTGCCGTGGGCTCTAACTGTCCTCAGAGAATGTTGGTATGACCCGGGGATCCAAGGGAGGTGGGGGGAACCTCGGAGGCGCCCAGGAACGCAGGAGGGCCCAGACTGCGGCCCTGCCGGCCCTCGGAGAGGGCCCACGCGTGTCCGCTCGGGCTCAGGAGGCCACGGTGGGACAGCCAGTACCCCAGCACCGAGCTCATCTCGCGTGGACCACCCAGTGGGCGTCAGGAGTAGGTGTGTCCCAGCAGCAGCCGCCCCCCACCCCGGGCACGGCCCCTCCCTAGACAAGCCTTTCCTGTGAGGAGTCCTGGACTGCGCACGCGCGAGCCGGCGAGCCCGCCAGCCAGAGGGAGATGATGCCTGGGGCTCCTCTTGCCTCAGAGAATGCTTGTGCGGCCTGGGGGCGCCCGCAGGTGTGCTCCGAGGCCTGCCGCTGCCTCTAGCTAGCACCTGGGGCCAGTTGGCAGTGCCGGCTGGCCAGCCTCCTAGAGCCAGGGCTGGCTGCAGCAGGCTCCGCGGGCGGGCAAAGGGCAGACGGAAGCCGAAGGGGGCCCGCCCGCCCTGGAGGCCAGGACCCCAGGGGGCAGAAGTGGGTCTGGCTTTGCATTGCCCGACCAGCGGGAGGGAGCCAGCCAGGGGCAGCCAGTTGCATCCTCCCGGGAACTGCCAGCGGAGGCTTTTGGGGAGCGCGCTGCCAACTCTTGGCTTGGCCGGGGGAGACCTGCCGTCTCTGTGGCTCCAGCCGGCCAGCAGGCTGCAGGGTCGGGCGCAGCGGCCGTGGGGCTCTGGAGCTTGCTGCCCTGCCCGTGGGCGGGGCCTCCACGGGCCAGCCAGGTGGCACAGGGTTCCTGGGGCTGCGCCTCGTCCCGGCCCGGCCCGGCCCAAGGGAGGTGGGGGGAACCTCGGAGGCGCCCAGGAACGCAAGAGGGCCCAGACTGCGGCCCTGCCGGCCCTCGGAGAGGGCCCACGCGTGTCTGCTCGGGCTCAGGAGGCCACGGTGGGACAGCCAGTACCCCAGCACCGAGCTCATCTCGCGTGGACCACCCAGTGCGCGTCAGGAGTAGGTGTGTCCCAGCAGGAGCCCCTAGGAACAGCCCTGCCCTACCAGCTCTTAGCACAGGGAGTCCTGGTCTGCACATGCATGAGCCAGGGAGCCAGAGAGCCAGAGGAGGACGCTGCCGTGGGCTCGAACTGTCCTCAGAGAATGTTGGTATGACCCGGGGATCCAAGGGAGGTGGGGGGAACCTCGGAGGCGCCCAGGAACGCAGGAGGGCCCAGACTGCGGCCCTGCCGGCCCTCGGAGAGGGCCCACGCGTGTCCGCTCGGGCTCAGGAGGCCACGGTGGGACAGCCAGTACCCCAGCACCGAGCTCATCTCGCGTGGACCACCCAGTGGGCGTCAGGAGTAGGTGTGTCCCAGCAGCAGCCGCCCCCCACCCCGGGCACGGCCCCTCCCTAGACAAGCCTTCCCTGTGAGGAGTCCTGGACTGCGCACGCGCGAGCCGGCGAGCCCGCCAGCCAGAGGGAGATGATGCCTGGGGCTCCTCTTGCCTCAGAGAATGCTTGTGCGGCCTGGGGGCGCCCGCAGGTGTGCTCCGAGGCCTGCCGCTGCCTCTAGCTAGCACCTGGGGCCAGTTGGCAGTGCCGGCTGGCCAGCCTCCTAGAGCCAGGGCTGGCTGCAGCAGGCTCCGCGGGCGGGCGGGCGGGCGAAGGGCAGACGGAAGCCGAAGGGGGCCCGCCCGCCCGCTCCGCTCCGAAGCGCGCCCGCCCTGGAGGCCAGGACCCCAGGGGGCAGAAGTGGGTCTGGCTTTGCATTGCCCGACCAGCGGGAGGGAGCCAGCCAGGGGCAGCCAGTTGCATCCTCCCGGGAACTGCCAGCGGAGGCTTTTGGGGAGCGCGCTGCCAACTCTTGGCTTGGCCGGGGGAGACCTGCCGTCTCTGTGGCTCCAGCCGGCCAGCAGGCTGCAGGGTCGGGCGCAGCGGCCGTGGGGCTCTGGAGCTTGCTGCCCTGCCCGTGGGCGGGGCCTCCACGGGCCAGCCAGGTGGCACAGGGTTCCTGGGGCTGCGCCTCGTCCCGGCCCGGCCCGGCCCGGCCCAAGGGAGGTGGGGGGAACCTCGGAGGCGCCCAGGAAAGCAAGAGGGCCCAGACTGTGGCCCTGCCGGCCCTCGGAGAGGGCCCACGCGTGTCTGCTCGGGCTCAGGAGGCCACGGTGGGACAGCCAGTACCCCAGCACCGAGCTCATCTCGCGTGGACCACCCAGTGCGCGTCAGGAGTAGGTGTGTCCCAGCAGGAGCCCCTAGGAACAGCTCCGCCCTACCAGCTCTTAGCACAGGGAGTCCTGGTCTGCACATGCATGAGCCAGGGAGCCAGACAGCCAGAGGAGGACGCTGCCGTGGGCTCGAACTGTCCTCAGAGAATGTTGGTATGACCCGGGGATCCAAGGGAGGTGGGGGGAACCTCGGAGGCGCCCAGGAACGCAGGAGGGCCCAGACTGCGGCCCTGCCGGCCCTCGGAGAGGGCCCACGCGTGTCTGCTCGGGCTCAGGAGGCCACGGTGGGACAGCCAGTACCCCAGCACCGAGCTCATCTCGCGTGGACCACCCAGTGCGCGTCAGGAGTAGGTGTGTCCCAGCAGGAGCCCCTAGGAACAGCCCTGCCCTACCAGCTCTTAGCACAGGGAGTCCTGGTCTGCACATGCATGAGCCAGGGAGCCAGACAGCCAGAGGAGGACGCTGCCGTGGGCTCTAACTGTCCTCAGAGAATGTTGGTATGACCCGGGGATCCAAGGGAGGTGGGGGGAACCTCGGAGGCGCCCAGGAACGCAGGAGGGCCCAGACTGCGGCCCTGCCGGCCCTCGGAGAGGGCCCACGCGTGTCTGCTCGGGCTCAGGAGGCCACGGTGGGACAGCCAGTACCCCAGCACCGAGCTCATCTCGCGTGGACCACCCAGTGGGCGTCAGGAGTAGGTGTGTCCCAGCAGCAGCCGCCCCCCACCCCGGGAACGGCCCCTCCCTAGACAAGCCTTTCCTGTGAGGAATCCTGGACTGCGCACGCGCGAGCCGGCGAGCCCGCCAGCCAGAGGGAGATGAGGCCTGGGGCTCCTCTTGCCTCAGAGAATGCTTGTGCGGCCTGGGGGCGCCCGCAGGTGTGCTCCGAGGCCTGCCGCGGCCTCTAGCTAGCACCTGGGGCCAGTTGGCAGTGCCGGCTGCCAGCCTCCTAGAGCCAGGGCTGGCTGCAGCAGGCTCCACGAGCGGGCGGGCGGGCGGTCCAGCGGGCGAAGGGCAGACGGAAGCCGAAGGGGGCCCGCCCGCCCGCTCCGCTGCGAAGCGCGCCCGCCCTGGAGGCCAGGACCCCAGGGGGCAGAAGTGGGTCTGGCTTTGCATTGGCCGACCAGCGGGAGGGAGCCAGCCAGGGGCAGCCAGTTGCATCCTCCCGGGAACTGCCAGCGGAGGCTTTTGGGGAGCACGCTGCCAACTCTTGGCTTGGCAGGGGGAGACCTGCCGTCTCTGTGGCTCCAGCCGGCCAGCAGGCTGCAGGGTCGGGCGCAGCGGCCGTGGGGCTCTGGAGCTTGCTGCCCTGCCCGTGGGCGGGGCCTCCACGGGCCAGCCAGGTGGCACAGGGTTCCTGGGGCTGCGCCTCGTCCCGGCCCGGCCCGGCCCAAGGGAGGTGGGGGGAACCTCGGAGGCGCCCAGGAAAGCAAGAGGGCCCAGACTGTGGCCCTGCCGGCCCTCGGAGAGGGCCCACGCGTGTCTGCTCGGGCTCAGGAGGCCACGGTGGGACAGCCAGTACCCCAGCACCGAGCTCATCTCGCGTGGACCACCCAGTGCGCGTCAGGAGTAGGTGTGTCCCAGCAGGAGCCCCTAGGAACAGCCCTGCCCTACCAGCTCTTAGCACAGGGAGTCCTGGTCTGCACATGCATGAGCCAGGGAGCCAGGGAGCCAGAGGAGGACGCTGCCGTGGGCTCGAACTGTCCTCAGAGAATGTTGGTATGACCCGGGGATCCAAGGGAGGTGGGGGGAACCTCGGAGGTGCCCAGGAACGCAGGAGGGCCCAGACTCCGGCCCTGCCGGCCCTCGGAGAGGGCCCACGCGTGTCTGCTCGGGCTCAGGAGGCCACGGTGGGACAGCCAGTACCCCAGCACCGAGCTCATCTCGCGTGGACCACCCAGTGCGCGTCAGGAGTAGGTGTGTCCCAGCAGGAGCCCCTAGGAACAGCCCTGCCCTACCAGCTCTTAGCACAGGGAGTCCTGGTCTGCACATGCATGAGCCAGGGAGCCAGACAGCCAGAGGAGGACGCTGCCGTGGGCTCTAACTGTCCTCAGAGAATGTTGGTATGACCCGGGGATCCAAGGGAGGTGGGGGGAACCTCGGAGGCGCCCAGGAATGCAGGAGGGCCCAGACTGCGGCCCTGCCGGCCCTCGGAGAGGGCCCACGCGTGTCTGCTCGGGCTCAGGAGGCCACGGTGGGACAGCCAGTACCCCAGCACCGAGCTCATCTCGCGTGGACCACCCAGTGGGCGTCAGGAGTAGGTGTGTCCCAGCAGCAGCCGCCCCCCACCCCGGGAACGGCCCCTCCCTAGACAAGCCTTTCCTGTGAGGAGTCCTGGACTTTTCACGCGGGAGCCGGCGAGCCCGCCAGCCAGAGGGAGATGATGCCTGGGGCTCCTCTTGCCTCAGAGAATGCTTGTGCGGCCTGGGGGCGCCCGCAGGTGTGCTCCGAGGCCTGCCGCGGCCTCTAGCTAGCACCTGGGGCCAGTTGGCAGTGCCGGCTGGCCAGCCTCCTAGAGCCAGGGCTGGCTGCAGCAGGCTCCGCGGGCGGGCGGGCGGGCGGTCCGGCGGGCGAAGGGCAGACGGAAGCCGAAGGGGGCCCGCCCGCCCGCTCCGCTGCGAAGCGCGCCCGCCCTGGAGGCCAGGACCCCAGGGGGCAGAAGTGGGTCTGGCTTTGCATTGCCCGACCAGCGGGAGGGAGCCAGCCAGGGGCAGCCAGTTGCATCCTCCCGGGAACTGCCAGCGGAGGCTTTTGGGGAGCGCGCTGCCAACTCTTGGCTTGGCCGGGGGAGACCTGCCGTCTCTGTGGCTCCAGCCGGCCAGCAGGCTGCAGGGTCGGGCGCAGCGGCCGTGGGGCTCTGGAGCTTGCTGCCCTGCCCGTGGGCGGGGCCTCCACGGGCCAGCCAGGTGGCACAGGGTTCCTGGGGCTGCGCCTCGTCCCGGCCCGGCCCGGCCCGGCCCAAGGGAGGTGGGGGGAACCTCGGAGGCGCCCAGGAAAGCAAGAGGGCCCAGACTGTGGCCCTGCCGGCCCTCGGAGAGGGCCCACGCGTGTCTGCTCGGGCTCAGGAGGCCACGGTGGGACAGCCAGTACCCCAGCACCGAGCTCATGTCGCGTGGACCACCCAGTGCGCGTCAGGAGTAGGTGTGTCCCAGCAGGAGCCCCTAGGAACAGCCCTGCCCTACCAGCTCTTAGCACAGGGAGTCCTGGTCTGCACATGCATGAGCCAGGGAGCCAGGGAGCCAGAGGAGGACGCTGCCGTGGGCTCTAACTGTCCTCAGAGAATGTTGGTATGACCCGGGGATCCAAGGGAGGTGGGGGGAACCTCGGAGGCGCCCAGGAACGCAGGAGGGCCCAGACTGCGGCCCTGCCGGCCCTCGGAGAGGGCCCACGCGTGTCTGCTCGGGCTCAGGAGGCCACGGTGGGACAGCCAGTACCCCAGCACCGAGCTCATCTCGCGTGGACCACCCAGTGGGCGTCAGGAGTAGGTGTGTCCCAGCAGCAGCCGCCCCCCACCCCGGGCACGGCCCCTCCCTAGACAAGCCTTTCCTGTGAGGAGTCCTGGACTGCGCACGCGCGAGCCGGCGAGCCCGCCAGCCAGAGGGAGATGATGCCTGGGGCTCCTCTTGCCTCAGAGAATGCTTGTGCGGCCTGGGGGCGCCCGCAGGTGTGCTCCGAGGCCTGCCGCTGCCTCTAGCTAGCACCTGGGGCCAGTTGGCAGTGCCGGCTGGCCAGCCTCCTAGAGCCAGGGCTGGCTGCAGCAGGCTCCGCGGGCGGGCGGGCGGGCGAAGGGCAGACGGAAGCCGAAGGGGGCCCGCCCGCCCGCTCCGCTCCGAAGCGCGCCCGCCCTGGAGGCCAGGACCCCAGGGGGCAGAAGTGGGTCTGGCTTTGCATTGGCCGACCAGCGGGAGGGAGCCAGCCAGGGGCAGCCAGTTGCATCCTCCCGGGAACTGCCAGCGGAGGCTTTTGGGGAGCGCGCTGCCAACTCTTGGCTTGGCCGGGGGAGACCTGCCGTGTCTGTGGCTCCAGCCGGCCAGCAGGCTGCAGGGTCGGGCGCAGCGGCCGTGGGGCTCTGGAGCTTGCTGCCCTGCCCGTGGGCGGGGCCTCCACGGGCCAGCCAGGTGGCACAGGGTTCCTGGGGCTGCGCCTCGTCCCGGCCCGGCCCAAGGGAGGTGCGGGGAACCTCGGAGGCGCCCAGGAACGCAGGAGGGTCCAGACTGCGGCCCTGCCGGCCCTCGCAGAGGGCCCACGCGTGTCCGCTCGGGCTCAGGAGGCCACGGCGGGACAGCCCGTACCCCAGCACCGAGCTCATCTCGCGTGGACCACCCAGTGCGCGTCAGGAGTAGGTGTGTCCCAGCAGGAGCCCCTAGGAACAGCCCCGCCCTACCAGCTCTTAGCACAGGGAGTCCTGGTCTGCACATGCATGAGCCAGGGAGCCAGAGAGCCAGAGGAGGACGCTGCCGTGGGCTCTAACTGTCCTCAGAGAATGTTTGTATGACCCGGGGATCCAAGGGAGGTGGGGGGAACCTCGGAGGCGCCCAGGAACGCAGGAGGGCCCAGACTGCGGCCCTGCCGGCCCTCGGAGAGGGCCCACGCGTGTCCGCTCGGGCTCAGGAGGCCACGGCGGGACAGCCCGCACCCCAGCACCGAGCTCATCTCGCGTGGACCACCCAGTGGGCGTCAGGAGTAGGTGTGTCCCAGCAGCAGCCGCCCCCCACCCCGGGAACGGCCCCTCCCTAGACAAGCCTTTCCTGTGGGGAGTCCTGGACTGCGCATGCGCGAGATGGAAGGAGCTGCTGCCTGGGGCTCCTCTTGCCTCAGAGAATGCTTGTGCGGCCTGGGGGCGCCCGCAGGTGTGCTCCCGAGGCCTGCCGCTGCCTCTAGCTAGCACCTGGGGCCAGTTGGCAGTGCCTGCTGGCCAGCCTCCTAGAGCCAGGGCTGGCTGCGGCAGGCTCCGCGGGCGGGCGGGCGAAGGGCAGACGGAAGCCAAAGGGGGCCCGCCCGCTCCGATTCCTAAGCTCAATCTCGTCCTGGAGGCCAGGAACCCTAGGGGGCAGAAGTGGGTTTGGCTTTGCATTGCCCGACCAGCGGGAGGGAGCCAGCCAGGGGCAGCCAGTTGCATCCTCCCGGAACTGCCAGCGGAGGCTTTTGGGGAGCGCGCTGCCAACTCTTGGCTTGGCCGGGGGAGACCTGCCGTCTCTGTGGCTCCAGCCGGCCAGCAGGCTGCAGGGTCGGGCGCAGCGGCCGTGGGGCTCTGGAGCTTGCTGCCCTGCCCGTGGGCGGGGCCTCCACTGGCCAGCCAGGTGGCACAGGGTTCCTGGGGCTGCGCCACGTCCCGGCCCGGCCCGGCCCAAGGGAGGTGGGGGGAACCTCGGAGGCGCCCAGGAACGCAAGAGGGCCCAGACTGCGGCCCTGCCGGCCCTCGGAGAGGGCCCACGCGTGTCTGCTCGGGCTCAGGAGGCCACGGTGGGACAGCCAGTACCCCAGCACCGAGCTCATCTCGCGTGGACCACCCAGTGCGCGTCAGGAGTAGGTGTGTCCCAGCAGGAGCCCCTAGGAACAGCCCTGCCCTACCAGCTCTTAGCACAGGGAGTCCTGGTCTGCACATGCATGAGCCAGGGAGCCAGACAGCCAGAGGAGGACGCTGCCGTGGGCTCGAACTGTCCTCAGAGAATGTTGGTATGACCCGGGGATCCAAGGGAGGTGGGGGGAACCTCGGAGGCGCCCAGGAACGCAGGAGGGCCCAGACTGCGGCCCTGCCGGCCCTCGGAGAGGGCCCACGCGTGTCTGCTCGGGCTCAGGAGGCCACGGTGGGACAGCCAGTACCCCAGCACCGAGCTCATCTCGCGTGGACCACCCAGTGCGCGTCAGGAGTAGGTGTGTCCCAGCAGGAGCCCCTAGGAACAGCCCTGCCCTACCAGCTCTTAGCACAGGGAGTCCTGGTCTGCACATGCATGAGCCAGGGAGCCAGAGAGCCAGAGGAGGACGCTGCCGTGGGCTCTAACTGTCCTCAGAAAATGTTGGTATGACCCGGGGATCCAAGGGAGGTGGGGGGAACCTCGGAGGCGCCCAGGAACGCAGGAGGGCCCAGACTGCGGCCCTGCCGGCCCTCGGAGAGGGCCCACGCGTGTCTGCTCGGGCTCAGGAGGCCACGGTGGGACAGCCAGTACCCCAGCACCGAGCTCATCTCGCGTGGACCACCCAGTGCGCGTCAGGAGTAGGTGTGTCCCAGCAGGAGCCCCTAGGAACAGCCCTGCCCTACCAGCTCTTAGCACAGGGAGTCCTGGTCTGCACATGCATGAGCCAGGGAGCCAGACAGCCAGAGGAGGACGCTGCCGTGGGCTCTAACTGTCCTCAGAGAATGTTGGTATGACCCGGGGATCCAAGGGAGGTGGGGGGAACCTCGGAGGCGCCCAGGAACGCAGGAGGGCCCAGACTCCGGCCCTGCCGGCCCTCGGAGAGGGCCCACGCGTGTCTGCTCGGGCTCAGGAGGCCACGGTGGGACAGCCAGTACCCCAGCACCGAGCTCATCTCGCGTGGACCACCCAGTGCGCGTCAGGAGTAGGTGTGTCCCAGCAGGAGCCCCTAGGAACAGCCCTGCCCTACCAGCTCTTAGCACAGGGAGTCCTGGTCTGCACATGCATGAGCCAGGGAGCCAGACAGCCAGAGGAGGACGCTGCCGTGGGCTCTAACTGTCCTCAGAGAATGTTGGTATGACCCGGGGATCCAAGGGAGGTGGGGGGAACCTCGGAGGCGCCCAGGAACGCAGGAGGGCCCAGACTGCGGCCCTGCCGGCCCTCGGAGAGGGCCCACGCGTGTCCGCTCGGGCTCAGGAGGCCACGGTGGGACAGCCAGTACCCCAGCACCGAGCTCATCTCGCGTGGACCACCCAGTGGGCGTCAGGAGTAGGTGTGTCCCAGCAGCAGCCGCCACCCACCCCGGGAACGGCCCCTCCCTAGACAAGCCTTTCCTGTGAGGAGTCCTGGACTGCGCACGCGCGAGCCGGCGAGCCCGCCAGCCAGAGGGAGATGATGCCTGGGGCTCCTCTTGCCTCAGAGAATGCTTGTGCGGCCTGGGGGCGCCCGCAGGTGTGCTCCGAGGCCTGCCGCTGCCTCTAGCTAGCACCTGGGGCCAGTTGGCAGTGCCGGCTGGCCAGCCTCCTAGAGCCAGGGCTGGCTGCAGCAGGCTCCGCGGGCGGGCGTGCGGGCGAAGGGCAGACGGAAGCCCAAGGGGGCCCGCCCGCCCGCTCCGCTGCGAAGCGCGCCCGCCCTGGAGGCCAGGACCCCAGGGGGCAGAAGTGGGTCTGGCTTTGCATTGGCCGACCAGCGGGAGGGAGCCAGCCAGGGGCAGCCAGTTGCATCCTCCCGGGAACTGCCAGCGGAGGCTTTTGGGGAGCGCGCTGCCAACTCTTGGCTTGGCCGGGGGAGACCTGCCGTGTCTGTGGCTCCAGCCGGCCAGCAGGCTGCAGGGTCGGGCGCAGCGGCCGTGGGGCTCTGGAGCTTGCTGCCCTGCCCGTGGGCGGGGCCTCCACTGGCCAGCCAGGTGGCACAGGGTTCCTGGGGCTGCGCCACGTCCCGGCCCGGCCCAAGGGAGGTGCGGGGAACCTCGGAGGCGCCCAGGAACGCAGGAGGGTCCAGACTGCGGCCCTGCCGGCCCTCGCAGAGGGCCCACGCGTGTCCGCTCGGGCTCAGGAGGCCACGGCGGGACAGCCCGTACCCCAGCACCGAGCTCATCTCGCGTGGACCACCCAGTGCGCGTCAGGAGTAGGTGTGTCCCAGCAGGAGCCCCTAGGAACAGCCCCGCCCTACCAGCTCTTAGCACAGGGAGTCCTGGTCTGCACATGCATGAGCCAGGGAGCCAGAGAGCCAGAGGAGGACGCTGCCGTGGGCTCGAACTGTCCTCAGAGAATGTTTGTATGACCCGGGGATCCAAGGGAGGTGGGGGGAACCTCGGAGGCGCCCAGGAACGCAGGAGGGCCCAGACTGCGGCCCTGCCGGCCCTCGGAGAGGGCCCACGCGTGTCCGCTCGGGCTCAGGAGGCCACGGCGGGACAGCCCGCACCCCAGCACCGAGCTCATCTCGCGTGGACCACCCAGTGGGCGTCAGGAGTAGGTGTGTCCCAGCAGCAGCCGCCCCCCACCCCGGGAACGGCCCCTCCCTAGACAAGCCTTTCCTGTGGGGAGTCCTGGACTGCGCATGCGCGAGATGGAAGGAGCTGCTGCCTGGGGCTCCTCTTCCCTCCGAGAATGCTTGTGCGGCCTGGGGGCGCCCGCAGGTGTGCTCCCGAGGCCTGCCGCTGCCTCTAGCTAGCACCTGGGGCCAGTTGGCAGTGCCTGCTGGCCAGCCTCCTAGAGCCAGGGCTGGCTGCGGCAGGCTCCGCGGGCGGGCGGGCGAAGGGCAGACGGAAGCCAAAGGGGGCCCGCCCGCTCCGATTCCTAAGCTCAATCTCGTCCTGGAGGCCAGGAACCCTAGGGGGCAGAAGTGGGTTTGGCTTTGCATTGCCCGACCAGCGGGAGGGAGCCAGCCAGGGGCAGCCAGTTGCATCCTCCCGGAACTGCCAGCGGAGGCTTTTGGGGAGCGCGCTGCCAACTCTTGGCTTGGCCGGGGGAGACCTGCCGTGTCTGTGGCTCCAGCCGGCCAGCAGGCTGCAGGGTCGGGCGCAGCGGCCGTGGGGCTCTGGAGCTTGCTGCCCTGCCCGTGGGCGGGGCCTCCACTGGCCAGCCAGGTGGCACAGGGTTCCTGGGGCTGCGCCACGTCCCGGCCCGGCCCGGCCCAAGGGAGGTGGGGGGAACCTCGGAGGCGCCCAGGAACGCAAGAGGGCCCAGACTGCGGCCCTGCCGGCCCTCGGAGAGGGCCCACGCGTGTCTGCTCGGGCTCAGGAGGCCACGGTGGGACAGCCAGTACCCCAGCACCGAGCTCATCTCGCGTGGACCACCCAGTGCGCGTCAGGAGTAGGTGTGTCCCAGCAGGAGCCCCTAGGAACAGCCCTGCCCTACCAGCTCTTAGCACAGGGAGTCCTGGTCTGCACATGCATGAGCCAGGGAGCCAGACAGCCAGAGGAGGACGCTGCCGTGGGCTCTAACTGTCCTCAGAGAATGTTGGTATGACCCGGGGATCCAAGGGAGGTGGGGGGAACCTCGGAGGCGCCCAGGAACGCAGGAGGGCCCAGACTCCGGCCCTGCCGGCCCTCGGAGAGGGCCCACGCGTGTCTGCTCGGGCTCAGGAGGCCACGGTGGGACAGCCAGTACCCCAGCACCGAGCTCATCTCGCGTGGACCACCCAGTGCGCGTCAGGAGTAGGTGTGTCCCAGCAGGAGCCCCTAGGAACAGCCCTGCCCTACCAGCTCTTAGCACAGGGAGTCCTGGTCTGCACATGCATGAGCCAGGGAGCCAGACAGCCAGAGGAGGACGCTGCCGTGGGCTCTAACTGTCCTCAGAGAATGTTGGTATGACCCGGGGATCCAAGGGAGGTGGGGGGAACCTCGGAGGCGCCCAGGAACGCAGGAGGGCCCAGACTGCGGCCCTGCCGGCCCTCGGAGAGGGCCCACGCGTGTCCGCTCGGGCTCAGGAGGCCACGGCGGGACAGCCCGCACCCCAGCACCGAGCTCATCTCGCGTGGACCACCCAGTGGGCGTCAGGAGTAGGTGTGTCCCAGCAGCAGCCGCCCCCCACCCCGGGAACGGCCCCTCCCTAGACAAGCCTTTCCTGTGGGGAGTCCTGGACTGCGCATGCGCGAGATGGAAGGAGCTGCTGCCTGGGGCTCCTCTTCCCTCCGAGAATGCTTGTGCGGCCTGGGGGCGCCCGCAGGTGTGCTCCCGAGGCCTGCCGCTGCCTCTAGCTAGCACCTGGGGCCAGTTGGCAGTGCCTGCTGGCCAGCCTCCTAGAGCCAGGGCTGGCTGCGGCAGGCTCCGCGGGCGGGCGGGCGAAGGGCAGACGGAAGCCAAAGGGGGCCCGCCCGCTCCGATTCCTAAGCTCAATCTCGTCCTGGAGGCCAGGAACCCTAGGGGGCAGAAGTGGGTTTGGCTTTGCATTGCCCGACCAGCGGGAGGGAGCCAGCCAGGGGCAGCCAGTTGCATCCTCCCGGAACTGCCAGCGGAGGCTTTTGGGGAGCGCGCTGCCAACTCTTGGCTTGGCCGGGGGAGACCTGCCGTGTCTGTGGCTCCAGCCGGCCAGCAGGCTGCAGGGTCGGGCGCAGCGGCCGTGGGGCTCTGGAGCTTGCTGCCCTGCCCGTGGGCGGGGCCTCCACTGGCCAGCCAGGTGGCACAGGGTTCCTGGGGCTGCGCCACGTCCCGGCCCGGCCCGGCCCAAGGGAGGTGGGGGGAACCTCGGAGGCGCCCAGGAACGCAAGAGGGCCCAGACTGCGGCCCTGCCGGCCCTCGGAGAGGGCCCACGCGTGTCTGCTCGGGCTCAGGAGGCCACGGTGGGACAGCCAGTACCCCAGCACCGAGCTCATCTCGCGTGGACCACCCAGTGCGCGTCAGGAGTAGGTGTGTCCCAGCAGGAGCCCCTAGGAACAGCCCTGCCCTACCAGCTCTTAGCACAGGGAGTCCTGGTCTGCACATGCATGAGCCAGGGAGCCAGACAGCCAGAGGAGGACGCTGCCGTGGGCTCTAACTGTCCTCAGAGAATGTTGGTATGACCCGGGGATCCAAGGGAGGTGGGGGGAACCTCGGAGGCGCCCAGGAACGCAGGAGGGCCCAGACTGCGGCCCTGCCGGCCCTCGGAGAGGGCCCACGCGTGTCTGCTCGGGCTCAGGAGGCCACGGTGGGACAGCCAGTACCCCAGCACCGAGCTCATCTCGCGTGGACCACCCAGTGCGCGTCAGGAGTAGGTGTGTCCCAGCAGCAGCCGCCACCCACCCCGGGAACGGCCCCTCCCTAGACAAGCCTTTCCTGTGAGGAGTCCTGGACTGCGCACGCGCGAGCCGGCGAGCCCGCCAGCCAGAGGGAGATGATGCCTGGGGCTCCTCTTGCCTCAGAGAATGCTTGTGCGGCCTGGGGGCGCCCGCAGGTGTGCTCCGAGGCCTGCCGCTGCCTCTAGCTAGCACCTGGGGCCAGTTGGCAGTGCCGGCTGGCCAGCCTCCTAGAGCCAGGGCTGGCTGCAGCAGGCTCCGCGGGCGGGCGTGCGGGCGAAGGGCAGACGGAAGCCCAAGGGGGCCCGCCCGCCCGCTCCGCTGCGAAGCGCGCCCGCCCTGGAGGCCAGGACCCCAGGGGGCAGAAGTGGGTCTGGCTTTGCATTGGCCGACCAGCGGGAGGGAGCCAGCCAGGGGCAGCCAGTTGCATCCTCCCGGGAACTGCCAGCGGAGGCTTTTGGGGAGCGCGCTGCCAACTCTTGGCTTGGCCGGGGGAGACCTGCCGTGTCTGTGGCTCCAGCCGGCCAGCAGGCTGCAGGGTCGGGCGCAGCGGCCGTGGGGCTCTGGAGCTTGCTGCCCTGCCCGTGGGCGGGGCCTCCACTGGCCAGCCAGGTGGCACAGGGTTCCTGGGGCTGCGCCACGTCCCGGCCCGGCCCAAGGGAGGTGCGGGGAACCTCGGAGGCGCCCAGGAACGCAGGAGGGTCCAGACTGCGGCCCTGCCGGCCCTCGCAGAGGGCCCACGCGTGTCCGCTCGGGCTCAGGAGGCCACGGCGGGACAGCCCGTACCCCAGCACCGAGCTCATCTCGCGTGGACCACCCAGTGCGCGTCAGGAGTAGGTGTGTCCCAGCAGGAGCCCCTAGGAACAGCCCCGCCCTACCAGCTCTTAGCACAGGGAGTCCTGGTCTGCACATGCATGAGCCAGGGAGCCAGAGAGCCAGAGGAGGACGCTGCCGTGGGCTCGAACTGTCCTCAGAGAATGTTTGTATGACCCGGGGATCCAAGGGAGGTGGGGGGAACCTCGGAGGCGCCCAGGAACGCAGGAGGGCCCAGACTGCGGCCCTGCCGGCCCTCGGAGAGGGCCCACGCGTGTCCGCTCGGGCTCAGGAGGCCACGGCGGGACAGCCCGCACCCCAGCACCGAGCTCATCTCGCGTGGACCACCCAGTGGGCGTCAGGAGTAGGTGTGTCCCAGCAGCAGCCGCCCCCCACCCCGGGAACGGCCCCTCCCTAGACAAGCCTTTCCTGTGGGGAGTCCTGGACTGCGCATGCGCGAGATGGAAGGAGCTGCTGCCTGGGGCTCCTCTTCCCTCCGAGAATGCTTGTGCGGCCTGGGGGCGCCCGCAGGTGTGCTCCCGAGGCCTGCCGCTGCCTCTAGCTAGCACCTGGGGCCAGTTGGCAGTGCCTGCTGGCCAGCCTCCTAGAGCCAGGGCTGGCTGCGGCAGGCTCCGCGGGCGGGCGGGCGAAGGGCAGACGGAAGCCAAAGGGGGCCCGCCCGCTCCGATTCCTAAGCTCAATCTCGTCCTGGAGGCCAGGAACCCTAGGGGGCAGAAGTGGGTTTGGCTTTGCATTGCCCGACCAGCGGGAGGGAGCCAGCCAGGGGCAGCCAGTTGCATCCTCCCGGAACTGCCAGCGGAGGCTTTTGGGGAGCGCGCTGCCAACTCTTGGCTTGGCCGGGGGAGACCTGCCGTGTCTGTGGCTCCAGCCGGCCAGCAGGCTGCAGGGTCGGGCGCAGCGGCCGTGGGGCTCTGGAGCTTGCTGCCCTGCCCGTGGGCGGGGCCTCCACTGGCCAGCCAGGTGGCACAGGGTTCCTGGGGCTGCGCCACGTCCCGGCCCGGCCCGGCCCAAGGGAGGTGGGGGGAACCTCGGAGGCGCCCAGGAACGCAAGAGGGCCCAGACTGCGGCCCTGCCGGCCCTCGGAGAGGGCCCACGCGTGTCTGCTCGGGCTCAGGAGGCCACGGTGGGACAGCCAGTACCCCAGCACCGAGCTCATCTCGCGTGGACCACCCAGTGCGCGTCAGGAGTAGGTGTGTCCCAGCAGGAGCCCCTAGGAACAGCCCTGCCCTACCAGCTCTTAGCACAGGGAGTCCTGGTCTGCACATGCATGAGCCAGGGAGCCAGACAGCCAGAGGAGGACGCTGCCGTGGGCTCGAACTGTCCTCAGAGAATGTTGGTATGACCCGGGGATCCAAGGGAGGTGGGGGGAACCTCGGAGGCGCCCAGGAACGCAGGAGGGCCCAGACTGCGGCCCTGCCGGCCCTCGGAGAGGGCCCACGCGTGTCTGCTCGGGCTCAGGAGGCCACGGTGGGACAGCCAGTACCCCAGCACCGAGCTCATCTCGCGTGGACCACCCAGTGCGCGTCAGGAGTAGGTGTGTCCCAGCAGCAGCCGCCACCCACCCCGGGAACGGCCCCTCCCTAGACAAGCCTTTCCTGTGAGGAGTCCTGGACTGCGCACGCGCGAGCCGGCGAGCCCGCCAGCCAGAGGGAGATGATGCCTGGGGCTCCTCTTGCCTCAGAGAATGCTTGTGCGGCCTGGGGGCGCCCGCAGGTGTGCTCCGAGGCCTGCCGCTGCCTCTAGCTAGCACCTGGGGCCAGTTGGCAGTGCCGGCTGGCCAGCCTCCTAGAGCCAGGGCTGGCTGCAGCAGGCTCCGCGGGCGGGCGTGCGGGCGAAGGGCAGACGGAAGCCCAAGGGGGCCCGCCCGCCCGCTCCGCTGCGAAGCGCGCCCGCCCTGGAGGCCAGGACCCCAGGGGGCAGAAGTGGGTCTGGCTTTGCATTGGCCGACCAGCGGGAGGGAGCCAGCCAGGGGCAGCCAGTTGCATCCTCCCGGGAACTGCCAGCGGAGGCTTTTGGGGAGCGCGCTGCCAACTCTTGGCTTGGCCGGGGGAGACCTGCCGTCTCTGTGGCTCCAGCCGGCCAGCAGGCTGCAGGGTCGGGCGCAGCGGCCGTGGGGCTCTGGAGCTTGCTGCCCTGCCCGTGGGCGGGGCCTCCACTGGCCAGCCAGGTGGCACAGGGTTCCTGGGGCTGCGCCACGTCCCGGCCCGGCCCAAGGGAGGTGCGGGGAACCTCGGAGGCGCCCAGGAACGCAGGAGGGTCCAGACTGCGGCCCTGCCGGCCCTCGCAGAGGGCCCACGCGTGTCCGCTCGGGCTCAGGAGGCCACGGCGGGACAGCCCGTACCCCAGCACCGAGCTCATCTCGCGTGGACCACCCAGTGCGCGTCAGGAGTAGGTGTGTCCCAGCAGGAGCCCCTAGGAACAGCCCCGCCCTACCAGCTCTTAGCACAGGGAGTCCTGGTCTGCACATGCATGAGCCAGGGAGCCAGAGAGCCAGAGGAGGACGCTGCCGTGGGCTCGAACTGTCCTCAGAGAATGTTTGTATGACCCGGGGATCCAAGGGAGGTGGGGGGAACCTCGGAGGCGCCCAGGAACGCAGGAGGGCCCAGACTGCGGCCCTGCCGGCCCTCGGAGAGGGCCCACGCGTGTCCGCTCGGGCTCAGGAGGCCACGGCGGGACAGCCCGCACCCCAGCACCGAGCTCATCTCGCGTGGACCACCCAGTGGGCGTCAGGAGTAGGTGTGTCCCAGCAGCAGCCGCCCCCCACCCCGGGAACGGCCCCTCCCTAGACAAGCCTTTCCTGTGGGGAGTCCTGGACTGCGCATGCGCGAGATGGAAGGAGCTGCTGCCTGGGGCTCCTCTTCCCTCCGAGAATGCTTGTGCGGCCTGGGGGCGCCCGCAGGTGTGCTCCCGAGGCCTGCCGCTGCCTCTAGCTAGCACCTGGGGCCAGTTGGCAGTGCCTGCTGGCCAGCCTCCTAGAGCCAGGGCTGGCTGCGGCAGGCTCCGCGGGCGGGCGGGCGAAGGGCAGACGGAAGCCAAAGGGGGCCCGCCCGCTCCGATTCCTAAGCTCAATCTCGTCCTGGAGGCCAGGAACCCTAGGGGGCAGAAGTGGGTTTGGCTTTGCATTGCCCGACCAGCGGGAGGGAGCCAGCCAGGGGCAGCCAGTTGCATCCTCCCGGAACTGCCAGCGGAGGCTTTTGGGGAGCGCGCTGCCAACTCTTGGCTTGGCCGGGGGAGACCTGCCGTGTCTGTGGCTCCAGCCGGCCAGCAGGCTGCAGGGTCGGGCGCAGCGGCCGTGGGGCTCTGGAGCTTGCTGCCCTGCCCGTGGGCGGGGCCTCCACTGGCCAGCCAGGTGGCACAGGGTTCCTGGGGCTGCGCCACGTCCCGGCCCGGCCCGGCCCAAGGGAGGTGGGGGGAACCTCGGAGGCGCCCAGGAACGCAAGAGGGCCCAGACTGCGGCCCTGCCGGCCCTCGGAGAGGGCCCACGCGTGTCTGCTCGGGCTCAGGAGGCCACGGTGGGACAGCCAGTACCCCAGCACCGAGCTCATCTCGCGTGGACCACCCAGTGCGCGTCAGGAGTAGGTGTGTCCCAGCAGGAGCCCCTAGGAACAGCCCTGCCCTACCAGCTCTTAGCACAGGGAGTCCTGGTCTGCACATGCATGAGCCAGGGAGCCAGACAGCCAGAGGAGGACGCTGCCGTGGGCTCTAACTGTCCTCAGAGAATGTTGGTATGACCCGGGGATCCAAGGGAGGTGGGGGGAACCTCGGAGGCGCCCAGGAACGCAGGAGGGCCCAGACTCCGGCCCTGCCGGCCCTCGGAGAGGGCCCACGCGTGTCTGCTCGGGCTCAGGAGGCCACGGTGGGACAGCCAGTACCCCAGCACCGAGCTCATCTCGCGTGGACCACCCAGTGCGCGTCAGGAGTAGGTGTGTCCCAGCAGGAGCCCCTAGGAACAGCCCTGCCCTACCAGCTCTTAGCACAGGGAGTCCTGGTCTGCACATGCATGAGCCAGGGAGCCAGACAGCCAGAGGAGGACGCTGCCGTGGGCTCTAACTGTCCTCAGAGAATGTTGGTATGACCCGGGGATCCAAGGGAGGTGGGGGGAACCTCGGAGGCGCCCAGGAACGCAGGAGGGCCCAGACTGCGGCCCTGCCGGCCCTCGGAGAGGGCCCACGCGTGTCCGCTCGGGCTCAGGAGGCCACGGCGGGACAGCCCGCACCCCAGCACCGAGCTCATCTCGCGTGGACCACCCAGTGGGCGTCAGGAGTAGGTGTGTCCCAGCAGCAGCCGCCCCCCACCCCGGGAACGGCCCCTCCCTAGACAAGCCTTTCCTGTGGGGAGTCCTGGACTGCGCATGCGCGAGATGGAAGGAGCTGCTGCCTGGGGCTCCTCTTCCCTCCGAGAATGCTTGTGCGGCCTGGGGGCGCCCGCAGGTGTGCTCCCGAGGCCTGCCGCTGCCTCTAGCTAGCACCTGGGGCCAGTTGGCAGTGCCTGCTGGCCAGCCTCCTAGAGCCAGGGCTGGCTGCGGCAGGCTCCGCGGGCGGGCGGGCGAAGGGCAGACGGAAGCCAAAGGGGGCCCGCCCGCTCCGATTCCTAAGCTCAATCTCGTCCTGGAGGCCAGGAACCCTAGGGGGCAGAAGTGGGTTTGGCTTTGCATTGCCCGACCAGCGGGAGGGAGCCAGCCAGGGGCAGCCAGTTGCATCCTCCCGGAACTGCCAGCGGAGGCTTTTGGGGAGCGCGCTGCCAACTCTTGGCTTGGCCGGGGGAGACCTGCCGTGTCTGTGGCTCCAGCCGGCCAGCAGGCTGCAGGGTCGGGCGCAGCGGCCGTGGGGCTCTGGAGCTTGCTGCCCTGCCCGTGGGCGGGGCCTCCACTGGCCAGCCAGGTGGCACAGGGTTCCTGGGGCTGCGCCACGTCCCGGCCCGGCCCGGCCCAAGGGAGGTGGGGGGAACCTCGGAGGCGCCCAGGAACGCAAGAGGGCCCAGACTGCGGCCCTGCCGGCCCTCGGAGAGGGCCCACGCGTGTCTGCTCGGGCTCAGGAGGCCACGGTGGGACAGCCAGTACCCCAGCACCGAGCTCATCTCGCGTGGACCACCCAGTGCGCGTCAGGAGTAGGTGTGTCCCAGCAGGAGCCCCTAGGAACAGCCCTGCCCTACCAGCTCTTAGCACAGGGAGTCCTGGTCTGCACATGCATGAGCCAGGGAGCCAGACAGCCAGAGGAGGACGCTGCCGTGGGCTCTAACTGTCCTCAGAGAATGTTGGTATGACCCGGGGATCCAAGGGAGGTGGGGGGAACCTCGGAGGCGCCCAGGAACGCAGGAGGGCCCAGACTGCGGCCCTGCCGGCCCTCGGAGAGGGCCCACGCGTGTCTGCTCGGGCTCAGGAGGCCACGGTGGGACAGCCAGTACCCCAGCACCGAGCTCATCTCGCGTGGACCACCCAGTGCGCGTCAGGAGTAGGTGTGTCCCAGCAGGAGCCCCTAGGAACAGCCCTGCCCTACCAGCTCTTAGCACAGGGAGTCCTGGTCTGCACATGCATGAGCCAGGGAGCCAGAGAGCCAGAGGAGGACGCTGCCGTGGGCTCTAACTGTCCTCAGAGAATGTTGGTATGACCCGGGGATCCAAGGGAGGTGGGGGGAACCTCGGAGGCGCCCAGGAACGCAGGAGGGCCCAGACTGCGGCCCTGCCAGCCCTCGGAGAGGGCCCACGCGTGTCTGCTCGGGCTCAGGAGGCCACGGTGGGACAGCCAGTACCCCAGCACCGAGCTCATCTCGCGTGGACCACCCAGTGCGCGTCAGGAGTAGGTGTGTCCCAGCAGGAGCCCCTAGGAACAGCCCTGCCCTACCAGCTCTTAGCACAGGGAGTCCTGGTCTGCACATGCATGAGCCAGGGAGCCAGACAGCCAGAGGAGGACGCTGCCGTGGGCTCTAACTGTCCTCAGAGAATGTTGGTATGACCCGGGGATCCAAGGGAGGTGGGGGGAACCTCGGAGGCGCCCAGGAACGCAGGAGGGCCCAGACTCCGGCCCTGCCGGCCCTCGGAGAGGGCCCACGCGTGTCTGCTCGGGCTCAGGAGGCCACGGTGGGACAGCCAGTACCCCAGCACCGAGCTCATCTCGCGTGGACCACCCAGTGCGCGTCAGGAGTAGGTGTGTCCCAGCAGGAGCCCCTAGGAACAGCCCTGCCCTACCAGCTCTTAGCACAGGGAGTCCTGGTCTGCACATGCATGAGCCAGGGAGCCAGAGAGCCAGAGGAGGACGCTGCCGTGGGCTCTAACTGTCCTCAGAGAATGTTGGTATGACCCGGGGATCCAAGGGAGGTGGGGGGAACCTCGGAGGCGCCCAGGAACGCAGGAGGGCCCAGACTGCGGCCCTGCCGGCCCTCGGAGAGGGCCCACGCGTGTCTGCTCGGGCTCAGGAGGCCACGGTGGGACAGCCAGTACCCCAGCACCGAGCTCATCTCGCGTGGACCACCCAGTGCGCGTCAGGAGTAGGTGTGTCCCAGCAGGAGCCCCTAGGAACAGCCCTGCCCTACCAGCTCTTAGCACAGGGAGTCCTGGTCTGCACATGCATGAGCCAGGGAGCCAGACAGCCAGAGGAGGACGCTGCCGTGGGCTCTAACTGTCCTCAGAGAATGTTGGTATGACCCGGGGATCCAAGGGAGGTGGGGGGAACCTCGGAGGCGCCCAGGAACGCAGGAGGGCCCAGACTCCGGCCCTGCCGGCCCTCGGAGAGGGCCCACGCGTGTCTGCTCGGGCTCAGGAGGCCACGGTGGGACAGCCAGTACCCCAGCACCGAGCTCATCTCGCGTGGACCACCCAGTGCGCGTCAGGAGTAGGTGTGTCCCAGCAGGAGCCCCTAGGAACAGCCCTGCCCTACCAGCTCTTAGCACAGGGAGTCCTGGTCTGCACATGCATGAGCCAGGGAGCCAGACAGCCAGAGGAGGACGCTGCCGTGGGCTCTAACTGTCCTCAGAGAATGTTGGTATGACCCGGGGATCCAAGGGAGGTGGGGGGAACCTCGGAGGCGCCCAGGAACGCAGGAGGGCCCAGACTGCGGCCCTGCCGGCCCTCGGAGAGGGCCCACGCGTGTCCGCTCGGGCTCAGGAGGCCACGGTGGGACAGCCAGTACCCCAGCACCGAGCTCATCTCGCGTGGACCACCCAGTGGGCGTCAGGAGTAGGTGTGTCCCAGCAGCAGCCGCCACCCACCCCGGGAACGGCCCCTCCCTAGACAAGCCTTTCCTGTGAGGAGTCCTGGACTGCGCACGCGCGAGCCGGCGAGCCCGCCAGCCAGAGGGAGATGATGCCTGGGGCTCCTCTTGCCTCAGAGAATGCTTGTGCGGCCTGGGGGCGCCCGCAGGTGTGCTCCGAGGCCTGCCGCTGCCTCTAGCTAGCACCTGGGGCCAGTTGGCAGTGCCGGCTGGCCAGCCTCCTAGAGCCAGGGCTGGCTGCAGCAGGCTCCGCGGGCGGGCGTGCGGGCGAAGGGCAGACGGAAGCCCAAGGGGGCCCCCCGCCCGCTCCGCTGTGAAGCGCGCCCGCCCTGGAGGCCAGGACCCCAGGGGGCAGAAGTGGGTCTGGCTTTGCATTGGCCGACCAGCGGGAGGGAGCCAGCCAGGGGCAGCCAGTTGCATCCTCCCGGGAACTGCCAGCGGAGGCTTTTGGGGAGCGCGCTGCCAACTCTTGGCTTGGCCGGGGGAGACCTGCCGTGTCTGTGGCTCCAGCCGGCCAGCAGGCTGCAGGGTCGGGCGCAGCGGCCGTGGGGCTCTGGAGCTTGCTGCCCTGCCCGTGGGCGGGGCCTCCACTGGCCAGCCAGGTGGCACAGGGTTCCTGGGGCTGCGCCACGTCCCGGCCCGGCCCAAGGGAGGTGCGGGGAACCTCGGAGGCGCCCAGGAACGCAGGAGGGTCCAGACTGCGGCCCTGCCGGCCCTCGCAGAGGGCCCACGCGTGTCCGCTCGGGCTCAGGAGGCCACGGCGGGACAGCCCGTACCCCAGCACCGAGCTCATCTTGCGTGGACCACCCAGTGCGCGTCAGGAGTAGGTGTGTCCCAGCAGGAGCCCCTAGGAACAGCCCTGCCCTACCAGCTCTTAGCACAGGGAGTCCTGGTCTGCACATGCATGAGCCAGGGAGCCAGACAGCCAGAGGAGGACGCTGCCGTGGGCTCTAACTGTCCTCAGAGAATGTTGGTATGACCCGGGGATCCAAGGGAGGTGGGGGGAACCTCGGAGGCGCCCAGGAACGCAGGAGGGCCCAGACTGCGGCCCTGCCGGCCCTCGGAGAGGGCCCACGCGTGTCTGCTCGGGCTCAGGAGGCCACGGTGGGACAGCCAGTACCCCAGCACCGAGCTCATCTCGCGTGGACCACCCAGTGCGCGTCAGGAGTAGGTGTGTCCCAGCAGGAGCCCCTAGGAACAGCCCTGCCCTACCAGCTCTTAGCACAGGGAGTCCTGGTCTGCACATGCATGAGCCAGGGAGCCAGAGAGCCAGAGGAGGACGCTGCCGTGGGCTCTAACTGTCCTCAGAGAATGTTGGTATGACCCGGGGATCCAAGGGAGGTGGGGGGAACCTCGGAGGCGCCCAGGAACGCAGGAGGGCCCAGACTGCGGCCCTGCCGGCCCTCGGAGAGGGCCCACGCGTGTCTGCTCGGGCTCAGGAGGCCACGGTGGGACAGCCAGTACCCCAGCACCGAGCTCATCTCGCGTGGACCACCCAGTGCGCGTCAGGAGTAGGTGTGTCCCAGCAGGAGCCCCTAGGAACAGCCCTGCCCTACCAGCTCTTAGCACAGGGAGTCCTGGTCTGCACATGCATGAGCCAGGGAGCCAGACAGCCAGAGGAGGACGCTGCCGTGGGCTCTAACTGTCCTCAGAGAATGTTGGTATGACCCGGGGATCCAAGGGAGGTGGGGGGAACCTCGGAGGCGCCCAGGAACGCAGGAGGGCCCAGACTCCGGCCCTGCCGGCCCTCGGAGAGGGCCCACGCGTGTCTGCTCGGGCTCAGGAGGCCACGGTGGGACAGCCAGTACCCCAGCACCGAGCTCATCTCGCGTGGACCACCCAGTGCGCGTCAGGAGTAGGTGTGTCCCAGCAGGAGCCCCTAGGAACAGCCCTGCCCTACCAGCTCTTAGCACAGGGAGTCCTGGTCTGCACATGCATGAGCCAGGGAGCCAGAGAGCCAGAGGAGGACGCTGCCGTGGGCTCTAACTGTCCTCAGAGAATGTTGGTATGACCCGGGGATCCAAGGGAGGTGGGGGGAACCTCGGAGGCGCCCAGGAACGCAGGAGGGCCCAGACTGCGGCCCTGCCGGCCCTCGGAGAGGGCCCACGCGTGTCTGCTCGGGCTCAGGAGGCCACGGTGGGACAGCCAGTACCCCAGCACCGAGCTCATCTCGCGTGGACCACCCAGTGCGCGTCAGGAGTAGGTGTGTCCCAGCAGGAGCCCCTAGGAACAGCCCTGCCCTACCAGCTCTTAGCACAGGGAGTCCTGGTCTGCACATGCATGAGCCAGGGAGCCAGACAGCCAGAGGAGGACGCTGCCGTGGGCTCTAACTGTCCTCAGAGAATGTTGGTATGACCCGGGGATCCAAGGGAGGTGGGGGGAACCTCGGAGGCGCCCAGGAACGCAGGAGGGCCCAGACTCCGGCCCTGCCGGCCCTCGGAGAGGGCCCACGCGTGTCTGCTCGGGCTCAGGAGGCCACGGTGGGACAGCCAGTACCCCAGCACCGAGCTCATCTCGCGTGGACCACCCAGTGCGCGTCAGGAGTAGGTGTGTCCCAGCAGGAGCCCCTAGGAACAGCCCTGCCCTACCAGCTCTTAGCACAGGGAGTCCTGGTCTGCACATGCATGAGCCAGGGAGCCAGACAGCCAGAGGAGGACGCTGCCGTGGGCTCTAACTGTCCTCAGAGAATGTTGGTATGACCCGGGGATCCAAGGGAGGTGGGGGGAACCTCGGAGGCGCCCAGGAACGCAGGAGGGCCCAGACTGCGGCCCTGCCGGCCCTCGGAGAGGGCCCACGCGTGTCCGCTCGGGCTCAGGAGGCCACGGTGGGACAGCCAGTACCCCAGCACCGAGCTCATCTCGCGTGGACCACCCAGTGGGCGTCAGGAGTAGGTGTGTCCCAGCAGCAGCCGCCACCCACCCCGGGAACGGCCCCTCCCTAGACAAGCCTTTCCTGTGAGGAGTCCTGGACTGCGCACGCGCGAGCCGGCGAGCCCGCCAGCCAGAGGGAGATGATGCCTGGGGCTCCTCTTGCCTCAGAGAATGCTTGTGCGGCCTGGGGGCGCCCGCAGGTGTGCTCCGAGGCCTGCCGCTGCCTCTAGCTAGCACCTGGGGCCAGTTGGCAGTGCCGGCTGGCCAGCCTCCTAGAGCCAGGGCTGGCTGCAGCAGGCTCCGCGGGCGGGCGTGCGGGCGAAGGGCAGACGGAAGCCCAAGGGGGCCCGCCCGCCCGCTCCGCTGTGAAGCGCGCCCGCCCTGGAGGCCAGGACCCCAGGGGGCAGAAGTGGGTCTGGCTTTGCATTGGCCGACCAGCGGGAGGGAGCCAGCCAGGGGCAGCCAGTTGCATCCTCCCGGGAACTGCCAGCGGAGGCTTTTGGGGAGCGCGCTGCCAACTCTTGGCTTGGCCGGGGGAGACCTGCCGTGTCTGTGGCTCCAGCCGGCCAGCAGGCTGCAGGGTCGGGCGCAGCGGCCGTGGGGCTCTGGAGCTTGCTGCCCTGCCCGTGGGCGGGGCCTCCACTGGCCAGCCAGGTGGCACAGGGTTCCTGGGGCTGCGCCACGTCCCGGCCCGGCCCAAGGGAGGTGCGGGGAACCTCGGAGGCGCCCAGGAACGCAGGAGGGTCCAGACTGCGGCCCTGCCGGCCCTCGCAGAGGGCCCACGCGTGTCCGCTCGGGCTCAGGAGGCCACGGCGGGACAGCCCGTACCCCAGCACCGAGCTCATCTCGCGTGGACCACCCAGTGCGCGTCAGGAGTAGGTGTGTCCCAGCAGGAGCCCCTAGGAACAGCCCTGCCCTACCAGCTCTTAGCACAGGGAGTCCTGGTCTGCACATGCATGAGCCAGGGAGCCAGACAGCCAGAGGAGGACGCTGCCGTGGGCTCTAACTGTCCTCAGAGAATGTTGGTATGACCCGGGGATCCAAGGGAGGTGGGGGGAACCTCGGAGGCGCCCAGGAACGCAGGAGGGCCCAGACTCCGGCCCTGCCGGCCCTCGGAGAGGGCCCACGCGTGTCTGCTCGGGCTCAGGAGGCCACGGTGGGACAGCCAGTACCCCAGCACCGAGCTCATCTCGCGTGGACCACCCAGTGCGCGTCAGGAGTAGGTGTGTCCCAGCAGGAGCCCCTAGGAACAGCCCTGCCCTACCAGCTCTTAGCACAGGGAGTCCTGGTCTGCACATGCATGAGCCAGGGAGCCAGAGAGCCAGAGGAGGACGCTGCCGTGGGCTCTAACTGTCCTCAGAGAATGTTGGTATGACCCGGGGATCCAAGGGAGGTGGGGGGAACCTCGGAGGCGCCCAGGAACGCAGGAGGGCCCAGACTGCGGCCCTGCCGGCCCTCGGAGAGGGCCCACGCGTGTCCGCTCGGGCTCAGGAGGCCACGGTGGGACAGCCAGTACCCCAGCACCGAGCTCATCTCGCGTGGACCACCCAGTGGGCGTCAGGAGTAGGTGTGTCCCAGCAGCAGCCGCCCCCCACCCCGGGCACGGCCCCTCCCTAGACAAGCCTTTCCTGTGAGGAGTCCTGGACTGCGCACGCGCGAGCCGGCGAGCCCGCCAGCCAGAGGGAGATGATGCCTGGGGCTCCTCTTGCCTCAGAGAATGCTTGTGCGGCCTGGGGGCGCCCGCAGGTGTGCTCCGAGGCCTGCCGCTGCCTCTAGCTAGCACCTGGGGCCAGTTGGCAGTGCCGGCTGGCCAGCCTCCTAGAGCCAGGGCTGGCTGCAGCAGGCTCCGCGGGAGGGCGGGCGGGCGAAGGGCAGACGGAAGCCGAAGGGGGCCCGCCCGCCCGCTCCGCTCCGAAGCGCGCCCGCCCTGGAGGCCAGGACCCCAGGGGGCAGAAGTGGGTCTGGCTTTGCATTGGCCGACCAGCGGGAGGGAGCCAGCCAGGGGCAGCCAGTTGCATCCTCCCGGGAACTGCCAGTGGAGGCTTTTGGGGAGCGCGCTGCCAACTCTTGGCTTGGCCGGGGGAGACCTGCCGTCTCTGTGGCTCCAGCCGGCCAGCAGGCTGCAGGGTCGGGCGCAGCGGCCGTGGGGCTCTGGAGCTTGCTGCCCTGCCCGTGGGCGGGGCCTCCACGGGCCAGCCAGGTGGCACAGGGTTCCTGGGGCTGCGCCTCGTCCCGGCCCGGCCCGGCCCGGCCCAAGGGAGGTGGGGGGAACCTCGGAGGCGCCCAGGAAAGCAAGAGGGCCCAGACTGTGGCCCTGCCGGCCCTCGGAGAGGGCCCACGCGTGTCTGCTCGGGCTCAGGAGGCCACGGTGGGACAGCCAGTACCCCAGCACCGAGCTCATCTCGCGTGGACCACCCAGTGCGCGTCAGGAGTAGGTGTGTCCCAGCAGGAGCCCCTAGGAACAGCTCCGCCCTACCAGCTCTTAGCACAGGGAGTCCTGGTCTGCACATGCATGAGCCAGGGAGCCAGGGAGCCAGAGGAGGACGCTGCCGTGGGCTCTAACTGTCCTCAGAGAATGTTGGTATGACCCGGGGATCCAAGGGAGGTGGGGGGAACCTCGGAGGCGCCCAGGAACGCAGGAGGGCCCAGACTCCGGCCCTGCCGGCCCTCGGAGAGGGCCCACGCGTGTCTGCTCGGGCTCAGGAGGCCACGGTGGGACAGCCAGTACCCCAGCACCGAGCTCATCTCGCGTGGACCACCCAGTGCGCGTCAGGAGTAGGTGTGTCCCAGCAGGAGCCCCTAGGAACAGCCCTGCCCTACCAGCTCTTAGCACAGGGAGTCCTGGTCTGCACATGCATGAGCCAGGGAGCCAGACAGCCAGAGGAGGACGCTGCCGTGGGCTCTAACTGTCCTCAGAGAATGTTGGTATGACCCGGGGATCCAAGGGAGGTGGGGGGAACCTCGGAGGCGCCCAGGAACGCAAGAGGGCCCAGACTGCGGCCCTGCCGGCCCTCGGAGAGGGCCCACGCGTGTCTGCTCGGGCTCAGGAGGCCACGGTGGGACAGCCAGTACCCCAGCACCGAGCTCATCTCGCGTGGACCACCCAGTGGGCGTCAGGAGTAGGTGTGTCCCAGCAGCAGCTGCCCCCCACCCCGGGAACGGCCCCTCCCTAGACAAGCCTTTCCTGTGAGGAGTCCTGGACTGCGCACGCGCGAGCCGGCGAGCCCGCCAGCCAGAGGGAGATGAGGCCTGGGGCTCCTCTTGCCTCAGAGAATGCTTGTGCGGCCTGGGGGCGCCCGCAGGTGTGCTCCGAGGCCTGCCGCGGCCTCTAGCTAGCACCTGGGGCCAGTTGGCAGTGCCGGCTGGCCAGCCTCCTAGAGCCAGGGCTGGCTGCAGCAGGCTCCGCGGGCGGGCGGGCGGGCGGTCCGGCGGGCGAAGGGCAGACGGAAGAAGAAGGGGGCCCGCCCGCCCGCTCCGCTGCGAAGCGCGCCCGCCCTGGAGGCCAGGACCCCAGGGGGCAGAAGTGGGTCTGGCTTTGCATTGGCCGACCAGCGGGAGGGAGCCAGCCAGGGGCAGCCAGTTGCATCCTCCCGGGAACTGCCAGCGGAGGCTTTTGGGGAGCGCGCTGCCAACTCTTGGCTTGGCCGGGGGAGACCTGCCGTGTCTGTGGCTCCAGCCGGCCAGCAGGCTGCAGGGTCGGGCGCAGCGGCCGTGGGGCTCTGGAGCTTGCTGCCCTGCCCGTGGGCGGGGCCTCCACGGGCCAGCCAGGTGGCACAGGGTTCCTGGGGCTGCGCCTCGTCCCGGCCCGGCCCGGCCCAAGGGAGGTGGGGGGAACCTCGGAGGCGCCCAGGAACGCAAGAGGGCCCAGACTGCGGCCCTGCCGGCCCTCGGAGAGGGCCCACGCGTGTCTGCTCGGGCTCAGGAGGCCACGGTGGGACAGCCAGTACCCCAGCACCGAGCTCATCTCGCGTGGACCACCCAGTGGGCGTCAGGAGTAGGTGTGTCCCAGCAGCAGCCGCCCCCCACCCCGGGCACGGCCCCTCCCTAGACAAGCCTTTCCTGTGAGGAGTCCTGGACTGCGCACGCGCGAGCCGGCGAGCCCGCCAGCCAGAGGGAGATGATGCCTGGGGCTCCTCTTGCCTCAGAGAATGCTTGTGCGGCCTGGGGGCGCCCGCAGGTGTGCTCCGAGGCCTGCCGCTGCCTCTAGCTAGCACCTGGGGCCAGTTGGCAGTGCCGGCTGGCCAGCCTCCTAGAGCCAGGGCTGGCTGCAGCAGGCTCCGCGGGAGGGCGGGCGGGCGAAGGGCAGACGGAAGCCGAAGGGGGCCCGCCCGCCCGCTCCGCTCCGAAGCGCGCCCGCCCTGGAGGCCAGGACCCCAGGGGGCAGAAGTGGGTCTGGCTTTGCATTGGCCGACCAGCGGGAGGGAGCCAGCCAGGGGCAGCCAGTTGCATCCTCCCGGGAACTGCCAGTGGAGGCTTTTGGGGAGCGCGCTGCCAACTCTTGGCTTGGCCGGGGGAGACCTGCCGTCTCTGTGGCTCCAGCCGGCCAGCAGGCTGCAGGGTCGGGCGCAGCGGCCGTGGGGCTCTGGAGCTTGCTGCCCTGCCCGTGGGCGGGGCCTCCACGGGCCAGCCAGGTGGCACAGGGTTCCTGGGGCTGCGCCTCGTCCCGGCCCGGCCCGGCCCGGCCCAAGGGAGGTGGGGGGAACCTCGGAGGCGCCCAGGAAAGCAAGAGGGCCCAGACTGTGGCCCTGCCGGCCCTCGGAGAGGGCCCACGCGTGTCTGCTCGGGCTCAGGAGGCCACGGTGGGACAGCCAGTACCCCAGCACCGAGCTCATCTCGCGTGGACCACCCAGTGCGCGTCAGGAGTAGGTGTGTCCCAGCAGGAGCCCCTAGGAACAGCTCCGCCCTACCAGCTCTTAGCACAGGGAGTCCTGGTCTGCACATGCATGAGCCAGGGAGCCAGGGAGCCAGAGGAGGACGCTGCCGTGGGCTCTAACTGTCCTCAGAGAATGTTGGTATGACCCGGGGATCCAAGGGAGGTGGGGGGAACCTCGGAGGCGCCCAGGAACGCAGGAGGGCCCAGACTCCGGCCCTGCCGGCCCTCGGAGAGGGCCCACGCGTGTCTGCTCGGGCTCAGGAGGCCACGGTGGGACAGCCAGTACCCCAGCACCGAGCTCATCTCGCGTGGACCACCCAGTGCGCGTCAGGAGTAGGTGTGTCCCAGCAGGAGCCCCTAGGAACAGCCCTGCCCTACCAGCTCTTAGCACAGGGAGTCCTGGTCTGCACATGCATGAGCCAGGGAGCCAGACAGCCAGAGGAGGACGCTGCCGTGGGCTCTAACTGTCCTCAGAGAATGTTGGTATGACCCGGGGATCCAAGGGAGGTGGGGGGAACCTCGGAGGCGCCCAGGAACGCAAGAGGGCCCAGACTGCGGCCCTGCCGGCCCTCGGAGAGGGCCCACGCGTGTCTGCTCGGGCTCAGGAGGCCACGGTGGGACAGCCAGTACCCCAGCACCGAGCTCATCTCGCGTGGACCACCCAGTGGGCGTCAGGAGTAGGTGTGTCCCAGCAGCAGCTGCCCCCCACCCCGGGAACGGCCCCTCCCTAGACAAGCCTTTCCTGTGAGGAGTCCTGGACTGCGCACGCGCGAGCCGGCGAGCCCGCCAGCCAGAGGGAGATGAGGCCTGGGGCTCCTCTTGCCTCAGAGAATGCTTGTGCGGCCTGGGGGCGCCCGCAGGTGTGCTCCGAGGCCTGCCGCGGCCTCTAGCTAGCACCTGGGGCCAGTTGGCAGTGCCGGCTGGCCAGCCTCCTAGAGCCAGGGCTGGCTGCAGCAGGCTCCGCGGGCGGGCGGGCGGGCGGTCCGGCGGGCGAAGGGCAGACGGAAGAAGAAGGGGGCCCGCCCGCCCGCTCCGCTGCGAAGCGCGCCCGCCCTGGAGGCCAGGACCCCAGGGGGCAGAAGTGGGTCTGGCTTTGCATTGGCCGACCAGCGGGAGGGAGCCAGCCAGGGGCAGCCAGTTGCATCCTCCCGGGAACTGCCAGCGGAGGCTTTTGGGGAGCGCGCTGCCAACTCTTGGCTTGGCCGGGGGAGACCTGCCGTGTCTGTGGCTCCAGCCGGCCAGCAGGCTGCAGGGTCGGGCGCAGCGGCCGTGGGGCTCTGGAGCTTGCTGCCCTGCCCGTGGGCGGGGCCTCCACGGGCCAGCCAGGTGGCACAGGGTTCCTGGGGCTGCGCCTCGTCCCGGCCCGGCCCGGCCCAAGGGAGGTGGGGGGAACCTCGGAGGCGCCCAGGAACGCAAGAGGGCCCAGACTGCGGCCCTGCCGGCCCTCGGAGAGGGCCCACGCGTGTCTGCTCGGGCTCAGGAGGCCACGGTGGGACAGCCAGTACCCCAGCACCGAGCTCATCTCGCGTGGACCACCCAGTGGGCGTCAGGAGTAGGTGTGTCCCAGCAGCAGCCGCCCCCCACCCCGGGCACGGCCCCTCCCTAGACAAGCCTTTCCTGTGAGGAGTCCTGGACTGCGCACGCGCGAGCCGGCGAGCCCGCCAGCCAGAGGGAGATGATGCCTGGGGCTCCTCTTGCCTCAGAGAATGCTTGTGCGGCCTGGGGGCGCCCGCAGGTGTGCTCCGAGGCCTGCCGCTGCCTCTAGCTAGCACCTGGGGCCAGTTGGCAGTGCCGGCTGGCCAGCCTCCTAGAGCCAGGGCTGGCTGCAGCAGGGTCCGCGGGCGGGCGGGCGGGCGAAGGGCAGACGGAAGCCGAAGGGGGCCCGCCCGCCCGCTCCGCTGCGAAGCGCGCCCGCCCTGGAGGCCAGGACCCCAGGGGGCAGAAGTGGGTCTGGCTTTGCATTGGCCGACCAGCGGGAGGGAGCCAGCCAGGGGCAGCCAGTTGCATCCTCCCGGGAACTGCCAGCGGAGGCTTTTGGGGAGCGCGCTGCCAACTCTTGGCTTGGCCGGGGGAGACCTGCCGTCTCTGTGGCTCCAGCCGGCCAGCAGGCTGCAGGGTCGGGCGCAGCGGCCGTGGGGCTCTGGAGCTTGCTGCCCTGCCCGTGGGCGGGGCCTCCACGGGCCAGCCAGGTGGCACAGGGTTCCTGGGGCTGCGCCTCGTCCCGGCCCGGCCCGGCCCGGCCCAAGGGAGGTGGGGGGAACCTCGGAGGCGCCCAGGAAAGCAAGAGGGCCCAGACTGTGGCCCTGCCGGCCCTCGGAGAGGGCCCACGCGTGTCTGCTCGGGCTCAGGAGGCCACGGTGGGACAGCCAGTACCCCAGCACCGAGCTCATCTCGCGTGGACCACCCAGTGCGCGTCAGGAGTAGGTGTGTCCCAGCAGGAGCCCCTAGGAACAGCTCCGCCCTACCAGCTCTTAGCACAGGGAGTCCTGGTCTGCACATGCATGAGCCAGGGAGCCAGACAGCCAGAGGAGGACGCTGCCGTGGGCTCTAACTGTCCTCAGAGAATGTTGGTATGACCCGGGGATCCAAGGGAGGTGGGGGGAACCTCGGAGGCGCCCAGGAACGCAGGAGGGCCCAGACTGCGGCCCTGCCGGCCCTCGGAGAGGGCCCACGCGTGTCTGCTCGGGCTCAGGAGGCCACGGTGGGACAGCCAGTACCCCAGCACCGAGCTCATCTCGCGTGGACCACCCAGTGCGCGTCAGGAGTAGGTGTGTCCCAGCAGGAGCCCCTAGGAACAGCCCTGCCCTACCAGCTCTTAGCACAGGGAGTCCTGGTCTGCACATGCATGAGCCAGGGAGCCAGACAGCCAGAGGAGGACGCTGCCGTGGGCTCTAACTGTCCTCAGAGAATGTTGGTATGACCCGGGGATCCAAGGGAGGTGGGGGGAACCTCGGAGGCGCCCAGGAACGCAGGAGGGCCCAGACTGCGGCCCTGCCGGCCCTCGGAGAGGGCCCACGCGTGTCTGCTCGGGCTCAGGAGGCCACGGTGGGACAGCCAGTACCCCAGCACCGAGCTCATCTCGCGTGGACCACCCAGTGGGCGTCAGGAGTAGGTGTGTCCCAGCAGCAGCCGCCCCCCACCCCGGGAACGGCCCCTCCCTAGACAAGCCTTTCCTGTGAGGAATCCTGGACTGCGCACGCGCGAGCTGGCGAGCCCGCCAGCCAGAGGGAGATGATGCCTGGGGCTCCTCTTGCCTCAGAGAATGCTTGTGCGGCCTGGGGGCGCCCGCAGGTGTGCTCCGAGGCCTGCCGCGGCCTCTAGCTAGCACCTGGGGCCAGTTGGCAGTGCCGGCTGCCAGCCTCCTAGAGCCAGGGCTGGCTGCAGCAGGCTCCACGAGCGGGCGGGCGGGCGGTCCAGCGGGCGAAGGGCAGACGGAAGCCGAAGGGGGCCCGCCCGCCCGCTCCGCTGCGAAGCGCGCCCGCCCTGGAGGCCAGGACCCCAGGGGGCAGAAGTGGGTCTGGCTTTGCATTGGCCGACCAGCGGGAGGGAGCCAGCCAGGGGCAGCCAGTTGCATCCTCCCGGGAACTGCCAGCGGAGGCTTTTGGGGAGCACGCTGCCAACTCTTGGCTTGGCAGGGGGAGACCTGCCGTCTCTGTGGCTCCAGCCGGCCAGCAGGCTGCAGGGTCGGGCGCAGCGGCCGTGGGGCTCTGGAGCTTGCTGCCCTGCCCGTGGGCGGGGCCTCCACGGGCCAGCCAGGTGGCACAGGGTTCCTGGGGCTGCGCCTCGTCCCGGCCCGGCCCGGCCCAAGGGAGGTGGGGGGAACCTCGGAGGCGCCCAGGAAAGCAAGAGGGCCCAGACTGTGGCCCTGCCGGCCCTCGGAGAGGGCCCACGCGTGTCTGCTCGGGCTCAGGAGGCCACGGTGGGACAGCCAGTACCCCAGCACCGAGCTCATCTCGCGTGGACCACCCAGTGCGCGTCAGGAGTAGGTGTGTCCCAGCAGGAGCCCCTAGGAACAGCCCTGCCCTACCAGCTCTTAGCACAGGGAGTCCTGGTCTGCACATGCATGAGCCAGGGAGCCAGGGAGCCAGAGGAGGACGCTGCCGTGGGCTCGAACTGTCCTCAGAGAATGTTGGTATGACCCGGGGATCCAAGGGAGGTGGGGGGAACCTCGGAGGTGCCCAGGAACGCAGGAGGGCCCAGACTCCGGCCCTGCCGGCCCTCGGAGAGGGCCCACGCGTGTCTGCTCGGGCTCAGGAGGCCACGGTGGGACAGCCAGTACCCCAGCACCGAGCTCATCTCGCGTGGACCACCCAGTGCGCGTCAGGAGTAGGTGTGTCCCAGCAGGAGCCCCTAGGAACAGCCCTGCCCTACCAGCTCTTAGCACAGGGAGTCCTGGTCTGCACATGCATGAGCCAGGGAGCCAGACAGCCAGAGGAGGACGCTGCCGTGGGCTCTAACTGTCCTCAGAGAATGTTGGTATGACCCGGGGATCCAAGGGAGGTGGGGGGAACCTCGGAGGCGCCCAGGAATGCAGGAGGGCCCAGACTCCGGCCCTGCCGGCCCTCGGAGAGGGCCCACGCGTGTCTGCTCGGGCTCAGGAGGCCACGGTGGGACAGCCAGTACCCCAGCACCGAGCTCATCTCGCGTGGACCACCCAGTGGGCGTCAGGAGTAGGTGTGTCCCAGCAGCAGCCGCCCCCCACCCCGGGAACGGCCCCTCCCTAGACAAGCCTTTCCTGTGAGGAGTCCTGGACTTTTCACGCGGGAGCCGGCGAGCCCGCCAGCCAGAGGGAGATGAGGCCTGGGGCTCCTCTTGCCTCAGAGAATGCTTGTGCGGCCTGGGGGCGCCCGCAGGTGTGCTCCGAGGCCTGCCGCGGCCTCTAGCTAGCACCTGGGGCCAGTTGGCAGTGCCGGCTGGCCAGCCTCCTAGAGCCAGGGCTGGCTGCAGCAGGCTCCGCGGGCGGGCGGGCGGGCGGTCCGGCGGGCGAAGGGCAGACGGAAGAAGAAGGGGGCCCGCCCGCCCGCTCCGCTGCGAAGCGCGCCCGCCCTGGAGGCCAGGACCCCAGGGGGCAGAAGTGGGTCTGGCTTTGCATTGGCCGACCAGCGGGAGGGAGCCAGCCAGGGGCAGCCAGTTGCATCCTCCCGGGAACTGCCAGCGGAGGCTTTTGGGGAGCGCGCTGCCAACTCTTGGCTTGGCCGGGGGAGACCTGCCGTGTCTGTGGCTCCAGCCGGCCAGCAGGCTGCAGGGTCGGGCGCAGCGGCCGTGGGGCTCTGGAGCTTGCTGCCCTGCCCGTGGGCGGGGCCTCCACGGGCCAGCCAGGTGGCACAGGGTTCCTGGGGCTGCGCCTCGTCCCGGCCCGGCCCGGCCCAAGGGAGGTGGGGGGAACCTCGGAGGCGCCCAGGAACGCAAGAGGGCCCAGACTGCGGCCCTGCCGGCCCTCGGAGAGGGCCCACGCGTGTCTGCTCGGGCTCAGGAGGCCACGGTGGGACAGCCAGTACCCCAGCACCGAGCTCATCTCGCGTGGACCACCCAGTGGGCGTCAGGAGTAGGTGTGTCCCAGCAGCAGCCGCCCCCCACCCCGGGCACGGCCCCTCCCTAGACAAGCCTTTCCTGTGAGGAGTCCTGGACTGCGCACGCGCGAGCCGGCGAGCCCGCCAGCCAGAGGGAGATGATGCCTGGGGCTCCTCTTGCCTCAGAGAATGCTTGTGCGGCCTGGGGGCGCCCGCAGGTGTGCTCCGAGGCCTGCCGCTGCCTCTAGCTAGCACCTGGGGCCAGTTGGCAGTGCCGGCTGGCCAGCCTCCTAGAGCCAGGGCTGGCTGCAGCAGGGTCCGCGGGCGGGCGGGCGGGCGAAGGGCAGACGGAAGCCGAAGGGGGCCCGCCCGCCCGCTCCGCTGCGAAGCGCGCCCGCCCTGGAGGCCAGGACCCCAGGGGGCAGAAGTGGGTCTGGCTTTGCATTGGCCGACCAGCGGGAGGGAGCCAGCCAGGGGCAGCCAGTTGCATCCTCCCGGGAACTGCCAGCGGAGGCTTTTGGGGAGCGCGCTGCCAACTCTTGGCTTGGCCGGGGGAGACCTGCCGTCTCTGTGGCTCCAGCCGGCCAGCAGGCTGCAGGGTCGGGCGCAGCGGCCGTGGGGCTCTGGAGCTTGCTGCCCTGCCCGTGGGCGGGGCCTCCACGGGCCAGCCAGGTGGCACAGGGTTCCTGGGGCTGCGCCTCGTCCCGGCCCGGCCCGGCCCGGCCCAAGGGAGGTGGGGGGAACCTCGGAGGCGCCCAGGAAAGCAAGAGGGCCCAGACTGTGGCCCTGCCGGCCCTCGGAGAGGGCCCACGCGTGTCTGCTCGGGCTCAGGAGGCCACGGTGGGACAGCCAGTACCCCAGCACCGAGCTCATCTCGCGTGGACCACCCAGTGCGCGTCAGGAGTAGGTGTGTCCCAGCAGGAGCCCCTAGGAACAGCTCCGCCCTACCAGCTCTTAGCACAGGGAGTCCTGGTCTGCACATGCATGAGCCAGGGAGCCAGACAGCCAGAGGAGGACGCTGCCGTGGGCTCTAACTGTCCTCAGAGAATGTTGGTATGACCCGGGGATCCAAGGGAGGTGGGGGGAACCTCGGAGGCGCCCAGGAACGCAGGAGGGCCCAGACTGCGGCCCTGCCGGCCCTCGGAGAGGGCCCACGCGTGTCTGCTCGGGCTCAGGAGGCCACGGTGGGACAGCCAGTACCCCAGCACCGAGCTCATCTCGCGTGGACCACCCAGTGCGCGTCAGGAGTAGGTGTGTCCCAGCAGGAGCCCCTAGGAACAGCCCTGCCCTACCAGCTCTTAGCACAGGGAGTCCTGGTCTGCACATGCATGAGCCAGGGAGCCAGACAGCCAGAGGAGGACGCTGCCGTGGGCTCTAACTGTCCTCAGAGAATGTTGGTATGACCCGGGGATCCAAGGGAGGTGGGGGGAACCTCGGAGGCGCCCAGGAACGCAGGAGGGCCCAGACTGCGGCCCTGCCGGCCCTCGGAGAGGGCCCACGCGTGTCTGCTCGGGCTCAGGAGGCCACGGTGGGACAGCCAGTACCCCAGCACCGAGCTCATCTCGCGTGGACCACCCAGTGGGCGTCAGGAGTAGGTGTGTCCCAGCAGCAGCCGCCCCCCACCCCGGGAACGGCCCCTCCCTAGACAAGCCTTTCCTGTGAGGAATCCTGGACTGCGCACGCGCGAGCTGGCGAGCCCGCCAGCCAGAGGGAGATGATGCCTGGGGCTCCTCTTGCCTCAGAGAATGCTTGTGCGGCCTGGGGGCGCCCGCAGGTGTGCTCCGAGGCCTGCCGCGGCCTCTAGCTAGCACCTGGGGCCAGTTGGCAGTGCCGGCTGCCAGCCTCCTAGAGCCAGGGCTGGCTGCAGCAGGCTCCACGAGCGGGCGGGCGGGCGGTCCAGCGGGCGAAGGGCAGACGGAAGCCGAAGGGGGCCCGCCCGCCCGCTCCGCTGCGAAGCGCGCCCGCCCTGGAGGCCAGGACCCCAGGGGGCAGAAGTGGGTCTGGCTTTGCATTGGCCGACCAGCGGGAGGGAGCCAGCCAGGGGCAGCCAGTTGCATCCTCCCGGGAACTGCCAGCGGAGGCTTTTGGGGAGCACGCTGCCAACTCTTGGCTTGGCAGGGGGAGACCTGCCGTCTCTGTGGCTCCAGCCGGCCAGCAGGCTGCAGGGTCGGGCGCAGCGGCCGTGGGGCTCTGGAGCTTGCTGCCCTGCCCGTGGGCGGGGCCTCCACGGGCCAGCCAGGTGGCACAGGGTTCCTGGGGCTGCGCCTCGTCCCGGCCCGGCCCGGCCCAAGGGAGGTGGGGGGAACCTCGGAGGCGCCCAGGAAAGCAAGAGGGCCCAGACTGTGGCCCTGCCGGCCCTCGGAGAGGGCCCACGCGTGTCTGCTCGGGCTCAGGAGGCCACGGTGGGACAGCCAGTACCCCAGCACCGAGCTCATCTCGCGTGGACCACCCAGTGCGCGTCAGGAGTAGGTGTGTCCCAGCAGGAGCCCCTAGGAACAGCCCTGCCCTACCAGCTCTTAGCACAGGGAGTCCTGGTCTGCACATGCATGAGCCAGGGAGCCAGGGAGCCAGAGGAGGACGCTGCCGTGGGCTCGAACTGTCCTCAGAGAATGTTGGTATGACCCGGGGATCCAAGGGAGGTGGGGGGAACCTCGGAGGTGCCCAGGAACGCAGGAGGGCCCAGACTCCGGCCCTGCCGGCCCTCGGAGAGGGCCCACGCGTGTCTGCTCGGGCTCAGGAGGCCACGGTGGGACAGCCAGTACCCCAGCACCGAGCTCATCTCGCGTGGACCACCCAGTGCGCGTCAGGAGTAGGTGTGTCCCAGCAGGAGCCCCTAGGAACAGCCCTGCCCTACCAGCTCTTAGCACAGGGAGTCCTGGTCTGCACATGCATGAGCCAGGGAGCCAGACAGCCAGAGGAGGACGCTGCCGTGGGCTCTAACTGTCCTCAGAGAATGTTGGTATGACCCGGGGATCCAAGGGAGGTGGGGGGAACCTCGGAGGCGCCCAGGAATGCAGGAGGGCCCAGACTCCGGCCCTGCCGGCCCTCGGAGAGGGCCCACGCGTGTCTGCTCGGGCTCAGGAGGCCACGGTGGGACAGCCAGTACCCCAGCACCGAGCTCATCTCGCGTGGACCACCCAGTGGGCGTCAGGAGTAGGTGTGTCCCAGCAGCAGCCGCCCCCCACCCCGGGAACGGCCCCTCCCTAGACAAGCCTTTCCTGTGAGGAGTCCTGGACTTTTCACGCGGGAGCCGGCGAGCCCGCCAGCCAGAGGGAGATGATGCCTGGGGCTCCTCTTGCCTCAGAGAATGCTTGTGCGGCCTGGGGGCGCCCGCAGGTGTGCTCCGAGGCCTGCCGCGGCCTCTAGCTAGCACCTGGGGCCAGTTGGCAGTGCCGGCTGGCCAGCCTCCTAGAGCCAGGGCTGGCTGCAGCAGGCTCCGCGGGCGGGCGGGCGGGCGGTCCGGCGGGCGAAGGGCAGACGGAAGCCGAAGGGGGCCCGCCCGCCCGCTCCGCTGCGAAGCGCGCCCGCCCTGGAGGCCAGGACCCCAGGGGGCAGAAGTGGGTCTGGCTTTGCATTGCCCGACCAGCGGGAGGGAGCCAGCCAGGGGCAGCCAGTTGCATCCTCCCGGGAACTGCCAGCGGAGGCTTTTGGGGAGCGCGCTGCCAACTCTTGGCTTGGCCGGGGGAGACCTGCCGTGTCTGTGGCTCCAGCCGGCCAGCAGGCTGCAGGGTCGGGCGCAGCGGCCGTGGGGCTCTGGAGCTTGCTGCCCTGCCCGTGGGCGGGGCCTCCACGGGCCAGCCAGGTGGCACAGGGTTCCTGGGGCTGCGCCTCGTCCCGGCCCGGCCCGGCCCGGCCCAAGGGAGGTGGGGGGAACCTCGGAGGCGCCCAGGAAAGCAAGAGGGCCCAGACTGTGGCCCTGCCGGCCCTCGGAGAGGGCCCACGCGTGTCTGCTCGGGCTCAGGAGGCCACGGTGGGACAGCCAGTACCCCAGCACCGAGCTCATCTCGCGTGGACCACCCAGTGCGCGTCAGGAGTAGGTGTGTCCCAGCAGCAGCCGCCCCCCACCCCGGGCACGGCCCCTCCCTAGACAAGCCTTTCCTGTGAGGAGTCCTGGACTGCGCACGCGCGAGCCGGCGAGCCCGCCAGCCAGAGGGAGATGATGCCTGGGGCTCCTCTTGCCTCAGAGAATGCTTGTGCGGCCTGGGGGCGCCCGCAGGTGTGCTCCGAGGCCTGCCGCTGCCTCTAGCTAGCACCTGGGGCCAGTTGGCAGTGCCGGCTGGCCAGCCTCCTAGAGCCAGGGCTGGCTGCAGCAGGCTCCGCGGGCGGGCGGGCGGGCGAAGGGCAGACGGAAGCCGAAGGGGGCCCGCCCGCCCGCTCCGCTGCGAAGCGCGCCCGCCCTGGAGGCCAGGACCCCAGGGGGCAGAAGTGGGTCTGGCTTTGCATTGGCCGACCAGCGGGAGGGAGCCAGCCAGGGGCAGCCAGTTGCATCCTCCCGGGAACTGCCAGCGGAGGCTTTTGGGGAGCGCGCTGCCAACTCTTGGCTTGGCCGGGGGAGACCTGCCGTCTCTGTGGCTCCAGCCGGCCAGCAGGCTGCAGGGTCGGGCGCAGCGGCCGTGGGGCTCTGGAGCTTGCTGCCCTGCCCGTGGGCGGGGCCTCCACGGGCCAGCCAGGTGGCACAGGGTTCCTGGGGCTGCGCCTCGTCCCGGCCCGGCCCGGCCCGGCCCAAGGGAGGTGGGGGGAACCTCGGAGGCGCCCAGGAAAGCAAGAGGGCCCAGACTGTGGCCCTGCCGGCCCTCGGAGAGGGCCCACGCGTGTCTGCTCGGGCTCAGGAGGCCACGGTGGGACAGCCAGTACCCCAGCACCGAGCTCATCTCGCGTGGACCACCCAGTGCGCGTCAGGAGTAGGTGTGTCCCAGCAGGAGCCCCTAGGAACAGCTCCGCCCTACCAGCTCTTAGCACAGGGAGTCCTGGTCTGCACATGCATGAGCCAGGGAGCCAGACAGCCAGAGGAGGACGCTGCCGTGGGCTCTAACTGTCCTCAGAGAATGTTGGTATGACCCGGGGATCCAAGGGAGGTGGGGGGAACCTCGGAGGCGCCCAGGAACGCAGGAGGGCCCAGACTGCGGCCCTGCCGGCCCTCGGAGAGGGCCCACGCGTGTCTGCTCGGGCTCAGGAGGCCACGGTGGGACAGCCAGTACCCCAGCACCGAGCTCATCTCGCGTGGACCACCCAGTGCGCGTCAGGAGTAGGTGTGTCCCAGCAGGAGCCCCTAGGAACAGCCCTGCCCTACCAGCTCTTAGCACAGGGAGTCCTGGTCTGCACATGCATGAGCCAGGGAGCCAGACAGCCAGAGGAGGACGCTGCCGTGGGCTCTAACTGTCCTCAGAGAATGTTGGTATGACCCGGGGATCCAAGGGAGGTGGGGGGAACCTCGGAGGCGCCCAGGAACGCAGGAGGGCCCAGACTGCGGCCCTGCCGGCCCTCGGAGAGGGCCCACGCGTGTCTGCTCGGGCTCAGGAGGCCACGGTGGGACAGCCAGTACCCCAGCACCGAGCTCATCTCGCGTGGACCACCCAGTGGGCGTCAGGAGTAGGTGTGTCCCAGCAGCAGCCGCCCCCCACCCCGGGAACGGCCCCTCCCTAGACAAGCCTTTCCTGTGAGGAATCCTGGACTGCGCACGCGCGAGCTGGCGAGCCCGCCAGCCAGAGGGAGATGATGCCTGGGGCTCCTCTTGCCTCAGAGAATGCTTGTGCGGCCTGGGGGCGCCCGCAGGTGTGCTCCGAGGCCTGCCGCGGCCTCTAGCTAGCACCTGGGGCCAGTTGGCAGTGCCGGCTGCCAGCCTCCTAGAGCCAGGGCTGGCTGCAGCAGGCTCCACGAGCGGGCGGGCGGGCGGTCCAGCGGGCGAAGGGCAGACGGAAGCCGAAGGGGGCCCGCCCGCCCGCTCCGCTGCGAAGCGCGCCCGCCCTGGAGGCCAGGACCCCAGGGGGCAGAAGTGGGTCTGGCTTTGCATTGGCCGACCAGCGGGAGGGAGCCAGCCAGGGGCAGCCAGTTGCATCCTCCCGGGAACTGCCAGCGGAGGCTTTTGGGGAGCACGCTGCCAACTCTTGGCTTGGCAGGGGGAGACCTGCCGTCTCTGTGGCTCCAGCCGGCCAGCAGGCTGCAGGGTCGGGCGCAGCGGCCGTGGGGCTCTGGAGCTTGCTGCCCTGCCCGTGGGCGGGGCCTCCACGGGCCAGCCAGGTGGCACAGGGTTCCTGGGGCTGCGCCTCGTCCCGGCCCGGCCCGGCCCAAGGGAGGTGGGGGGAACCTCGGAGGCGCCCAGGAAAGCAAGAGGGCCCAGACTGTGGCCCTGCCGGCCCTCGGAGAGGGCCCACGCGTGTCTGCTCGGGCTCAGGAGGCCACGGTGGGACAGCCAGTACCCCAGCACCGAGCTCATCTCGCGTGGACCACCCAGTGCGCGTCAGGAGTAGGTGTGTCCCAGCAGGAGCCCCTAGGAACAGCCCTGCCCTACCAGCTCTTAGCACAGGGAGTCCTGGTCTGCACATGCATGAGCCAGGGAGCCAGGGAGCCAGAGGAGGACGCTGCCGTGGGCTCGAACTGTCCTCAGAGAATGTTGGTATGACCCGGGGATCCAAGGGAGGTGGGGGGAACCTCGGAGGTGCCCAGGAACGCAGGAGGGCCCAGACTCCGGCCCTGCCGGCCCTCGGAGAGGGCCCACGCGTGTCTGCTCGGGCTCAGGAGGCCACGGTGGGACAGCCAGTACCCCAGCACCGAGCTCATCTCGCGTGGACCACCCAGTGCGCGTCAGGAGTAGGTGTGTCCCAGCAGGAGCCCCTAGGAACAGCCCTGCCCTACCAGCTCTTAGCACAGGGAGTCCTGGTCTGCACATGCATGAGCCAGGGAGCCAGACAGCCAGAGGAGGACGCTGCCGTGGGCTCTAACTGTCCTCAGAGAATGTTGGTATGACCCGGGGATCCAAGGGAGGTGGGGGGAACCTCGGAGGCGCCCAGGAATGCAGGAGGGCCCAGACTCCGGCCCTGCCGGCCCTCGGAGAGGGCCCACGCGTGTCTGCTCGGGCTCAGGAGGCCACGGTGGGACAGCCAGTACCCCAGCACCGAGCTCATCTCGCGTGGACCACCCAGTGGGCGTCAGGAGTAGGTGTGTCCCAGCAGCAGCCGCCCCCCACCCCGGGCACGGCCCCTCCCTAGACAAGCCTTTCCTGTGAGGAGTCCTGGACTTTTCACGCGGGAGCCGGCGAGCCCGCCAGCCAGAGGGAGATGATGCCTGGGGCTCCTCTTGCCTCAGAGAATGCTTGTGCGGCCTGGGGGCGCCCGCAGGTGTGCTCCGAGGCCTGCCGCGGCCTCTAGCTAGCACCTGGGGCCAGTTGGCAGTGCCGGCTGGCCAGCCTCCTAGAGCCAGGGCTGGCTGCAGCAGGCTCCGCGGGCGGGCGGGCGGGCGGTCCGGCGGGCGAAGGGCAGACGGAAGCCGAAGGGGGCCCGCCCGCCCGCTCCGCTGCGAAGCGCGCCCGCCCTGGAGGCCAGGACCCCAGGGGGCAGAAGTGGGTCTGGCTTTGCATTGCCCGACCAGCGGGAGGGAGCCAGCCAGGGGCAGCCAGTTGCATCCTCCCGGGAACTGCCAGCGGAGGCTTTTGGGGAGCGCGCTGCCAACTCTTGGCTTGGCCGGGGGAGACCTGCCGTCTCTGTGGCTCCAGCCGGCCAGCAGGCTGCAGGGTCGGGCGCAGCGGCCGTGGGGCTCTGGAGCTTGCTGCCCTGCCCGTGGGCGGGGCCTCCACGGGCCAGCCAGGTGGCACAGGGTTCCTGGGGCTGCGCCTCGTCCCGGCCCGGCCCGGCCCGGCCCAAGGGAGGTGGGGGGAACCTCGGAGGCGCCCAGGAAAGCAAGAGGGCCCAGACTGTGGCCCTGCCGGCCCTCGGAGAGGGCCCACGCGTGTCTGCTCGGGCTCAGGAGGCCACGGTGGGACAGCCAGTACCCCAGCACCGAGCTCATCTCGCGTGGACCACCCAGTGGGCGTCAGGAGTAGGTGTGTCCCAGCAGGAGCCCCTAGGAACAGCCCTGCCCTACCAGCTCTTAGCACAGGGAGTCCTGGTCTGCACATGCATGAGCCAGGGAGCCAGGGAGCCAGAGGAGGACGCTGCCGTGGGCTCTAACTGTCCTCAGAGAATGTTGGTATGACCCGGGGATCCAAGGGAGGTGGGGGGAACCTCGGAGGCGCCCAGGAACGCAGGAGGGCCCAGACTGCGGCCCTGCCGGCCCTCGGAGAGGGCCCACGCGTGTCTGCTCGGGCTCAGGAGGCCACGGTGGGACAGCCAGTACCCCAGCACCGAGCTCATCTCGCGTGGACCACCCAGTGCGCGTCAGGAGTAGGTGTGTCCCAGCAGGAGCCCCTAGGAACAGCCCTGCCCTACCAGCTCTTAGCACAGGGAGTCCTGGTCTGCACATGCATGAGCCAGGGAGCCAGACAGCCAGAGGAGGACGCTGCCGTGGGCTCTAACTGTCCTCAGAGAATGTTGGTATGACCCGGGGATCCAAGGGAGGTGGGGGGAACCTCGGAGGCGCCCAGGAACGCAGGAGGGCCCAGACTGCGGCCCTGCCGGCCCTCGGAGAGGGCCCACGCGTGTCTGCTCGGGCTCAGGAGGCCACGGTGGGACAGCCAGTACCCCAGCACCGAGCTCATCTCGCGTGGACCACCCAGTGGGCGTCAGGAGTAGGTGTGTCCCAGCAGCAGCCGCCCCCCACCCCGGGCACGGCCCCTCCCTAGACAAGCCTTTCCTGTGAGGAGTCCTGGACTGCGCACGCGCGAGCCGGCGAGCCCGCCAGCCAGAGGGAGATGATGCCTGGGGCTCCTCTTGCCTCAGAGAATGCTTGTGCGGCCTGGGGGCGCCCGCAGGTGTGCTCCGAGGCCTGCCGCTGCCTCTAGCTAGCACCTGGGGCCAGTTGGCAGTGCCGGCTGGCCAGCCTCCTAGAGCCAGGGCTGGCTGCAGCAGGCTCCGCGGGCGGGCGGGCGGGCGAAGGGCAGACGGAAGCCGAAGGGGGCCCGCCCGCCCGCTCCGCTGCGAAGCGCGCCCGCCCTGGAGGCCAGGACCCCAGGGGGCAGAAGTGGGTCTGGCTTTGCATTGGCCGACCAGCGGGAGGGAGCCAGCCAGGGGCAGCCAGTTGCATCCTCCCGGGAACTGCCAGCGGAGGCTTTTGGGGAGCGCGCTGCCAACTCTTGGCTTGGCCGGGGGAGACCTGCCGTGTCTGTGGCTCCAGCCGGCCAGCAGGCTGCAGGGTCGGGCGCAGCGGCCGTGGGGCTCTGGAGCTTGCTGCCCTGCCCGTGGGCGGGGCCTCCACGGGCCAGCCAGGTGGCACAGGGTTCCTGGGGCTGCGCCTCGTCCCGGCCCGGCCCAAGGGAGGTGCGGGGAACCTCGGAGGCGCCCAGGAACGCAGGAGGGTCCAGACTGCGGCCCTGCCGGCCCTCGCAGAGGGCCCACGCGTGTCCGCTCGGGCTCAGGAGGCCACGGCGGGACAGCCCGTACCCCAGCACCGAGCTCATCTCGCGTGGACCACCCAGTGCGCGTCAGGAGTAGGTGTGTCCCAGCAGGAGCCCCTAGGAACAGCCCCGCCCTACCAGCTCTTAGCACAGGGAGTCCTGGTCTGCACATGCATGAGCCAGGGAGCCAGAGAGCCAGAGGAGGACGCTGCCGTGGGCTCGAACTGTCCTCAGAGAATGTTTGTATGACCCGGGGATCCAAGGGAGGTGGGGGGAACCTCGGAGGCGCCCAGGAACGCAGGAGGGCCCAGACTGCGGCCCTGCCGGCCCTCGGAGAGGGCCCACGCGTGTCCGCTCGGGCTCAGGAGGCCACGGCGGGACAGCCCGCACCCCAGCACCGAGCTCATCTCGCGTGGACCACCCAGTGGGCGTCAGGAGTAGGTGTGTCCCAGCAGCAGCCGCCCCCCACCCCGGGCACGGCCCCTCCCTAGACAAGCCTTTCCTGTGGGGAGTCCTGGACTGCGCATGCGCGAGATGGAAGGAGCTGCTGCCTGGGGCTCCTCTTCCCTCCGAGAATGCTTGTGCGGCCTGGGGGCGCCCGCAGGTGTGCTCCCGAGGCCTGCCGCTGCCTCTAGCTAGCACCTGGGGCCAGTTGGCAGTGCCTGCTGGCCAGCCTCCTAGAGCCAGGGCTGGCTGCGGCAGGCTCCGCGGGCGGGCGGGCGAAGGGCAGACGGAAGCCAAAGGGGGCCCGCCCGCTCCGATTCCTAAGCTCAATCTCGTCCTGGAGGCCAGGAACCCTAGGGGGCAGAAGTGGGTTTGGCTTTGCATTGCCCGACCAGCGGGAGGGAGCCAGCCAGGGGCAGCCAGTTGCATCCTCCCGGAACTGCCAGCGGAGGCTTTTGGGGAGCGCGCTGCCAACTCTTGGCTTGGCCGGGGGAGACCTGCCGTGTCTGTGGCTCCAGCCGGCCAGCAGGCTGCAGGGTCGGGCGCAGCGGCCGTGGGGCTCTGGAGCTTGCTGCCCTGCCCGTGGGCGGGGCCTCCACTGGCCAGCCAGGTGGCACAGGGTTCCTGGGGCTGCGCCACGTCCCGGCCCGGCCCGGCCCAAGGGAGGTGGGGGGAACCTCGGAGGCGCCCAGGAACGCAAGAGGGCCCAGACTGCGGCCCTGCCGGCCCTCGGAGAGGGCCCACGCGTGTCTGCTCGGGCTCAGGAGGCCACGGTGGGACAGCCAGTACCCCAGCACCGAGCTCATCTCGCGTGGACCACCCAGTGCGCGTCAGGAGTAGGTGTGTCCCAGCAGGAGCCCCTAGGAACAGCCCTGCCCTACCAGCTCTTAGCACAGGGAGTCCTGGTCTGCACATGCATGAGCCAGGGAGCCAGACAGCCAGAGGAGGACGCTGCCGTGGGCTCTAACTGTCCTCAGAGAATGTTGGTATGACCCGGGGATCCAAGGGAGGTGGGGGGAACCTCGGAGGCGCCCAGGAACGCAGGAGGGCCCAGACTCCGGCCCTGCCGGCCCTCGGAGAGGGCCCACGCGTGTCTGCTCGGGCTCAGGAGGCCACGGTGGGACAGCCAGTACCCCAGCACCGAGCTCATCTCGCGTGGACCACCCAGTGCGCGTCAGGAGTAGGTGTGTCCCAGCAGGAGCCCCTAGGAACAGCCCTGCCCTACCAGCTCTTAGCACAGGGAGTCCTGGTCTGCACATGCATGAGCCAGGGAGCCAGAGAGCCAGAGGAGGACGTTGCCGTGGGCTCGAACTGTCCTCAGAGAATGTTGGTATGACCCGGGGATCCAAGGGAGGTGGGGGGAACCTCGGAGGCGCCCAGGAACGCAGGAGGGCCCAGACTGCGGCCCTGCCGGCCCTCGGAGAGGGCCCACGCGTGTCCGCTCGGGCTCAGGAGGCCACGGTGGGACAGCCAGTACCCCAGCACCGAGCTCATCTCGCGTGGACCACCCAGTGGGCGTCAGGAGTAGGTGTGTCCCAGCAGCAGCCGCCCCCCACCCCGGGCACGGCCCCTCCCTAGACAAGCCTTTCCTGTGAGGAGTCCTGGACTGCGCACGCGCGAGCCGGCGAGCCCGCCAGCCAGAGGGAGATGATGCCTGGGGCTCCTCTTGCCTCAGAGAATGCTTGTGCGGCCTGGGGGCGCCCGCAGGTGTGCTCCGAGGCCTGCCGCTGCCTCTAGCTAGCACCTGGGGCCAGTTGGCAGTGCCGGCTGGCCAGCCTCCTAGAGCCAGGGCTGGCTGCAGCAGGCTCCGCTGGAGGGCGGGCGGGCGAAGGGCAGACGGAAGCCGAAGGGGGCCCGCCCGCCCGCTCCGCTGCGAAGCGCGCCCGCCCTGGAGGCCAGGACCCCAGGGGGCAGAAGTGGGTCTGGCTTTGCATTGGCCGACCAGCGGGAGAGAGCCAGCCAGGGGCAGCCAGTTGCATCCTCCCGGGAACTGCCAGCGGAGGCTTTTGGGGAGCACGCTGCCAACTCTTTGCTTGGCAGGGGGAGACCTGCCGTCTCTGTGGCTCCAGCCGGCCAGCAGGCTGCAGGGTCGGGCGCAGCGGCCGTGGGGCTCTGGAGCTTGCTGCCCTGCCCGTGGGCGGGGCCTCCACGGGCCAGCCAGGTGGCACAGGGTTCCTGGGGCTGCGCCTCGTCCCGGCCCGGCCCGGCCCAAGGGAGGTGGGGGGAACCTCGGAGGCGCCCAGGAAAGCAAGAGGGCCCAGACTGCGGCCCTGCCGGCCCTCGGAGAGGGCCCACGCGTGTCTGCTCGGGCTCAGGAGGCCACGGTGGGACAGCCAGTACCCCAGCACCGAGCTCATCTCGCGTGGACCACCCAGTGCGCGTCAGGAGTAGGTGTGTCCCAGCAGGAGCCCCTAGGAACAGCCCTGCCCTACCAGCTCTTAGCACAGGGAGTCCTGGTCTGCACATGCATGAGCCAGGGAGCCAGGGAGCCAGAGGAGGACGCTGCCGTGGGCTCTAACTGTCCTCAGAGAATGTTGGTATGACCCGGGGATCCAAGGGAGGTGGGGGGAACCTCGGAGGTGCCCAGGAACGCAGGAGGGCCCAGACTCCGGCCCTGCCGGCCCTCGGAGAGGGCCCACGCGTGTCTGCTCGGGCTCAGGAGGCCACGGTGGGACAGCCAGTACCCCAGCACCGAGCTCATCTCGCGTGGACCACCCAGTGCGCGTCAGGAGTAGGTGTGTCCCAGCAGGAGCCCCTAGGAACAGCCCTGCCCTACCAGCTCTTAGCACAGGGAGTCCTGGTCTGCACATGCATGAGCCAGGGAGCCAGACAGCCAGAGGAGGACGCTGCCGTGGGCTCTAACTGTCCTCAGAGAATGTTGGTATGACCCGGGGATCCAAGGAAGGTGGGGGGAACCTCGGAGGCGCCCAGGAACGCAGGAGGGCCCAGACTCCGGCCCTGCCGGCCCTCGGAGAGGGCCCACGCGTGTCTGCTCGGGCTCAGGAGGCCACGGTGGGACAGCCAGTACCCCAGCACCGAGCTCATCTCGCGTGGACCACCCAGTGGGCGTCAGGAGTAGGTGTGTCCCAGCAGCAGCCGCCCCCCACCCCGGGAACGGCCCCTCCCTAGACAAGCCTTTCCTGTGAGGAGTCCTGGACTTTTCACGCGGGAGCCGGCGAGCCCGCCAGCCAAGGGAGATGATGCCTGGGGCTCCTCTTGCCTCAGAGAATGCTTGTGCGGCCTGGGGGCGCCCGCAGGTGTGTTCCGAGGCCTGCCGCGGCCTCTAGCTAGCACCTGGGGCCAGTTGGCAGTGCCGGCTGGCCAGCCTCCTAGAGCCAGGGCTGGCTGCAGCAGGCTCCGCGGGCGGGCGGGCGGGCGGTCCGGCGGGCGAAGGGCAGACGGAAGCCGAAGGGGGCCCGCCCGCCCGCTCCGCTGCGAAGCGCGCCCGCCCTGGAGGCCAGGACCCCAGGGGGCAGAAGTGGGTCTGGCTTTGCATTGCCCGACCAGCGGGAGGGAGCCAGCCAGGGGCAGCCAGTTGCATCCTCCCGGGAACTGCCAGCGGAGGCTTTTGGGGAGCGCGCTGCCAACTCTTGGCTTGGCCGGGGGAGACCTGCCGTGTCTGTGGCTCCAGCCGGCCAGCAGGCTGCAGGGTCGGGCGCAGCGGCCGTGGGGCTCTGGAGCTTGCTGCCCTGCCCGTGGGCGGGGCCTCCACGGGCCAGCCAGGTGGCACAGGGTTCCTGGGGCTGCGCCTCGTCCCGGCCCGGCCCGGCCCAAGGGAGGTGGGGGGAACCTCGGAGGCGCCCAGGAACGCAGGAGGGCCCAGACTCCGGCCCCGCCGGCCCTCGGAGAGGGCCCACGCGTGTCCGCTCGGGCTCAGGAGGCCACGGTGCGACAGCAGTACCCCAGCACCGAGCTCATGTCGCGTGGACCACCCAGTGCGCGTCAGGAGTAGGTGTGTCCCAGCAGGAGCCCCTAGGAACAGCCCCGCCCTACCAGCTCTTAGCACAGGGAGTCCTGGTCTGCACATGCATGAGCCAGGGAGCCAGAGAGCCAGAGGAGGACGCTGCCGTGGGCTCGAACTGTCCTCAGAGAATGTTTGTATGACCCGGGGATCCAAGGGAGGTGGGGGGAACCTCGGAGGCGCCCAGGAACGCAGGAGGGCCCAGACTGCGGCCCTGCCGGCCCTCGGAGAGGGCCCACGCGTGTCCGCTCGGGCTCAGGAGGCCACGGTGGGACAGCCAGTACCCCAGCACCGAGCTCATCTTGCGTGGACCACCCAGTGGGCGTCAGGAGTAGGTGTATCCCAGCAGCAGCCGCCCCCCACCCCGGGAACGGCCCCTCCCTAGACAAGCCTTTCCTGTGGGGAGTCCTGGACTGCGCATGCGCGAGATGGAAGGAGCTGCTGCCTGGGGCTCCTCTTCCCTCCGAGAATGCTTGTGCGGCCTGGGGGCGCCCGCAGGTGTGCTCTCGAGGCCTGCCGCTGCCTCTAGCTAGCACCTGGGGCCAGTTGGCAGTGCCTGCTGGCCAGCCTCCTAGAGCCAGGGCTGGCTGCGGCAGGCTCCGCGGGCGGGCGGGCGAAGGGCAGACGGAAGCCAAAGGGGGCCCGCCCGCTCCGATTCCTAAGCTCAATCTCGTCCTGGAGGCCAGGAACCCTAGGGGGCAGAAGTGGGTTTGGCTTTGCATTGCCCGACCAGCGGGAGGGAGCCAGCCAGGGGCAGCCAGTTGCATCCTCCCGGAACTGCCAGCGGAGGCTTTTGGGGAGCGCGCTGCCAACTCTTGGCTTGGCCGGGGGAGACCTGCCGTGTCTGTGGCTCCAGCCAGCCAGCAGGCAGCAGGGTCGGGCGCAGCGGCCATGGGGCTCTGGAGCTTGCTGCCCTGCCCGTGGGCGGGGCCTCCACGGGCCAGCCAGGTGGCACAGGGTTCCTGGGGCTGCGCCTCGTCCCGGCCCGGCCCAAGGGAGGTGCGGGGAACCTCGGAGGCGCCCAGGAACGCAGGAGGGCCCAGACTGCGGCCCTGCCGGCCCTCGCAGAGGGCCCACGCGTGTCCGCTCGGGCTCAGGAGGCCACGGCGGGACAGCCCGTACCCCAGCACTGAGCTCATCTCGCGTGGACCACCCAGTGCGCGTCAGGAGTAGGTGTGTCCCAGCAGGAGCCCCTAGGAACAGCCCCGCCCTACCAGCTCTTAGCACAGGGAGTCCTGGTCTGCACATGCATGAGCCAGGGAGCCAGGGAGCCAGAGGAGGACGCTGCCGTGGGCTCGAACTGTCCTCAGAGAATGTTTGTATGACCCGGGGATCCAAGGGAGGTGGGGGGAACCTCAGAGGCGGTCAGGAATGCAGGAGGGCCCAGACTGCGGCCCTGCCGGCCCTCGCAGAGGGCCCACGCGTGTCCGCTCGGGCTCAGGAGGCCACGGCGGGACAGCCCGTACCCCAGCACCGAGCTCATCTCGCGTGGACCACCCAGTGGGCGTCAGGAGTAGGTGTGTCCCAGCAGCAGCCGCCCCCCACCCCGGGAACGGCCCCTCCCTAGACAAGCCTTTCCTGTGAGGAGTCCTGGACTGCGCACGCGCGAGCCGGCGAGCCCGCCAGCCAGAGGCAGATGAGGCCTGGGGCTCCTCTTCCCTCAGAGAATGCTGGTGCGGGCTGGTGGCGCCCGCAGGTGTGCTCCCGAGGCTTGCTGCTGCCTCTAGCTAGCACCTGGGGCCAGTTGGCAGTGCCGGCTGGCCAGCCTCCTAGAGCCAGGGCTGGCTGCAGCAGGCTCCGCGGGCGGGCGTGCGGGCGGGCGAAGGGCAGACAGAAGCCGAAGGGGGCCCGCCCGCTCCGCTCCTAAGCACGCCCTGGAGGCCAGGACCCCAGGGGGCAGAAGTGGGTCTGGCTTTGCATTGCCCGACCAGCGGGAGGGAGCCAGCCAGGGGCAGCCAGTTGCATCCTCCCGGAACTGCCAGCGGAGGCTTTTGGGGAGCGCGCTGCCAACTCTTGGCTTGGCCGGGGGAGACCTGCCGTCTCTGTGGCTCCAGCCGGCCAGCAGGCTGCAGGGTCGGGCGCAGCGGCCGTGGGGCTCTGGAGCTTGCTGCCCTGCCCGTGGGCGGGGCCTCCACGGGCCAGCCAGGTGGCACAGGGTTCCTGGGGCTGCGCCTCGTCCCGGCCCGGCCCAAGGGAGGTGCGGGGAACCTCGGAGGCGCCCAGGAACGCAGGAGGGCCCAGACTGCGGCCCTGCCGGCCCTCGCAGAGGGCCCACGCGTGTCCGCTCGGGCTCAGGAGGCCACTGCGGGACAGCCCATACCCCAGCACCGAGCTCATGTCGCGTGGACCACCCAGTGCGCGTCAGGAGTAGGTGTGTCCCAGCAGGAGCCCCTAGGAACAGCCCCGCCCTACCAGCTCTTAGCACAGGGAGTCCTGGTCTGCACATGCATGAGCCAGGGAGCCAGAGGAGGACCCTGCCGTGGGCTCGAACTGTCCTCAGAGAATGTTTGTATGACCCGGGGATCCAAGGGAGGTGGGGGGAACCTCGGAGGCGCCCAGGAACGCAGGAGGGCCCAGACTGCGGCCCTGCCGGCCCTCGGAGAGGGCCCACGCGTGTCCGCTCGGGCTCAGGAGGCCACGGCGGGACAGCCCGCACCCCAGCACCGAGCTCATCTTGCGTGGACCACCCAGTGGGCGTCAGGAGTAGGTGTGTCCCAGCAGCAGCCGCCCCCCACCCCGGGAACGGCCCCTCCCTAGACAAGCCTTTCCTGTGGGGAGTCCTGGACTGCGCATGCGCGAGATGGAAGGAGCTGCTGCCTGGGGCTCCTCTTCCCTCCGAGAATGCTTGTGCGGCCTGGGGGCGCCCGCAGGTGTGCTCTCGAGGCCTGCCGCTGCCTCTAGCTAGCACCTGGGGCCAGTTGGCAGTGCCTGCTGGCCAGCCTCCTAGAGCCAGGGCTGGCTGCGGCAGGCTCCGCGGGCGGGCGGGCGAAGGGCAGACGGAAGCCAAAGGGGGCCCGCCCGCTCCGATTCCTAAGCTCAATCTCGTCCTGGAGGCCAGGAACCCTAGGGGGCAGAAGTGGGTTTGGCTTTGCATTGCCCGACCAGCGGGTGGGAGCCAGCCAGGGGCGGCCAGTTGCATCCTCCCGGAACTGCCAGCGGAGGCTTTTGGGGAGCGCGCTGCCAACTCTTGGCTTGGCCGGGGGAGACCTGCCGTGTCTGTGGCTACAGCCGGCCAGCAGGCTGCAGGGTCGGGCGCAGCGGCCGTGGGGCTCTGGAGCTTCCTGCCCTGCCCGTGGGCGGGGCCTCCACGGGCCAGCCAGGTGGCACAGGGTTCCTGGGGCTGCGCCTCGTCCCGGCCCGGCCCAAGGGAGGTGCGGGGAACCTCGGAGGCGCCCAGGAACGCAGGAGGGCCCAGACTGCGGCCATGCCGGCCCTCGCAGAGGGCCCACGCGTGTCCGCTCGGGCTCAGGAGGCCACGGTGGGACAGCCAGTACCCCAGCACCGAGCTCATCTCGCGTGGACCACCCAGTGCGCGTCAGGAGTAGGTGTGTCCCAGCAGGAGCCCCTAGGAACAGCCCTGCCCTACCAGCTCTTAGCACAGGGAGTCCTGGTCTGCACATGCATGAGCCAGAGAGCCAGAGGAGGACGCTGCCGTGGGCTCTAACTGTCCTCAGAGAATGTTTGTATGACCCGGGGATCCAAGGGAGGTGGGGGGAACCTCGGAGGCGCCCAGGAACGCAGGAGGGCCCAGACTGCGGCCCTGCCGGCCCTCGGAGAGGGCCCACGCGTGTCCGCTCGGGCTCAGGAGGCCACGGTGGGACAGCCAGTACCCCAGCACCGAGCTCATCTCGCGTGGACCACCCAGTGGGCGTCAGGAGTAGGTGTGTCCCAGCAGCAGCCGCCCCCCACCCCGGGCACGGCCCCTCCCTAGACAAGCCTTTCCTGTGAGGAGACCTGGATTGCGCTCGCGCGAGCCGGCGAGCCCGCCAGCCAGAGGGAGATGATGCCTGGGGCTCCTCTTGCCTCAGAGAATGCTTGTGCGGCCTGGGGGCGCCCGCATGTGTGCTCCGAGGCCTGCCGCTGCCTCTAGCTAGCACCTGGGGCCAGTTGGCAGTGCCGGCTGGCCAGCCTCCTAGAGCCAGGGCTGGCTGCAGCAGGCTCCGCGGGCGGGCGGGCGGGCGAAGGGCAGACGGAAGCCGAAGGGGGCCCGCCCGCCCTCTCCGCTGCGAAGCGCGCCCGCCCTGGAGGCCAGGACCCCAGGGGGCAGAAGTGGGTCTGGCTTTGCATTGGCCGACCAGCGGGAGGGAGCCAGCCAGGGGCAGCCAGTTGCATCCTCCCGGGAACTGCCAGCGGAGGCTTTTGGGGAGCGCGCTGCCAACTCTTGGCTTGGCCGGGGGAGACCTGCCGTCTCTGTGGCTCCAGCCGGCCAGCAGGCTGCAGGGTCGGGCGCAGCGGCCGTGGGGCTCTGGAGCTTGCTGCCCTGCCCGTGGGCGGGGCCTCCACGGGCCAGTCAGGTGGCACAGGGTTCCTGGGGCTGCGCCTCCTCCCGGCCCGGCCCGGCCCAAGGGAGGTGGGGGGAACCTCGGAGGCGCCCAGGAACGCAAGAGGGCCCAGACTGCGGCCCTGCCGGCCCTCGGAGAGGGCCCACGCGTGTCTGCTCGGGCTCAGGAGGCCACGGTGGGACAGCCAGTACCCCAGCACCGAGCTCATCTCGCGTGGACCACCCAGTGGGCGTCAGGAGTAGGTGTGTCCCAGCAGGAGCCCCTAGGAACAGCCCTGCCCTACCAGCTCTTAGCACAGGGAGTCCTGGTCTGCACATGCATGAGCCAGGGAGCCAGACAGCCAGAGGAGGACGCTGCCGTGGGCTCTAACTGTCCTCAGAGAATGTTGGTATGACCCGGGGATCCAAGGGAGGTGGGGGGAACCTCGGAGGCGCCCAGGAACGCAGGAGGGCCCAGACTCCGGCCCTGCCGGCCCTCGGAGAGGGCCCACGCGTGTCTGCTCGGGCTCAGGAGGCCACGGTGGGACAGCCAGTACCCCAGCACCGAGCTCATCTCGCGTGGACCACCCAGTGCGCGTCAGGAGTAGGTGTGTCCCAGCAGGAGCCCCTAGGAACAGCCCTGCCCTACCAGCTCTTAGCACAGGGAGTCCTGGTCTGCACATGCATGAGCCAGGGAGCCAGAGAGCCAGAGGAGGACGCTGCCGTGGGCTCTAACTGTCCTCAGAGAATGTTGGTATGACCCGGGGATCCAAGGGAGGTGGGGGGAACCTCGGAGGCGCCCAGGAACGCAGGAGGGCCCAGACTCCGGCCCTGCCAGCCCTCGGAGAGGGCCCACGCGTGTCTGCTCGGGCTCAGGAGGCCACGGTGGGACAGCCAGTACCCCAGCACCGAGCTCATCTCGCGTGGACCACCCAGTGGGCGTCAGGAGTAGGTGTGTCCCAGCAGCAGCCGCCCCCCACCCCGGGCACGGCCCCTCCCTAGACAAGCCTTTCCTGTGAGGAGTCCTGGACTGCGCACGCGCGAGCCGGCGAGCCCGCCAGCCAGAGGGAGATGATGCCTGGGGCTCCTCTTGCCTCAGAGAATGCTTGTGCGGCCTGGGGGCGCCCGCAGGTGTGCTCCGAGGCCTGCCGCTGCCTCTAGCTAGCACCTGGGGCCAGTTGGCAGTGCCGGCTGGCCAGCCTCCTAGAGCCAGGGCTGGCTGCAGCAGGCTCCGCGGGCGGGCGGTCGGGCGGTCCGGCGGGCGAAGGGCAGACGGAAGCCGAAGGGGACCCGCCCGCCCGCTCCACTGCGAAGCGCGCCCGCCCTGGAGGCCAGGACCCCAGGGGGCAGAAGTGGGTCTGGCTTTGCATTGGCCGACCAGCGGGAGGGAGCCAGCCAGGGGCAGCCAGTTGCATCCTCCCGGGAACTGCCAGCGGAGGCTTTTGGGGAGCGCGCTGCCAACTCTTGGCTTGGCCGGGGGAGACCTGCCGTGTCTGTGGCTCCAGCCGGCCAGCAGGCTGCAGGGTCGGGCGCAGCGGCCGTGGGGCTCTGGAGCTTGCTGCCCTGCCCGTGGGCGGGGCCTCCACGGGCCAGCCAGGTGGCACAGGGTTCCTGGGGCTGCGCCTCCTCCCGGCCCGGCCCGGCCCAAGGGAGGTGGGGGGAACCTCGGAGGCTCCCAGGAACGCAAGAGGGCCCAGACTGCGGCCCTGCCGGCCCTCGCAGAGGGCCCACGCGTGTCTGCTCGGGCTCAGGAGGCCACGGTGGGACAGCCAGTACCCCAGCACCGAGCTCATCTCGCGTGGACCACCCAGTGCGCGTCAGGAGTAGGTGTGTCCCAGCAGGAGCCCCTAGGAACAGCCCTGCCCTACCAGCTCTTAGCACAGGGAGTCCTGGTCTGCACATGCATGAGCCAGGGAGCCAGAGAGCCAGAGGAGGACGCTGCCGTGGGCTCTAACTGTCCTCAGAGAATGTTGGTATGACCCGGGGATCCAAGGGAGGTGGGGGGAACCTCGGAGGCGCCCAGGAACGCAGGAGGGCCCAGACTCCGGCCCTGCCGGCCCTCGGAGAGGGCCCACGCGTGTCTGCTCGGGCTCAGGAGGCCACGGTGGGACAGCCAGTACCCCAGCACCGAGCTCATCTCGCGTGGACCACCCAGTGGGCGTCAGGAGTAGGTGTGTCCCAGCAGCAGCCGCCCCCCACCCCGGGAACGGCCCCTCCCTAGACAAGCCTTTCCTGTGAGGAGTCCTGGACTTTTCTCCCGGGAGCCGGCGAGCCCGCCAGCCAGAGGGAGATGATGCCTGGGGCTCCTCTTGCCTCAGAGAATGCTTGTGCGGCCTGGGGGCGCCCGCAGGTGTGCTCCGAGGCCTGCCGCGGCCTCTAGCTAGCACCTGGGGCCAGTTGGCAGTGCCGGCTGGCCAGCCTCCTAGAGCCAGGGCTGGCTGCAGCAGGCTCCGCGGGCGGGCGGTCGGGCGGTCCGGCGGGCGAAGGGCAGACAGAAGCCGAAGGGGACCCGCCCGCCCGCTCCACTGCGAAGCGCGCCCGCCCTGGAGGCCAGGACCCCAGGGGGCAGAAGTGGGTCTGGCTTTGCATTGGCCGACCAGCGGGAGGGAGCCAGCCAGGGGCAGCCAGTTGCATCCTCCCGGGAACTGCCAGCGGAGGCTTTTGGGGAGCGCGCTGCCAACTCTTGGCTTGGCCGGGGGAGACCTGCCGTCTCTGTGGCTCCAGCCGGCCAGCAGGCTGCAGGGTCGGGCGCAGCGGCCGTGGGGCTCTGGAGCTTGCTGCCCTGCCCGTGGGCGGGGCCTCCACGGGCCAGCCAGGTGGCACAGGTTCCTGGGGCTGCGCCTCCTCCCGGCCCGGCCCGGCCCGGCCCAAGGGAGGTGGGGGGAACCTCGGAGGCGCCCAGGAACGCAAGAGGGCCCAGACTGCGGCCCTGCCGGCCCTCGGAGAGGGCCCACGCGTGTCTGCTCGGGCTCAGGAGGCCACGGTGGGACAGCCAGTACCCCAGCACCGAGCTCATCTCGCGTGGACCACCCAGTGCGCGTCAGGAGTAGGTGTGTCCCAGCAGGAGCCCCTAGGAACAGCCCTGCCCTACCAGCTCTTAGCACAGGGAGTCCTGGTCTGCACATGCATGAGCCAGGGAGCCAGACAGCCAGAGGAGGACGCTGCCGTGGGCTCTAACTGTCTTCAGAGAATGTTGGTATGACCCGGGGATCCAAGGGAGGTGGGGGGAACCTCGGAGGCGCCCAGGAACGCAGGAGGGCCCAGACTGCGGCCCTGCCGGCCCTCGGAGAGGGCCCACGCGTGTCTGCTCGGGCCCAGGAGGCCACGGTGGGACAGCCAGTACCCCAGCACCGAGCTCATCTCGCGTGGACCACCCAGTGCGCGTCAGGAGTAGGTGTGTCCCAGCAGGAGCCCCTAGGAACAGCCCTGCCCTACCAGCTCTTAGCACAGGGAGTCCTGGTCTGCACATGCATGAGCCAGGGAGCCAGAGAGCCAGAGGAGGACGCTGCCGTGGGCTCGAACTGTCCTCAGAGAATGTTGGTATGACCCGGGGATCCAAGGGAGGTGGGGGGAACCTCGGAGGCGCCCAGGAACGCAGGAGGGCCCAGACTGCGGCCCTGCCGGCCCTCGGAGAGGGCCCACGCGTGTCTGCTCGGGCCCAGGAGGCCACGGTGGGACAGCCAGTACCCCAGCACCGAGCTCATCTCGCGTGGACCACCCAGTGCGCGTCAGGAGTAGGTGTGTCCCAGCAGGAGCCCCTAGGAACAGCCCTGCCCTACCAGCTCTTAGCACAGGGAGTCCTGGTCTGCACATGCATGAGCCAGGGAGCCAGACAGCCAGAGGAGGACGCTGCCGTGGGCTCGAACTGTCCTCAGAGAATGTTGGTATGACCCGGGGATCCAAGGGAGGTGGGGGGAACCTCGGAGGCGCCCAGGAACGCAGGAGGGCCCAGACTCCGGCCCTGCCGGCCCTCGGAGAGGGCCCACGCGTGTCTGCTCGGGCTCAGGAGGCCACGGTGGGACAGCCAGTACCCCAGCACCGAGCTCATCTCGCGTGGACCACCCAGTGGGCGTCAGGAGTAGGTGTGTCCCAGCAGCAGCCGCCCCCCACCCCGGGCACGGCCCCTCCCTAGACAAGCCTTTCCTGTGAGGAGTCCTGGACTGCGCACGCGCGAGCCGGCGAGCCCGCCAGCCAGAGGGAGATGATGCCTGGGGCTCCTCTTGCCTCAGAGAATGCTTGTGCGGCCTGGGGGCGCCCGCAGGTGTGCTCCGAGGCCTGCCGCTGCCTCTAGCTAGCACCTGGGGCCAGTTGGCAGTGCCGGCTGGCCAGCCTCCTAGAGCCAGGGCTGGCTGCAGCAGGCTCCGCGGGCGGGCGGGCGGGCGAAGGGCAGACGGAAGCCGTAGGGGACCCGCCCGCCCGCTCCGCTCCGAAGCGCACCCGCCCTGGAGGCCAGGACCCCAGGGGGCAGAAGTGGGTCTGGCTTTGCATTGGCCGACCAGCGGGAGGGAGCCAGCCAGGGGCAGCCAGTTGCATCCTCCCGGGAACTGCCAGCGGAGGCTTTTGGGGAGCGCGCTGCCAACTCTTGGCTTGGCCGGGGGAGACCTGCCGTCTCTGTGGCTCCAGCCGGCCAGCAGGCTACAGGGTCGGGCGCAGCGGCCGTGGGGCTCTGGAGCTTGCTGTCCTGCCCGTGGGCGGGGCCTCCACGGGCCAGCCAGGTGGCACAGGGTTCCTGGGGCTGCGCCTCCTCCCGGCCAGGCCCGGCCCGGCCCAAGGGAGGTGGGGGGAACCTCGGAGGCGCCCAGGAACGCAAGAGGGCCCAGACTGCGGCCCTGCCGGCCCTCGGAGAGGGCCCACGCGTGTCTGCTCGGGCTCAGGAGGCCACGGTGGGACAGCCAGTACCCCAGCACCGAGCTCATCTCGCGTGGACCACCCAGTGCGCGTCAGGAGTAGGTGTGTCCCAGCAGGAGCCCCTAGGAACAGCCCTGCCCTACCAGCTCTTAGCACAGGGAGTCCTGGTCTGCACATGCATGAGCCAGGGAGCCAGACAGCCAGAGGAGGACGCTGCCGTGGGCTCTAACTGTCCTCAGAGAATGTTGGTATGACCCGGGGATCCAAGGGAGGTGGGGGGAACCTCGGAGGCGCCCAGGAACGCAGGAGGGCCCAGACTGCGGCCCTGCCGGCCCTCGGAGAGGGCCCACGCGTGTCTGCTCGGGCTCAGGAGGCCACGGTGGGACAGCCAGTACCCCAGCACCGAGCTCATCTCGCGTGGACCACCCAGTGCGCGTCAGGAGTAGGTGTGTCCCAGCAGGAGCCCCTAGGAACAGCCCTGCCCTACCAGCTCTTAGCACAGGGAGTCCTGGTCTGCACATGCATGAGCCAGGGAGCTAGACAGCCAGAGGAGGACGCTGCCGTGGGCTCTAACTGTCCTCAGAGAATGTTGGTATGACCCGGGGATCCAAGGGAGGTGGGGGGAACCTCGGAGGCGCCCAGGAACGCAGGAGGGCCCAGACTCCGGCCCTGCTGGCCCTCAGAGAGGGCCCACGCGTGTCTGCTCGGGCTCAGGAGGCCACGGTGGGACAGCCAGTACCCCAGCACCGAGCTCATCTCGCGTGGACCACCCAGTGGGCGTCAGGAGTAGGTGTGTCCCAACAGCAGCTGCCCCCCACCCCGGGAACGGCCCCTCCCTAGACAAGCCTTTCCTGTGAGGAGTCCTGGACTGCGCACGCACGAGCCGGCGAGCCCGCCAGCCAGAGGGAGATGATGCCTGGGGCTCCTCTTGCCTCAGAGAATGCTTGTGTGGCCTGGGGGCGCCCGCAGGTGTGCTCCGAGGCCTGCCGCGGCCTCTAGCTAGCACCTGGGGCCAGTTGGCAGTGCCGGCTGGCCAGCCTCCTAGAGCCAGGGCTGGCTGCAGCAGGCTCCGCGAGCGGGCGGGCGGGCGGTCCGGCGGGCGAAGGGCAGACGGAAGCCGAAGGGGGCCCACCCGCGGGCTACGCTGCGAAGCGCGCCCGCCCTGGAGGCCAGGACCCCAGGGGGCAGAAGTGGGTCTGGCTTTGCATTGGCCGACCAGCGGGAGGGAGCCAGCCAGGGGCAGCCAGTTGCATCCTCCCGGGAACTGCCAGCGGAGGCTTTTGGGGAGCGCGCTGCCAACTCTTGGCTTGGCCGGGGGAGACCTGCCGTCTCTGTGGCTCCAGCCGGCCAGCAGGCTACAGGGTCAGGCGCAGCGGCCGTGGGGCTCTGGAGCTTGCTGCCCTGCCCGTGGGCGGGGCCTCCACTGGCCAGCCAGGTGGCACAGGGTTCCTGGGGCTGCGCCTCGTCCCGGCCCGGCCCAAGGGAGGTGGGGGGAACCTCGGAGGCGCCCAGGAACGCAGGAGGGCCCAGACTGCGGCCCTGCCGGCCCTCGGAGAGGGCCCACGCGTGTCTGCTCGGGCCCAGGAGGCCACGGTGGGACAGCCAGTACCCCAGCACCGAGCTCATCTCGCGTGGACCACCCAGTGCGCGTCAGGAGTAGGTGTGTCCCAGCAGGAGCCCCTAGGAACAGCCCTGCCCTACCAGCTCTTAGCACAGGGAGTCCTGGTCTGCACATGCATGAGCCAGGGAGCCAGAGAGCCAGAGGAGGACGCTGCCGTGGGCTCGAACTGTCCTCAGAGAATGTTGGTATGACCCGGGGATCCAAGGGAGGTGGGGGGAACCTCGGAGGCGCCCAGGAACGCAGGAGGGCCCAGACTCCGGCCCTGCTGGCCCTCGGAGAGGGCCCACGCGTGTCTGCTCGGGCTCAGGAGGCCACGGTGGGACAGCCAGTACCCCAGCACCGAGCTCATCTCGCGTGGACCACCCAGTGCGCGTCAGGAGTAGGTGTGTCCCAGCAGGAGCCCCTAGGAACAGCCCTGCCCTACCAGCTCTTAGCACAGGGAGTCCTGGTCTGCACATGCATGAGCCAGGGAGCCAGACAGCCAGAGGAGGACGCTGCCGTGGGCTCTAACTGTCCTCAGAGAATGTTGGTATGACCCGGGGATCCAAGGGAGGTGGGGGGAACCTCGGAGGCGCCCAGGAACGCAGGAGGGCCCAGACTGCGGCCCTGCCGGCCCTCGGAGAGGGCCCACGCGTGTCTGCTCGGGCTCAGGAGGCCACGGTGGGACAGCCAGTACCCCAGCACCGAGCTCATCTCGCGTGGACCACCCAGTGCGCGTCAGGAGTAGCTGTGTCCCAGCAGCAGCCGCCCCCCACCCCGGGAACGGCCCCTCCCTAGACAAGCCTTTCCTGTGAGGAGTCCTGGACTGCGCACGCGCGAGCCGGCGAGCCCGCCAGCCAGAGGGAGATGATGCCTGGGGCTCCTCTTGCCTCAGAGAATGCTTGTGCGGCCTGGGGGCGCCCGCAGGTGTGCTCCGAGGCCTGCCGCTGCCTCTAGCTAGCACCTGGGGCCAGTTGGCAGTGCCGGCTGGCCAGCCTCCTAGAGCCAGGGCTGGCTGCAGCAGGCTCCGCGGGCGGGCGGGCGGGCGAAGGGCAGACGGAAGCCGTAGGGGACACGCCCGCCCGCTCCGCTCCGAAGCGCACCCGCCCTGGAGGCCAGGACCCCAGGGGGCAGAAGTGGGTCTGGCTTTGCATTGGCCGACCAGCGGGAGGGAGCCAGCCAGGGGCAGCCAGTTGCATCCTCCCGGGAACTGCCAGCGGAGGCTTTTGGGGAGCGCGCTGCCAACTCTTGGCTTGGCCGGGGGAGACCTGCCGTCTCTGTGGCTCCAGCCGGCCAGCAGGCTACAGGGTCGGGCGCAGCGGCCGTGGGACTCTGGAGCTTGCTGTCCTGCCCGTGGGCGGGGCCTCCACGGGCCAGCCAGGTGGCACAGGGTTCCTGGGGCTGCGCCTCCTCCCGGCCAGGCCCGGCCCGGCCCAAGGGAGGTGGGGGGAACCTCGGAGGCGCCCAGGAACGCAAGAGGGCCCAGACTGCGGCCCTGCCGGCCCTCGGAGAGGGCCCACGCGTGTCTGCTCGGGCTCAGGAGGCCACGGTGGGACAGCCAGTACCCCAGCACCGAGCTCATCTCGCGTGGACCACCCAGTGCGCGTCAGGAGTAGGTGTGTCCCAGCAGGAGCCCCTAGGAACAGCCCTGCCCTACCAGCTCTTAGCACAGGGAGTCCTGGTCTGCACATGCATGAGCCAGGGAGCCAGACAGCCAGAGGAGGACGCTGCCGTGGGCTCTAACTGTCCTCAGAGAATGTTGGTATGACCCGGGGATCCAAGGGAGGTGGGGGGAACCTCGGAGGCGCCCAGGAACGCAGGAGGGCCCAGACTGCGGCCCTGCCGGCCCTCGGAGAGGGCCCACGCGTGTCTGCTCGGGCTCAGGAGGCCACGGTGGGACAGCCAGTACCCCAGCACCGAGCTCATCTCGCGTGGACCACCCAGTGCGCGTCAGGAGTAGGTGTGTCCCAGCAGGAGCCCCTAGGAACAGCCCTGCCCTACCAGCTCTTAGCACAGGGAGTCCTGGTCTGCACATGCATGAGCCAGGGAGCTAGACAGCCAGAGGAGGACGCTGCCGTGGGCTCTAACTGTCCTCAGAGAATGTTGGTATGACCCGGGGATCCAAGGGAGGTGGGGGGAACCTCGGAGGCGCCCAGGAACGCAGGAGGGCCCAGACTCCGGCCCTGCTGGCCCTCAGAGAGGGCCCACGCGTGTCTGCTCGGGCTCAGGAGGCCACGGTGGGACAGCCAGTACCCCAGCACCGAGCTCATCTCGCGTGGACCACCCAGTGGGCGTCAGCAGTAGGTGTGTCCCAACAGCAGCTGCCCCCCACCCCGGGAACGGCCCCTCCCTAGACAAGCCTTTCCTGTGAGGAGTCCTGGATTGCGCACGCGCGAGCCGGCGAGCCCGCCAGCCAGAGGGAGATGATGCCTGGGGCTCCTCTTGCCTCAGAGAATGCTTGTGTGGCCTGGGGGCGCCCGCAGGTGTGCTCCGAGGCCTGCCGCGGCCTCTAGCTAGCACCTGGGGCCAGTTGGCAGTGCCGGCTGGCCAGCCTCCTAGAGCCAGGGCTGGCTGCAGCAGGCTCCGCGAGCGGGCGGGCGGGCGGTCCGGCGGGCGAAGGGCAGACGGAAGCCGAAGGGGGCCCGCCCGCGGGCTACGCTGCGAAGCGCGCCCGCCCTGGAGGCCAGGACCCCAGGGGGCAGAAGTGGGTCTGGCTTTGCATTGGCCGACCAGCGGGAGGGAGCCAGCCAGGGGCAGCCAGTTGCATCCTCCCGGGAACTGCCAGCGGAGGCTTTTGGGGAGCGCGCTGCCAACTCTTGGCTTGGCCGGGGGAGACCTGCCGTCTCTGTGGCTCCAGCCGGCCAGCAGGCTACAGGGTCGGGCGCAGCGGCCGTGGGGCTCTGGAGCTTGCTGCCCTGCCCGTGGGCGGGGCCTCCACGGGCCAGCCAGGTGGCACAGGTTCCTGGGGCTGCGCCTCCTCCCGGCCCGGCCCGGCCCGGAACAAGGGAGGTGGGGGGAACCTCGGAGGCGCCCAGGAACGCAAGAGGGCCCAGACTGCGGCCCTGCCGGCCCTCGGAGAGGGCCCACGCGTGTCTGCTCGGGCTCAGGAGGCCACGGTGGGACAGCCAGTACCCCAGCACCGAGCTCATCTCGCGTGGACCACCCAGTGCGCGTCAGGAGTAGGTGTGTCCCAGCAGGAGCCCCAAGGAACAGCCCTGCCCTACCAGCTCTTAGCACAGGGAGTCCTGGTCTGCACATGCATGAGACAGGGAGCCAGACAGCCAGAGGAGGACGCTGCCGTGGGCTCGAACTGTCCTCAGAGAATGTTGGTATGACCCGGGGATCCAAGGGAGGTGGGGGGAACCTCGGAGGCGCCCAGGAACGCAGGTGGGCCCAGACTGCGGCCCTGCCGGCCCTCGGAGAGGGCCCACGCGTGTCTGCTCGGGCTCAGGAGGCCACGGTGGGACAGCCAGTACCCCAGCACCGAGCTCATCTCGTGTGGACCACCCAGTGCGCGTCAGGAGTAGGTGTGTCCCAGCAGGAGCCCCTAGGAACAGCCCTGCCCTACCAGCTCTTAGCACAGGGAGTCCTGGTCTGCACATGCATGAGCCAGGGAGCTAGACAGCCAGAGGAGGACGCTGCCGTGGGCTCTAACTGTCCTCAGAGAATGTTGGTATGACCCGGGGATCCAAGGGAGGTGGGGGGAACCTCGGAGGCGCCCAGGAACGCAGGAGGGCCCAGACTGCGGCCCTGCCGGCCCTCGGAGAGGGCCCACGCATGTCTGCTCGGGCTCAGGAGGCCACGGTGGGACAGCCAGTACCCCAGCACCGAGCTCATCTCGCGTGGACCACCCAGTGGGCGTCAGGAGTAGGTGTGTCCCAGCAGCAGCTGCCCCCCACCCCGGGAACGGCCCCTCCCTAGACAAGCCTTTCCTGTGAGGAGTCCTGGACTGCGCACGCGTGAGCCGGCGAGCCCGCCAGCCAGAGGGAGATGATGCCTGGGGCTCCTCTTGCCTCAGAGAATGCTTGTGTGGCCTGGGGGCGCCCGCAGGTGTGCTCCGAGGCCTGCCGCGGCCTCTAGCTAGCACCTGGGGCCAGTTGGCAGTGCCGGCTGGCCAGCCTCCTAGAGCCAGGGCTGGCTGCAGCAGGCTCCGCGGGCGGGCGGGCGGGCGGTCCGGCGGGCGAAGGGCAGACGGAAGCCGAAGGGGGCCCGCCCGCGGGCTCCGCTGCGAAGCGCGCCCGCCCTGGAGGCCATGACCCCAGGGGGCAGAAGTGGGTCTGGCTTTGCATTGGCCGACCAGCGGGAGGGAGCCAGCCAGGGGCAGCCAGTTGCATCCTCCCGGGAACTGCCAGTGGAGGCTTTTGGGGAGCGCGCTGCCAACTCTTGGCTTGGCCGGGGGAGACCTGCCGTCTCTGTGGCTCCAGCCGGCCAGCAGGCTGCAGGGTCGGGCGCAGCGGCCGTGAGGCTCTGGAGCTTGCTGCCCTGCCCGTGGGCGGGGCCTCCACTGGCCAGCCAGGTGGCACAGGGTTCCTGGGGCTGCGCCTCGTCCCGGCCCGGCCTGGCCCAAGGGAGGTGGGGGGAACCTCGGAGGCGCCCAGGAACGCAAGAGGGCCCAGACTGCGGCCCTGCCGGCCCTCGGAGAGGGCCCACGCGTGTCTGCTCGGGCTCAGGAGGCCACGGTGGGACAGCCAGTACCCCAGCACCGAGCTCATCTCGCGTGGACCACCCAGTGCGCGTCAGGAGTAGGTGTGTCCCAGCAGGAGCCCCTAGGAACAGCCCTGCCCTACCAGCTCTTAGCACAGGGAGTCCTGGTCTGCACATGCATGAGCCAGGGAGCCAGAGAGCCAGAGGAGGACACTGCCGTGGGCTCTAACTGTCCTCAGAGAATGTTGGTATGACCCGGGGATCCAAGGGAGGTGGGGGGAACCTCGGAGGCGCCCAGGAACGCAGGAGGGCCCAGACTGCGGCCCTGCCGGCCCTCGGAGAGGGCCCACGCGTGTCCGCTCGGGCTCAGGAGGCCACGGTGGGACAGCCAGTACCCCAGCACCGAGCTCATCTCGCGTGGACCACCCAGTGGGCGTCAGGAGTAGGTGTGTCCCAGCAGCAGCCGCCCCCCACCCCGGGAACGGCCCCTCCCTAGACAAGCCTTTCCTGTGAGGAGTCCTGGACTGCGCACGCGCGAGCCGGCGAGCCCGCCAGCCAGAGGGAGATGATGCCTGGGGCTCCTCTTGCCTCAGAGAATGCTTGTGCGGCCTGGGGGCGCCCGCAGGTGTGCTCCGAGGCCTGCCGCTGCCTCTAGCTAGCACCTGGGGCCAGTTGGCAGTGCCGGCTGGCCAGCCTCCTAGAGCCAGGGCTGGCTGCAGCAGGCTCCGCGGGCGGGCGGTCGGGCGGTCCGGCGGGCGAAGGGCAGACGGAAGCCGAAGGGGACCCGCCCGCCCGCTCCACTGCGAAGCGCGCCCGCCCTGGAGGCCAGGACCCCAGGGGGCAGAAGTGGGTCTGGCTTTGCATTGGCCGACCAGCGGGAGGGAGCCAGCCAGGGGCAGCCAGTTGCATCCTCCCGGGAACTGCCAGCGGAGGCTTTTGGGGAGCGCGCTGCCAACTCTTGGCTTGGCCGGGGGAGACCTGCCGTCTCTGTGGCTCCAGCCGGCCAGCAGGCTGCAGGGTCGGGCGCAGCGGCCGTGGGGCTCTGGAGCTTGCTGCCCTGCCCGTGGGCGGGGCCTCCACGGGCCAGCCAGGTGGCACAGGTTCCTGGGGCTGCGCCTCTTCCCGACCCGGCCCGGCCCGGAACAAGGGAGGTGGGGGGAACCTCGGAGGCGCCCAGGAACGCAAGAGGGCCCAGACTGCGGCCCTGCCGGCCCTCGGAGAGGGCCCACGCGTGTCTGCTCGGGCTCAGGAGGCCACGGTGGGACAGCCAGTACCCCAGCACCGAGCTCATGTCGCGTGGACCACCCAGTGCGCGTCAGGAGTAGGTGTGTCCCAGCAGGAGCCCCTAGGAACAGCCCTGCCCTACCAGCTCTTAGCACAGGGAGTCCTGGTCTGCACATGCATGAGCCAGGGAGCCAGACAGCCAGAGGAGGACGCTGCCGTGGGCTCTAACTGTCCTCAGAGAATGTTGGTATGACCCGGGGATCCAAGGGAGGTGGGGGGAACCTCGGAGGCGCCCAGGAACGCAGGAGGGCCCAGACTGCGGCCCTGCCGGCCCTCGGAGAGGGCCCACGCGTGTCTGCTCGGGCTCAGGAGGCCACGGTGGGACAGCCAGTACCCCAGCACCGAGCTCATCTCGCGTGGACCACCCAGTGCGCGTCAGGAGTAGGTGTGTCCCAGCAGGAGCCCCTAGGAACAGCCCTGCCCTACCAGCTCTTAGCACAGGGAGTCCTGGTCTGCACATGCATGAGCCAGGGAGCCAGAGAGCCAGAGGAGGACGCTGCCGTGGGCTCTAACTGTCCTCAGAGAATGTTGGTATGACCCGGGGATCCAAGGGAGGTGGGGGGAACCTCGGAGGCGCCCAGGAACGCAGGAGGGCCCAGACTGCGGCCCTGCCGGCCCTCGGAGAGGGCCCACGCGTGTCTGCTCGGGCCCAGGAGGCCACGGTGGGACAGCCAGTACCCCAGCACCGAGCTCATCTCGCGTGGACCACCCAGTGCGCGTCAGGAGTAGGTGTGTCCCAGCAGGAGCCCCTAGGAACAGCCCTGCCCTACCAGCTCTTAGCACAGGGAGTCCTGGTCTGCACATGCATGAGCCAGGGAGCCAGACAGCCAGAGGAGGACGCTGCCGTGGGCTCGAACTGTCCTCAGAGAATGTTGGTATGACCCGGGGATCCAAGGGAGGTGGGGGGAACCTCGGAGGCGCCCAGGAACGCAGGAGGGCCCAGACTCCGGCCCTGCCGGCCCTCGGAGAGGGCCCACGCATGTCTGCTCGGGCTCAGGAGGCCACGGTGGGACAGCCAGTACCCCAGCACCGAGCTCATCTCGCGTGGACCACCCAGTGGGCGTCAGCAGTAGGTGTGTCCCAGCAGCAGCTGCCCCCCACCCCGGGAACGGCCCCTCCCTAGACAAGCCTTTCCTGTGAGGAGTCCTGGACTGCGCACGCGTGAGCCGGCGAGCCCGCCAGCCAGAGGGAGATGATGCCTGGGGCTCCTCTTGCCTCAGAGAATGCTTGTGTGGCCTGGGGGCGCCCGCAGGTGTGCTCCGAGGCCTGCCGCGGCCTCTAGCTAGCACCTGGGGCCAGTTGGCAGTGCCGGCTGGCCAGCCTCCTAGAGCCAGGGCTGGCTGCAGCAGGCTCCGCGGGCGGGCGGGCGGGCGGTCCGGCGGGCGAAGGGCAGACGGAAGCCGAAGGGGGCCCGCCCGCGGGCTCCGCTGCGAAGCGCGCACGCCCTGGAGGCCATGACCCCAGGGGGCAGAAGTGGGTCTGGCTTTGCATTGGCCGACCAGCGGGAGGGAGCCAGCCAGGGGCAGCCAGTTGCATCCTCCCGGGAACTGCCAGCGGAGGCTTTTGGGGAGCGCGCTGCCAACTCTTGGCTTGGCCGGGGGAGACCTGCCGTCTCTGTGGCTCCAGCCGGCCAGCAGGCTGCAGGGTCGGGCGCAGCGGCCGTGAGGCTCTGGAGCTTGCTGCCCTGCCCGTGGGCGGGGCCTCCACTGGCCAGCCAGGTGGCACAGGGTTCCTGGGGCTGCGCCTCGTCCCGGCCCGGCCTGGCCCAAGGGAGGTGGGGGGAACCTCGGAGGCGCCCAGGAACGCAAGAGGGCCCAGACTGCGGCCCTGCCGGCCCTCGGAGAGGGCCCACGCGTGTCTGCTCGGGCTCAGGAGGCCACGGTGGGACAGCCAGTACCCCAGCACCGAGCTCATCTCGCGTGGACCACCCAGTGCGCGTCAGGAGTAGGTGTGTCCCAGCAGGAGCCCCTAGGAACAGCCCTGCCCTACCAGCTCTTAGCACAGGGAGTCCTGGTCTGCACATGCATGAGCCAGGGAGCCAGAGAGCCAGAGGAGGACACTGCCGTGGGCTCTAACTGTCCTCAGAGAATGTTGGTATGACCCGGGGATCCAAGGGAGGTGGGGGGAACCTCGGAGGCGCCCAGGAACGCAGGAGGGCCCAGACTGCGGCCCTGCCGGCCCTCGGAGAGGGCCCACGCGTGTCCGCTCGGGCTCAGGAGGCCACGGTGGGACAGCCAGTACCCCAGCACCGAGCTCATCTCGCGTGGACCACCCAGTGGGCGTCAGGAGTAGGTGTGTCCCAGCAGCAGCCGCCCCCCACCCCGGGAACGGCCCCTCCCTAGACAAGCCTTTCCTGTGAGGAGTCCTGGACTGCGCACGCGCGAGCCGGCGAGCCCGCCAGCCAGAGGGAGATGATGCCTGGGGCTCCTCTTGCCTCAGAGAATGCTTGTGCGGCCTGGGGGCGCCCGCAGGTGTGCTCCGAGGCCTGCCGCTGCCTCTAGCTAGCACCTGGGGCCAGTTGGCAGTGCCGGCTGGCCAGCCTCCTAGAGCCAGGGCTGGCTGCAGCAGGCTCCGCGGGCGGGCGGGCGGGCGAAGGGCAGACGGAAGCCGAAGGGGGCCCGCCCGCCCTCTCCGCTACGAAGCGCGCCCGCCCTGGAGGCCAGGACCCCAGGGGGCAGAAGTGGGTCTGGCTTTGCATTGGCCGACCAGCAGGAGGGAGCCAGCCAGGGGCAGCCAGTTGCATCCTCCCGGGAACTGCCAGCGGAGGCTTTTGGGGAGCGCGCTGCCAACTCTTGGCTTGGCCGGGGGAGACCTGCCGTCTCTGTGGCTCCAGCCGGCCAGCAGGCTGCAGGGTCGGGCGCAGCGGCCGTGGGGCTCTGGAGCTTGCTGCCCTGCCCGTGGGCGGGGCCTCCACGGGCCAGCCAGGTGGCACAGGGTTCCTGGGGCTGCGCCTCGTCCCGGCCCGGCCCGGCCCGGCCCAAGGGAGGTGGGGGGAACCTCGGAGGCGCCCAGGAACGCAAGAGGGCCCAGACTGCGGCCCTGCCGGCCCTCGGAGAGGGCCCACGCGTGTCTGCTCGGGCTCAGGAGGCCACGGTGGGACAGCCAGTACCCCAGCACCGAGCTCATGTCGCGTGGACCACCCAGTGCGCGTCAGGAGTAGGTGTGTCCCAGCAGGAGCCCCTAGGAACAGCCCCGCCCTACCAGCTCTTAGCACAGGGAGTCCTGGTCTGCACATGCATGAGCCAGGGAGCCAGGGAGCCAGAGGAGGACGCTGCCGTGGGCTCTAACTGTCCTCAGAGAATGTTGGTATGACCCGGGGATCCAAGGGAGGTGGGGGGAACCTCGGAGGCGCCCAGGAACGCAGGAGGGCCCAGACTGCGGCCCTGCCGGCCCTCGGAGAGGGCCCACGCGTGTCCGCTCGGGCTCAGGAGGCCACGGTGGGACAGCCAGTACCCCAGCACCGAGCTCATCTCGCGTGGACCACCCAGTGGGCGTCAGGAGTAGGTGTGTCCCAGCAGCAGCCGCCCCCCACCCCGGGAACGGCCCCTCCCTAGACAAGCCTTTCCTGTGAGGAGTCCTGGACTTTTCTCGCGGGAGCCGGCGAGCCCGCCAGCCAGAGGGAGATGATGCCTGGGGCTCCTCTTGCCTCAGAGAATGCTTGTGCGGCCTGGGGGCGCCCGCAGGTGTGCTCCGAGGCCTGCCGCGGCCTCTAGCTAGCACCTGGGGCCAGTTGGCAGTGCCGGCTGGCCAGCCTCCTAGAGCCAGGGCTGGCTGCAGCAGGCTCCGCGGGCGGGCGGTCGGGCGGTCCGGCGGGCGAAGGGCAGACGGAAGCCGAAGGGGACCCGCCCGCCCGCTCCACTGCGAAGCGCGCCCGCCCTGGAGGCCAGGACCCCAGGGGGCAGAAGTGGGTCTGGCTTTGCATTGGCCGACCAGCGGGAGGGAGCCAGCCAGGGGCAGCCAGTTGCATCCTCCCGGGAACTGCCAGCGGAGGCTTTTGGGGAGCGCGCTGCCAACTCTTGGCTTGGCCGGGGGAGACCTGCCGTCTCTGTGGCTCCAGCCGGCCAGCAGGCTGCAGGGTCGGGCGCAGCGGCCGTGGGGCTCTGGAGCTTGCTGCCCTGCCCGTGGGCGGGGCCTCCACGGGCCAGCCAGGTGGCACAGGTTCCTGGGGCTGCGCCTCTTCCCGACCCGGCCCGGCCCGGAACAAGGGAGGTGGGGGGAACCTCGGAGGCGCCCAGGAACGCAAGAGGGCCCAGACTGCGGCCCTGCCGGCCCTCGGAGAGGGCCCACGCGTGTCTGCTCGGGCTCAGGAGGCCACGGTGGGACAGCCAGTACCCCAGCACCGAGCTCATGTCGCGTGGACCACCCAGTGCGCGTCAGGAGTAGGTGTGTCCCAGCAGGAGCCCCTAGGAACAGCCCTGCCCTACCAGCTCTTAGCACAGGGAGTCCTGGTCTGCACATGCATGAGCCAGGGAGCCAGACAGCCAGAGGAGGACGCTGCCGTGGGCTCTAACTGTCCTCAGAGAATGTTGGTATGACCCGGGGATCCAAGGGAGGTGGGGGGAACCTCGGAGGCGCCCAGGAACGCAGGAGGGCCCAGACTGCGGCCCTGCCGGCCCTCGGAGAGGGCCCACGCGTGTCTGCTCGGGCTCAGGAGGCCACGGTGGGACAGCCAGTACCCCAGCACCGAGCTCATCTCGCGTGGACCACCCAGTGCGCGTCAGGAGTAGGTGTGTCCCAGCAGGAGCCCCTAGGAACAGCCCTGCCCTACCAGCTCTTAGCACAGGGAGTCCTGGTCTGCACATGCATGAGCCAGGGAGCCAGAGAGCCAGAGGAGGACGCTGCCGTGGGCTCTAACTGTCCTCAGAGAATGTTGGTATGACCCGGGGATCCAAGGGAGGTGGGGGGAACCTCGGAGGCGCCCAGGAACGCAGGAGGGCCCAGACTGCGGCCCTGCCGGCCCTCGGAGAGGGCCCACGCGTGTCTGCTCGGGCCCAGGAGGCCACGGTGGGACAGCCAGTACCCCAGCACCGAGCTCATCTCGCGTGGACCACCCAGTGCGCGTCAGGAGTAGGTGTGTCCCAGCAGGAGCCCCTAGGAACAGCCCTGCCCTACCAGCTCTTAGCACAGGGAGTCCTGGTCTGCACATGCATGAGCCAGGGAGCCAGACAGCCAGAGGAGGACGCTGCCGTGGGCTCGAACTGTCCTCAGAGAATGTTGGTATGACCCGGGGATCCAAGGGAGGTGGGGGGAACCTCGGAGGCGCCCAGGAACGCAGGAGGGCCCAGACTCCGGCCCTGCCGGCCCTCGGAGAGGGCCCACGCATGTCTGCTCGGGCTCAGGAGGCCACGGTGGGACAGCCAGTACCCCAGCACCGAGCTCATCTCGCGTGGACCACCCAGTGGGCGTCAGCAGTAGGTGTGTCCCAGCAGCAGCTGCCCCCCACCCCGGGAACGGCCCCTCCCTAGACAAGCCTTTCCTGTGAGGAGTCCTGGACTGCGCACGCGTGAGCCGGCGAGCCCGCCAGCCAGAGGGAGATGATGCCTGGGGCTCCTCTTGCCTCAGAGAATGCTTGTGTGGCCTGGGGGCGCCCGCAGGTGTGCTCCGAGGCCTGCCGCGGCCTCTAGCTAGCACCTGGGGCCAGTTGGCAGTGCCGGCTGGCCAGCCTCCTAGAGCCAGGGCTGGCTGCAGCAGGCTCCGCGGGCGGGCGGGCGGGCGGTCCGGCGGGCGAAGGGCAGACGGAAGCCGAAGGGGGCCCGCCCGCGGGCTCCGCTGCGAAGCGCGCACGCCCTGGAGGCCATGACCCCAGGGGGCAGAAGTGGGTCTGGCTTTGCATTGGCCGACCAGCGGGAGGGAGCCAGCCAGGGGCAGCCAGTTGCATCCTCCCGGGAACTGCCAGCGGAGGCTTTTGGGGAGCGCGCTGCCAACTCTTGGCTTGGCCGGGGGAGACCTGCCGTCTCTGTGGCTCCAGCCGGCCAGAAGGCTGCAGGGTCAGGCGCAGCGGCCGTGGGGCTCTGGAGCTTGCTGCCCTGCCCGTGGGCGGGGCCTCCACTGGCCAGCCAGGTGGCACAGGGTTCCTGGGGCTGCGCCTCGTCCCGGCCCGGCCCAAGGGAGGTGGGGGGAACCTCGGAGGCGCCCAGGAACGCAGGAGGGCCCAGACTGCAGCCCTGCCGGCCCTCGGAGAGGGCCCACGCGTGTCTGCTCGGGCCCAGGAGGCCACGGTGGGACAGCCAGTACCCCAGCACCGAGCTCATCTCGCGTGGACCACCCAGTGCGCGTCAGGAGTAGGTGTGTCCCAGCAGGAGCCCCTAGGAACAGCCCTGCCCTACCAGCTCTTAGCACAGGGAGTCCTGGTCTGCACATGCATGAGCCAGGGAGCCAGAGAGCCAGAGGAGGACGCTGCCGTGGGCTCGAACTGTCCTCAGAGAATGTTGGTATGACCCGGGGATCCAAGGGAGGTGGGGGGAACCTCGGAGGCGCCCAGGAACGCAGGAGGGCCCAGACTGCGGCCCTGCCGGCCCTCGGAGAGGGCCCACGCGTGTCCGCTCGGGCTCAGGAGGCCACGGTGGGACAGCCAGTACCCCAGCACCGAGCTCATCTCGCGTGGACCACCCAGTGGGCGTCAGGAGTAGGTGTGTCCCAGCAGCAGCCGCCCCCCACCCCGGGAACGGCCCCTCCCTAGACAAGCCTTTCCTGTGAGGAGTCCTGGACTGCGCACGCGCGAGCCGGCGAGCCCGCCAGCCAGAGGGAGATGATGCCTGGGGCTCCTCTTGCCTCAGAGAATGCTTGTGCGGCCTGGGGGCGCCCGCAGGTGTGCTCCGAGGCCTGCCGCTGCCTCTAGCTAGCACCTGGGGCCAGTTGGCAGTGCCGGCTGGCCAGCCTCCTAGAGCCAGGGCTGGCTGCAGCAGGCTCCGCGGGCGGGCGGGCGGGCGAAGGGCAGACGGAAGCCGAAGGGGGCCCGCCCGCCCTCTCCGCTGCGAAGCGCGCCCGCCCTGGAGGCCAGGACCCCAGGGGGCAGAAGTGGGTCTGGCTTTGCATTGGCCGACCAGCAGGAGGGAGCCAGCCAGGGGCAGCCAGTTGCATCCTCCCGGGAACTGCCAGCGGAGGCTTTTGGGGAGCGCGCTGCCAACTCTTGGCTTGGCCGGGGGAGACCTGCCGTCTCTGTGGCTCCAGCCGGCCAGCAGGCTGCAGGGTCGGGCGCAGCGGCCGTGGGGCTCTGGAGCTTGCTGCCCTGCCCGTGGGCGGGGCCTCCACGGGCCAGCCAGGTGGCACAGGGTTCCTGGGGCTGCGCCTCCTCCCGGCCCGGCCCGGCCCAAGGGAGGTGGGGGGAACCTCGGAGGCGCCCAGGAACGCAAGAGGGCCCAGACTGCGGCCCTGCCGGCCCTCGGAGAGGGCCCACGCGTGTCTGCTCGGGCTCAGGAGGCCACGGTTGGACAGCCAGTACCCCAGCACCGAGCTCATCTCGCGTGGACCACCCAGTGCGCGTCAGGAGTAGGTGTGTCCCAGCAGGAGCCCCTAGGAACAGCCCTGCCCTACCAGCTCTTAGCACAGGGAGTCCTGGTCTGCACATGCATGAGCCAGGGAGCCAGAGAGCCAGAGGAGGACGCTGCCGTGGGCTCTAACTGTCCTCAGAGAATGTTGGTATGACCCGGGGATCCAAGGGAGGTGGGGGGAACCTCGGAGGCGCCCAGGAACGCAGGAGGGCCCAGACTGCGGCCCTGCCGGCCCTCGGAGAGGGCCCACGCGTGTCCGCTCGGGCTCAGGAGGCCACGGTGGGACAGCCAGTACCCCAGCACCGAGCTCATCTCGCGTGGACCACCCAGTGGGCGTCAGGAGTAGGTGTGTCCCAGCAGCAGCCGCCCCCCACCCCGGGAACGGCCCCTCCCTAGACAAGCCTTTCCTGTGAGGAGTCCTGGACTGCGCACGCGCGAGCCGGCGAGCCCGCCAGCCAGAGGGAGATGATGCCTGGGGCTCCTCTTGCCTCAGAGAATGCTTGTGCGGCCTGGGGGCGCCCGCAGGTGTGCTCCGAGGCCTGCCGCTGCCTCTAGCTAGCACCTGGGGCCAGTTGGCAGTGCCGGCTGGCCAGCCTCCTAGAGCCAGGGCTGGCTGCAGCAGGCTCCGCGGGCGGGCGGGCGGGCGAAGGGCAGACGGAAGCCGAAGGGGGCCCGCCCGCGGGCTCAGCTACGAAGCGCGCCCGCCCTGGAGGCCAGGACCCCAGGGGGCAGAAGTGGGTCTGGCTTTGCATTGGCCGACCAGCGGGAGGGAGCCAGCCAGGGGCAGCCAGTTGCATCCTCCCGGGAACTGCCAGTGGAGGCTTTTGGGGAACGCGCTGCCAACTCTTGGCTTGGCCGGGGGAGACCTGCCGTCTCTGTGGCTCCAGCCGGCCAGCAGGCTGCAGGGTCGGGCGCAGCGGCCGTGGGGCTCTGGAGCTTGCTGCCCTGCCCGTGGGCGGGGCCTCCACGGGCCAGCCAGGTGGCACAGGGTTCCTGGGGCTGCGCCTCCTCCCGGCCCGGCCCGGCCCGGCCCAAGGGAGGTGGGGGGACCTCGGAGGCGCCCAGGAAAGCAAGAGGGCCCAGACTGTGGCCCTGCCGGCCCTCGGAGAGGGCCCACGTGTGTCTGCTCGGGCTCAGGAGGCCACGGTGGGACAGCCAGTACCCCAGCACCGAGCTCATCTCGCGTGGACCACCCAGTGCGCGTCAGGAGTAGGTGTGTCCCAGCAGGAGCCCCTAGGAACAGCTCCGCCCTACCAGCTCTTAGCACAGGGAGTCCTGGTCTGCACATGCATGAGCCAGGGAGCCAGGGAGCCAGAGGAGGACGCTGCCGTGGGCTCTAACTGTCCTCAGAGAATGTTGGTATGACCCGGGGATCCAAGGGAGGTGGGGGGAACCTCGGAGGCGCCCAGGAACGCAGGAGGGCCCAGACTGCGGCCCTGCCGGCCCTCGGAGAGGGCCCACGCGTGTCCGCTCGGGCTCAGGAGGCCACGGTGGGACAGCCAGTACCCCAGCACCGAGCTCATCTCGCGTGGACCACCCAGTGCGCGTCAGGAGTAGGTGTGTCCCAGCAGGAGCCCCTAGGAACAGCCCTGCCCTACCAGCTCTTAGCACAGGGAGTCCTGGTCTGCACATGCATGAGCCAGGGAGCCAGACAGCCAGAGGAGGACGCTGCCGTGGGCTCTAACTGTCCTCAGAGAATGTTGGTATGACCCGGGGATCCAAGGGAGGTGGGGGGAACCTCGGAGGCGCCCAGGAACGCAGGAGGGCCCAGACTGCGGCCCTGCCGGCCCTCGGAGAGGGCCCACGCGTGTCCGCTCGGGCTCAGGAGGCCACGGTGGGACAGCCAGTACCCCAGCACCGAGCTCATCTCGCGTGGACCACCCAGTGGGCGTCAGGAGTAGGTGTGTCCCAGCAGCAGCCGCCCCCCACCCCGGGAACGGCCCCTCCCTAGACAAGCCTTTCCTGTGAGGAGTCCTGGATTGCGCACGCGCGAGCCGGCGAGCCCGCCAGCCAGAGGGAGATGATGCCTGGGGCTCCTCTTGCCTCAGAGAATGCTTGTGCGGCCTGGGGGCGCCCGCAGGTGTGCTCCGAGGCCTGCCGCTGCCTCTAGCTAGCACCTGGGGCCAGTTGGCAGTGCCGGCTGGCCAGCCTCCTAGAGCCAGGGCTGGCTGCAGCAGGCTCCGCGGGCGGGCGGTCGGGCGGTACGGCGGGCGAAGGGCAGACGGAAGCCGAAGGGGACCCGCCCGCCCGCTCCACTGCGAAGCGCGCCCGCCCTGGAGGCCAGGACCCCAGGGGGCAGAAGTGGGTCTGGCTTTGCATTGGCCGACCAGCGGGAGGGAGCCAGCCAGGGGCAGCCAGTTGCATCCTCCCGGGAACTGCCAGCGGAGGCTTTTGGGGAGCGCGCTGCCAACTCTTGGCTTGGCCGGGGGAGACCTGCCGTCTCTGTGGCTCCAGCCGGCCAGCAGGCTGCAGGGTCGGGCGCAGCGGCCGTGGGGCTCTGGAGCTTGCTGCCCTGCCCGTGGGCGGGGCCTCCACGGGCCAGCCAGGTGGCACAGGTTCCTGGGGCTGCGCCTCTTCCCGGCTCGGCCCGGCCCGGAACAAGGGAGGTGGGGGGAACCTCGGAGGCGCCCAGGAACGCAAGAGGGCCCAGACTGCGGCCCTGCCGGCCCTCGGAGAGGGCCCACGCGTGTCTGCTCGGGCTCAGGAGGCCACGGTGGGACAGCCAGTACCCCAGCACCGAGCTCATCTCGCGTGGACCACCCAGTGCGCGTCAGGAGTAGGTGTGTCCCAGCAGGAGCCCCTAGGAACAGCCCTGCCCTACCAGCTCTTAGCACAGGGAGTCCTGGTCTGCACATGCATGAGCCAGGGAGCCAGACAGCCAGAGGAGGACGCTGCCGTGGGCTCTAACTGTCCTCAGAGAATGTTGGTATGACCCGGGGATCCAAGGGAGGTGGGGGGAACCTCGGAGGCGCCCAGGAACGCAGGAGGGCCCAGACTGCGGCCCTGCCGGCCCTCGGAGAGGGCCCACGCGTGTCTGCTCGGGCTCAGGAGGCCACGGTGGGACAGCCAGTACCCCAGCACCGAGCTCATCTCGCGTGGACCACCCAGTGCGCGTCAGGAGTAGGTGTGTCCCAGCAGGAGCCCCTAGGAACAGCCCTGCCCTACCAGCTCTTAGCACAGGGAGTCCTGGTCTGCACATGCATGAGCCAGGGAGCCAGAGAGCCAGAGGAGGACGCTGCCGTGGGCTCGAACTGTCCTCAGAGAATGTTGGTATGACCCGGGGATCCAAGGGAGGTGGGGGGAACCTCGGAGGCGCCCAGGAACGCAGGAGGGCCCAGACTGCGGCCCTGCCGGCCCTCGGAGAGGGCCCACGCGTGTCCGCTCGGGCTCAGGAGGCCACGGTGGGACAGCCAGTACCCCAGCACCGAGCTCATCTCGCGTGGACCACCCAGTGGGCGTCAGGAGTAGGTGTGTCCCAGCAGCAGCCGCCCCCCACCCCGGGAACGGCCCCTCCCTAGACAAGCCTTTCCTGTGAGGAGTCCTGGACTTTTCTCGCGGGAGCCGGCGAGCCCGCCAGCCAGAGGGAGATGATGCCTGGGGCTCCTCTTGCCTCAGAGAATGCTTGTGCGGCCTGGGGGCGCCCGCAGGTGTGCTCCGAGGCCTGCCGCGGCCTCTAGCTAGCACCTGGGGCCAGTTGGCAGTGCCGGCTGGCCAGCCTCCTAGAGCCAGGGCTGGCTGCAGCAGGCTCCGCGGGCGGGCGGTCGGGCGGTCCGGCGGGCGAAGGGCAGACGGAAGCCGAAGGGGACCCGACCGCCCGCTCCGCTGCGAAGCGCGCCCGCCCTGGTGGCCAGGACCCCAGGGGGCAGAAGTGGGTCTGGCTTTGCATTGGCCGACCAGCGGGAGGGAGCCAGCCAGGGGCAGCCAGTTGCATCCTCCCGGGAACTGCCAGCGGAGGCTTTTGGGGAGCGCGCTGCCAACTCTTGGCTTGGCCGGGGGAGACCTGCCGTCTCTGTGGCTCCAGCCGGCCAGCAGGCTGCAGGGTCGGGCGCAGCGGCCGTGGGGCTCTGGAGCTTGCTGCCCTGCCCGTGGGCGGGGCCTCCACGGGCCAGCCAGGTGGCACAGGGTTCCTGGGGCTGCGCCTCGTCCCGGCCCGGCCCAAGGGAGGTGGGGGGAACCTCGGAGGCGCCCAGGAACGCAGGAGGGCCCAGACTGCGGCCCTGCCGGCCCTCGGAGAGGGCCCACGCGTGTCTGCTCGGGCCCAGGAGGCCACGGTGGGACAGCCAGTACCCCAGCACCGAGCTCATCTCGCGTGGACCACCCAGTGCGCGTCAGGAGTAGGTGTGTCCCAGCAGGAGCCCCTAGGAACAGCCCTGCCCTACCAGCTCTTAGCACAGGGAGTCCTGGTCTGCACATGCATGAGCCAGGGAGCCAGAGAGCCAGAGGAGGACGCTGCCGTGGGCTCGAACTGTCCTCAGAGAATGTTGGTATGACCCGGGGATCCAAGGGAGGTGGGGGGAACCTCGGAGGCGCCCAGGAACGCAGGAGGGCCCAGACTCCGGCCCTGCCGGCCCTCGGAGAGGGCCCACGCATGTCTGCTCGGGCTCAGGAGGCCACGGTGGGACAGCCAGTACCCCAGCACCGAGCTCATCTCGCGTGGACCACCCAGTGGGCGTCAGCAGTAGGTGTGTCCCAGCAGCAGCTGCCCCCCACCCCGGGAACGGCCCCTCCCTAGACAAGCCTTTCCTGTGAGGAGTCCTGGACTGCGCACGCGTGAGCCGGCGAGCCCGCCAGCCAGAGGGAGATGATGCCTGGGGCTCCTCTTGCCTCAGAGAATGCTTGTGTGGCCTGGGGGCGCCCGCAGGTGTGCTCCGAGGCCTGCCGCGGCCTCTAGCTAGCACCTGGGGCCAGTTGGCAGTGCCGGCTGGCCAGCCTCCTAGAGCCAGGGCTGGCTGCAGCAGGCTCCGCGGGCGGGCGGGCGGGCGGGCGGTCCGGCGGGCGAAGGGCAGACGGAAGCCGAAGGGGGCCCGCCCGCGGGCTCCGCTGCGAAGCGCGCCCGCCCTGGAGGCCATGACCCCAGGGGGCAGAAGTGGGTCTGGCTTTGCATTGGCCGACCAGCGGGAGGGAGCCAGCCAGGGGCAGCCAGTTGCATCCTCCCGGGAACTGCCAGCGGAGGCTTTTGGGGAGCGCGCTGCCAACTCTTGGCTTGGCCGGGGGAGACCTGCCGTCTCTGTGGCTCCAGCCGGCCAGCAGGCTGCAGGGTCAGGCGCAGCGGCCGTGGGGCTCTGGAGCTTGCTGCCCTGCCCGTGGGCGGGGCCTCCACTGGCCAGCCAGGTGGCACAGGGTTCCTGGGGCTGCGCCTCGTCCCGGCCCGGCCCAAGGGAGGTGGGGGGAACCTCGGAGGCGCCCAGGAACGCAGGAGGGCCCAGACTGCGGCCCTGCCGGCCCTCGGAGAGGGCCCACGCGTGTCTGCTCGGGCCCAGGAGGCCACGGTGGGACAGCCAGTACCCCAGCACCGAGCTCATCTCGCGTGGACCACCCAGTGCGCGTCAGGAGTAGGTGTGTCCCAGCAGGAGCCCCTAGGAACAGCCCTGCCCTACCAGCTCTTAGCACAGGGAGTCCTGGTCTGCACATGCATGAGCCAGGGAGCCAGAGAGCCAGAGGAGGACGCTGCCGTGGGCTCGAACTGTCCTCAGAGAATGTTGGTATGACCCGGGGATCCAAGGGAGGTGGGGGGAACCTCGGAGGCGCCCAGGAACGCAGGAGGGCCCAGACTCCGGCCCTGCTGGCCCTCGGAGAGGGCCCTCGCGTGTCCGCTCGGGCTCAGGAGGCCACGGTGGGACAGCCAGTACCCCAGCACCGAGCTCATCTCGCGTGGACCACCCAGTGGGCGTCAGGAGTAGGTGTGTCCCAGCAGCAGCCGCCCCCCACCCCGGGCACGGCCCCTCCCTAGACAAGCCTTTCCTGTGAGGAGTCCTGGACTGCGCACGCGCGAGCCGGCGAGCCCGCCAGCCAGAGGGAGATGATGCCTGGGGCTCCTCTTGCCTCAGAGAATGCTTGTGCGGCCTGGGGGCGCCCGCAGGTGTGCTCCGAGGCCTGCCGCTGCCTCTAGCTAGCACCTGGGGCCAGTTGGCAGTGCCGGCTGGCCAGCCTCCTAGAGCCAGGGCTGGCTGCAGCAGGCTCCGCGGGCGGGCGGGCGGGCGGTCCGGCGGGCGAAGGGCAGACGGAAGCCGTAGGGGACCCGCCCGCCCGCTCCACTGCGAAGCGCACCCGCCCTGGAGGCCAGGACCCCAGGGGGCAGAAGTGGGTCTGGCTTTGCATTGGCCGACCAGCGGGAGGGAGCCAGCCAGGGGCAGCCAGTTGCATCCTCCCGGGAACTGCCAGCGGAGGCTTTTGGGGAGCGCGCTGCCAACTCTTGGCTTGGCCGGGGGAGACCTGCCGTCTCTGTGGCTCCAGCCGGCCAGCAGGCTACAGGGTCGGGCGCAGCGGCCGTGGGGCTCTGGAGCTTGCTGCCCTGCCCGTGGGCGGGGCCTCCACGGGCCAGCCAGGTGGCACAGGGTTCCTGGGGCTGCGCCTCCTCCCGGCCAGGCCCGGCCCGGCCCAAGGGAGGTGGGGGGAACCTCGGAGGCGCCCAGGAACGCAAGAGGGCCCAGACTGCGGCCCTGCCGGCCCTCGGAGAGGGCCCACGCGTGTCTGCTCGGGCTCAGGAGGCCACGGTGGGACAGCCAGTACCCCAGCACCGAGCTCATCTCGCGTGGACCACCCAGTGCGCGTCAGGAGTAGGTGTGTCCCAGCAGGAGCCCCTAGGAACAGCCCTGCCCTACCAGCTCTTAGCACAGGGAGTCCTGGTCTGCACATGCATGAGCCAGGGAGCTAGACAGCCAGAGGAGGACGCTGCCGTGGGCTCTAACTGTCCTCAGAGAATGTTGGTATGACCCGGGGATCCAAGGGAGGTGGGGGGAACCTCGGAGGCGCCCAGGAACGCAGGAGGGCCCAGACTGCGGCCCTGCCGGCCCTCGGAGAGGGCCCACGCGTGTCCGCTCGGGCTCAGGAGGCCACGGTGGGACAGCCAGTACCCCAGCACCGAGCTCATCTCGCGTGGACCACCCAGTGCGCGTCAGGAGTAGGTGTGTCCCAGCAGGAGCCCCTAGGAACAGCCCTGCCCTACCAGCTCTTAGCACAGGGAGTCCTGGTCTGCACATGCATGAGCCAGGGAGCCAGACAGCCAGAGGAGGACGCTGCCGTGGGCTCTAACTGTCCTCAGAGAATGTTGGTATGACCCGGGGATCCAAGGGAGGTGGGGGGAACCTCGGAGGCGCCCAGGAACGCAGGAGGGCCCAGACTGCGGCCCTGCCGGCCCTCGGAGAGGGCCCACGCGTGTCCGCTCGGGCTCAGGAGGCCACGGTGGGACAGCCAGTACCCCAGCACCGAGCTCATCTCGCGTGGACCACCCAGTGGGCGTCAGGAGTAGGTGTGTCCCAGCAGCAGCCGCCCCCCACCCCGGGAACGGCCCCTCCCTAGACAAGCCTTTCCTGTGAGGAGTCCTGGATTGCGCACGCGCGAGCCGGCGAGCCCGCCAGCCAGAGGGAGATGATGCCTGGGGCTCCTCTTGCCTCAGAGAATGCTTGTGCGGCCTGGGGGCGCCCGCAGGTGTGCTCCGAGGCCTGCCGCTGCCTCTAGCTAGCACCTGGGGCCAGTTGGCAGTGCCGGCTGGCCAGCCTCCTAGAGCCAGGGCTGGCTGCAGCAGGCTCCGCGGGCGGGCGGTCGGGCGGTACGGCGGGCGAAGGGCAGACGGAAGCCGAAGGGGACCCGCCCGCCCGCTCCACTGCGAAGCGCGCCCGCCCTGGAGGCCAGGACCCCAGGGGGCAGAAGTGGGTCTGGCTTTGCATTGGCCGACCAGCGGGAGGGAGCCAGCCAGGGGCAGCCAGTTGCATCCTCCCGGGAACTGCCAGCGGAGGCTTTTGGGGAGCGCGCTGCCAACTCTTGGCTTGGCCGGGGGAGACCTGCCGTCTCTGTGGCTCCAGCCGGCCAGCAGGCTGCAGGGTCGGGCGCAGCGGCCGTGGGGCTCTGGAGCTTGCTGCCCTGCCCGTGGGCGGGGCCTCCACGGGCCAGCCAGGTGGCACAGGTTCCTGGGGCTGCGCCTCTTCCCGGCTCGGCCCGGCCCGGAACAAGGGAGGTGGGGGGAACCTCGGAGGCGCCCAGGAACGCAAGAGGGCCCAGACTGCGGCCCTGCCGGCCCTCGGAGAGGGCCCACGCGTGTCTGCTCGGGCTCAGGAGGCCACGGTGGGACAGCCAGTACCCCAGCACCGAGCTCATCTCGCGTGGACCACCCAGTGCGCGTCAGGAGTAGGTGTGTCCCAGCAGGAGCCCCTAGGAACAGCCCTGCCCTACCAGCTCTTAGCACAGGGAGTCCTGGTCTGCACATGCATGAGCCAGGGAGCCAGACAGCCAGAGGAGGACGCTGCCGTGGGCTCTAACTGTCCTCAGAGAATGTTGGTATGACCCGGGGATCCAAGGGAGGTGGGGGGAACCTCGGAGGCGCCCAGGAACGCAGGAGGGCCCAGACTGCGGCCCTGCCGGCCCTCGGAGAGGGCCCACGCGTGTCTGCTCGGGCTCAGGAGGCCACGGTGGGACAGCCAGTACCCCAGCACCGAGCTCATCTCGCGTGGACCACCCAGTGCGCGTCAGGAGTAGGTGTGTCCCAGCAGGAGCCCCTAGGAACAGCCCTGCCCTACCAGCTCTTAGCACAGGGAGTCCTGGTCTGCACATGCATGAGCCAGGGAGCCAGAGAGCCAGAGGAGGACGCTGCCGTGGGCTCGAACTGTCCTCAGAGAATGTTGGTATGACCCGGGGATCCAAGGGAGGTGGGGGGAACCTCGGAGGCGCCCAGGAACGCAGGAGGGCCCAGACTGCGGCCCTGCCGGCCCTCGGAGAGGGCCCACGCGTGTCCGCTCGGGCTCAGGAGGCCACGGTGGGACAGCCAGTACCCCAGCACCGAGCTCATCTCGCGTGGACCACCCAGTGGGCGTCAGGAGTAGGTGTGTCCCAGCAGCAGCCGCCCCCCACCCCGGGAACGGCCCCTCCCTAGACAAGCCTTTCCTGTGAGGAGTCCTGGACTTTTCTCGCGGGAGCCGGCGAGCCCGCCAGCCAGAGGGAGATGATGCCTGGGGCTCCTCTTGCCTCAGAGAATGCTTGTGCGGCCTGGGGGCGCCCGCAGGTGTGCTCCGAGGCCTGCCGCGGCCTCTAGCTAGCACCTGGGGCCAGTTGGCAGTGCCGGCTGGCCAGCCTCCTAGAGCCAGGGCTGGCTGCAGCAGGCTCCGCGGGCGGGCGGTCGGGCGGTCCGGCGGGCGAAGGGCAGACGGAAGCCGAAGGGGACCCGACCGCCCGCTCCGCTGCGAAGCGCGCCCGCCCTGGTGGCCAGGACCCCAGGGGGCAGAAGTGGGTCTGGCTTTGCATTGGCCGACCAGCGGGAGGGAGCCAGCCAGGGGCAGCCAGTTGCATCCTCCCGGGAACTGCCAGCGGAGGCTTTTGGGGAGCGCGCTGCCAACTCTTGGCTTGGCCGGGGGAGACCTGCCGTCTCTGTGGCTCCAGCCGGCCAGCAGGCTGCAGGGTCGGGCGCAGCGGCCGTGGGGCTCTGGAGCTTGCTGCCCTGCCCGTGGGCGGGGCCTCCACGGGCCAGCCAGGTGGCACAGGGTTCCTGGGGCTGCGCCTCGTCCCGGCCCGGCCCAAGGGAGGTGGGGGGAACCTCGGAGGCGCCCAGGAACGCAGGAGGGCCCAGACTGCGGCCCTGCCGGCCCTCGGAGAGGGCCCACGCGTGTCTGCTCGGGCCCAGGAGGCCACGGTGGGACAGCCAGTACCCCAGCACCGAGCTCATCTCGCGTGGACCACCCAGTGCGCGTCAGGAGTAGGTGTGTCCCAGCAGGAGCCCCTAGGAACAGCCCTGCCCTACCAGCTCTTAGCACAGGGAGTCCTGGTCTGCACATGCATGAGCCAGGGAGCCAGAGAGCCAGAGGAGGACGCTGCCGTGGGCTCGAACTGTCCTCAGAGAATGTTGGTATGACCCGGGGATCCAAGGGAGGTGGGGGGAACCTCGGAGGCGCCCAGGAACGCAGGAGGGCCCAGACTCCGGCCCTGCCGGCCCTCGGAGAGGGCCCACGCATGTCTGCTCGGGCTCAGGAGGCCACGGTGGGACAGCCAGTACCCCAGCACCGAGCTCATCTCGCGTGGACCACCCAGTGGGCGTCAGCAGTAGGTGTGTCCCAGCAGCAGCTGCCCCCCACCCCGGGAACGGCCCCTCCCTAGACAAGCCTTTCCTGTGAGGAGTCCTGGACTGCGCACGCGTGAGCCGGCGAGCCCGCCAGCCAGAGGGAGATGATGCCTGGGGCTCCTCTTGCCTCAGAGAATGCTTGTGTGGCCTGGGGGCGCCCGCAGGTGTGCTCCGAGGCCTGCCGCGGCCTCTAGCTAGCACCTGGGGCCAGTTGGCAGTGCCGGCTGGCCAGCCTCCTAGAGCCAGGGCTGGCTGCAGCAGGCTCCGCGGGCGGGCGGGCGGGCGGGCGGTCCGGCGGGCGAAGGGCAGACGGAAGCCGAAGGGGGCCCGCCCGCGGGCTCCGCTGCGAAGCGCGCCCGCCCTGGAGGCCATGACCCCAGGGGGCAGAAGTGGGTCTGGCTTTGCATTGGCCGACCAGCGGGAGGGAGCCAGCCAGGGGCAGCCAGTTGCATCCTCCCGGGAACTGCCAGCGGAGGCTTTTGGGGAGCGCGCTGCCAACTCTTGGCTTGGCCGGGGGAGACCTGCCGTCTCTGTGGCTCCAGCCGGCCAGCAGGCTGCAGGGTCAGGCGCAGCGGCCGTGGGGCTCTGGAGCTTGCTGCCCTGCCCGTGGGCGGGGCCTCCACTGGCCAGCCAGGTGGCACAGGGTTCCTGGGGCTGCGCCTCGTCCCGGCCCGGCCCAAGGGAGGTGGGGGGAACCTCGGAGGCGCCCAGGAACGCAGGAGGGCCCAGACTGCGGCCCTGCCGGCCCTCGGAGAGGGCCCACGCGTGTCTGCTCGGGCCCAGGAGGCCACGGTGGGACAGCCAGTACCCCAGCACCGAGCTCATCTCGCGTGGACCACCCAGTGCGCGTCAGGAGTAGGTGTGTCCCAGCAGGAGCCCCTAGGAACAGCCCTGCCCTACCAGCTCTTAGCACAGGGAGTCCTGGTCTGCACATGCATGAGCCAGGGAGCCAGAGAGCCAGAGGAGGACGCTGCCGTGGGCTCGAACTGTCCTCAGAGAATGTTGGTATGACCCGGGGATCCAAGGGAGGTGGGGGGAACCTCGGAGGCGCCCAGGAACGCAGGAGGGCCCAGACTCCGGCCCTGCTGGCCCTCGGAGAGGGCCCTCGCGTGTCCGCTCGGGCTCAGGAGGCCACGGTGGGACAGCCAGTACCCCAGCACCGAGCTCATCTCGCGTGGACCACCCAGTGGGCGTCAGGAGTAGGTGTGTCCCAGCAGCAGCCGCCCCCCACCCCGGGCACGGCCCCTCCCTAGACAAGCCTTTCCTGTGAGGAGTCCTGGACTGCGCACGCGCGAGCCGGCGAGCCCGCCAGCCAGAGGGAGATGATGCCTGGGGCTCCTCTTGCCTCAGAGAATGCTTGTGCGGCCTGGGGGCGCCCGCAGGTGTGCTCCGAGGCCTGCCGCGGCCTCTAGCTAGCACCTGGGGCCAGTTGGCAGTGCCGGCTGGCCAGCCTCCTAGAGCCAGGGCTGGCTGCAGCAGGCTCCGCGGGCGGGCGGGCGGGCGGTCCGGCGGGCGAAGGGCAGACGGAAGCCGTAGGGGACCCGCCCGCCCGCTCCACTGCGAAGCGCACCCGCCCTGGAGGCCAGGACCCCAGGGGGCAGAAGTGGGTCTGGCTTTGCATTGGCCGACCAGCGGGAGGGAGCCAGCCAGGGGCAGCCAGTTGCATCCTCCCGGGAACTGCCAGCGGAGGCTTTTGGGGAGCGCGCTGCCAACTCTTGGCTTGGCCGGGGGAGACCTGCCGTCTCTGTGGCTCCAGCCGGCCAGCAGGCTACAGGGTCGGGCGCAGCGGCCGTGGGGCTCTGGAGCTTGCTGCCCTGCCCGTGGGCGGGGCCTCCACGGGCCAGCCAGGTGGCACAGGGTTCCTGGGGCTGCGCCTCCTCCCGGCCAGGCCCGGCCCGGCCCAAGGGAGGTGGGGGGAACCTCGGAGGCGCCCAGGAACGCAAGAGGGCCCAGACTGCGGCCCTGCCGGCCCTCGGAGAGGGCCCACGCGTGTCTGCTCGGGCTCAGGAGGCCACGGTGGGACAGCCAGTACCCCAGCACCGAGCTCATCTCGCGTGGACCACCCAGTGCGCGTCAGGAGTAGGTGTGTCCCAGCAGGAGCCCCTAGGAACAGCCCTGCCCTACCAGCTCTTAGCACAGGGAGTCCTGGTCTGCACATGCATGAGCCAGGGAGCTAGACAGCCAGAGGAGGACGCTGCCGTGGGCTCTAACTGTCCTCAGAGAATGTTGGTATGACCCGGGGATCCAAGGGAGGTGGGGGGAACCTCGGAGGCGCCCAGGAACGCAGGAGGGCCCAGACTGCGGCCCTGCCGGCCCTCGGAGAGGGCCCACGCGTGTCCGCTCGGGCTCAGGAGGCCACGGTGGGACAGCCAGTACCCCAGCACCGAGCTCATCTCGCGTGGACCACCCAGTGGGCGTCAGGAGTAGGTGTGTCCCAGCAGCAGCCGCCCCCCACCCCGGGAACGGCCCCTCCCTAGACAAGCCTTTCCTGTGAGGAGTCCTGGACTGCGCACGCGCGAGCCGGCGAGCCCGCCAGCCAGAGGGAGATGATGCCTGGGGCTCCTCTTGCCTCAGAGAATGCTTGTGCGGCCTGGGGGCGCCCGCAGGTGTGCTCCGAGGCCTGCCGCTGCCTCTAGCTAGCACCTGGGGCCAGTTGGCAGTGCCGGCTGGCCAGCCTCCTAGAGCCAGGGCTGGCTGCAGCAGGCTCCGCGGGCGGGCGGGCGGGCGAAGGGCAGACGGAAGCCGAAGGGGGCCCGCCCGCCCTCTCCGCTGCGAAGCGCGCCCGCCCTGGAGGCCAGGACCCCAGGGGGCAGAAGTGGGTCTGGCTTTGCATTGGCCGACCAGCAGGAGGGAGCCAGCCAGGGGCAGCCAGTTGCATCCTCCCGGGAACTGCCAGCGGAGGCTTTTGGGGAGCGCGCTGCCAACTCTTGGCTTGGCCGGGGGAGACCTGCCGTGTCTGTGGCTCCAGCCGGCCAGCAGGCTGCAGGGTCGGGCGCAGCGGCCGTGGGGCTCTGGAGCTTGCTGCCCTGCCCGTGGGCGGGGCCTCCACGGGCCAGCCAGGTGGCACAGGGTTCCTGGGGCTGCGCCTCCTCCCGGCCCGGCCCGGCCCAAGGGAGGTGGGGGGAACCTCGGAGGCGCCCAGGAACGCAAGAGGGCCCAGACTGCGGCCCTGCCGGCCCTCGGAGAGGGCCCACGCGTGTCTGCTCGGGCTCAGGAGGCCACGGTTGGACAGCCAGTACCCCAGCACCGAGCTCATCTCGCGTGGACCACCCAGTGCGCGTCAGGAGTAGGTGTGTCCCAGCAGGAGCCCCTAGGAACAGCCCTGCCCTACCAGCTCTTAGCACAGGGAGTCCTGGTCTGCACATGCATGAGCCAGGGAGCCAGAGAGCCAGAGGAGGACGCTGCCGTGGGCTCTAACTGTCCTCAGAGAATGTTGGTATGACCCGGGGATCCAAGGGAGGTGGGGGGAACCTCGGAGGCGCCCAGGAACGCAGGAGGGCCCAGACTGCGGCCCTGCCGGCCCTCGGAGAGGGCCCACGCGTGTCCGCTCGGGCTCAGGAGGCCACGGTGGGACAGCCAGTACCCCAGCACCGAGCTCATCTCGCGTGGACCACCCAGTGGGCGTCAGGAGTAGGTGTGTCCCAGCAGCAGCCGCCCCCCACCCCGGGCACGGCCCCTCCCTAGACAAGCCTTCCCTGTGAGGAGTCCTGGACTGCGCACGCGCGAGCCGGCGAGCCCGCCAGCCAGAGGGAGATGATGCCTGGGGCTCCTCTTGCCTCAGAGAATGCTTGTGCGGCCTGGGGGCGCCCGCAGGTGTGCTCCGAGGCCTGCCGCTGCCTCTAGCTAGCACCTGGGGCCAGTTGGCAGTGCCGGCTGGCCAGCCTCCTAGAGCCAGGGCTGGCTGCAGCAGGCTCCGCGGGCGGGCGGGCGGGCGAAGGGCAGACGGAAGCCGAAGGGGGCCCGCCCGCGGGCTCCGCTGCGAAGCGCGCCCGCCCTGGAGGCCAGGACCCCAGGGGGCAGAAGTGGGTCTGGCTTTGCATTGGCCGACCAGCGGGAGGGAGCCAGCCAGGGGCAGCCAGTTGCATCCTCCCGGGAACTGCCAGTGGAGGCTTTTGGGGAACGCGCTGCCAACTCTTGGCTTGGCCGGGGGAGACCTGCCGTCTCTGTGGCTCCAGCCGGCCAGCAGGCTGCAGGGTCGGGCGCAGCGGCCGTGGGGCTCTGGAGCTTGCTGCCCTGCCCGTGGGCGGGGCCTCCACGGGCCAGCCAGGTGGCACAGGGTTCCTGGGGCTGCGCCTCCTCCCGGCCCGGCCCGGCCCGGCCCAAGGGAGGTGGGGGGACCTCGGAGGCGCCCAGGAAAGCAAGAGGGCCCAGACTGTGGCCCTGCCGGCCCTCGGAGAGGGCCCACGTGTGTCTGCTCGGGCTCAGGAGGCCACGGTGGGACAGCCAGTACCCCAGCACCGAGCTCATCTCGCGTGGACCACCCAGTGCGCGTCAGGAGTAGGTGTGTCCCAGCAGGAGCCCCTAGGAACAGCTCTGCCCTACCAGCTCTTAGCACAGGGAGTCCTGGTCTGCACATGCATGAGCCAGGGAGCCAGGGAGCCAGAGGAGGACGCTGCCGTGGGCTCTAACTGTCCTCAGAGAATGTTGGTATGACCCGGGGATCCAAGGGAGGTGGGGGGAACCTCGGAGGCGCCCAGGAACGCAGGAGGGCCCAGACTGCGGCCCTGCCGGCCCTCGGAGAGGGCCCACGCGTGTCTGCTCGGGCTCAGGAGGCCACGGTGGGACAGCCAGTACCCCAGCACCGAGCTCATCTCGCGTGGACCACCCAGTGCGCGTCAGGAGTAGGTGTGTCCCAGCAGGAGCCCCTAGGAACAGCCCTGCCCTACCAGCTCTTAGCACAGGGAGTCCTGGTCTGCACATGCATGAGCCAGGGAGCCAGACAGCCAGAGGAGGACGCTGCCGTGGGCTCTAACTGTCCTCAGAGAATGTTGGTATGACCCGGGGATCCAAGGGAGGTGGGGGGAACCTCGGAGGCGCCCAGGAACGCAGGAGGGCCCAGACTGCGGCCCTGCCGGCCCTCGGAGAGGGCCCACGCGTGTCCGCTCGGGCTCAGGAGGCCACGGTGGGACAGCCAGTACCCCAGCACCGAGCTCATCTCGCGTGGACCACCCAGTGGGCGTCAGGAGTAGGTGTGTCCCAGCAGCAGCCGCCCCCCACCCCGGGAACGGCCCCTCCCTAGACAAGCCTTTCCTGTGAGGAGTCCTGGATTGCGCACGCGCGAGCCGGCGAGCCCGCCAGCCAGAGGGAGATGATGCCTGGGGCTCCTCTTGCCTCAGAGAATGCTTGTGCGGCCTGGGGGCGCCCGCAGGTGTGCTCCGAGGCCTGCCGCTGCCTCTAGCTAGCACCTGGGGCCAGTTGGCAGTGCCGGCTGGCCAGCCTCCTAGAGCCAGGGCTGGCTGCAGCAGGCTCCGCGAGCGGGCGGGCGGGCGGTCCGGCGGGCGAAGGGCAGACGGAAGAAGAAGGGGGCCCGCCCGCCCGCTCCGCTGCGAAGCGCGCCCGCCCTGGAGGCCAGGACCCCAGAGGGCAGAAGTGGGTCTGGCTTTGCATTGGCCGACCAGCGGGAGGGAGCCAGCCAGGGGCAGCCAGTTGCATCCTCCCGGGAACTGCCAGCGGAGGCTTTTGGGGAGCGCGCTGCCAACTCTTGGCTTGGCCGGGGGAGACCTGCCGTCTCTGTGGCTCCAGCCGGCCAGCAGGCTGCAGGGTCGGGCGCAGCGGCCGTGGGGCTCTGGAGCTTGCTCTCCTGCCCGTGGGCGGGGCCTCCACGGGCCAGCCAGGTGGCACAGGGTTCCTGGGGCTGCGCCTCCTCCCGGCCCGGCCCGGCCCAAGGGAGGTGGGGGGAACCTCGGAGGCGCCCAGGAATGCAAGAGGGCCCAGACTGCGGCCCTGCCGGCCCTCGGAGAGGGCCCACGTGTGTCTGCTCGGGCTCAGGAGGCCACGGTGGGACAGCCAGTACCCCAGCACCGAGCTCATCTCGCGTGGACCACCCAGTGCGCGTCAGGAGTAGGTGTGTCCCAGCAGGAGCCCCTAGGAACAGCCCCGCCCTACCAGCTCTTAGCACAGGGAGTCCTGGTCTGCACATGCATGAGCCAGAGAGCCAGAGGAGGACGCTGCCGTGGGCTCTAACTGTCCTCAGAGAATGTTTGTATGACCCGGGGATCCAAGGGAGGTGGGGGGAACCTCGGAGGCGCCCAGGAACGCAGGAGGGCCCAGACTGCGGCCCTGCCGGCCCTCGGAGAGGGCCCACGCGTGTCCGCTCGGGCTCAGGAGGCCACGGTGGGACAGCCAGTACCCCAGCACCGAGCTCATCTCGCGTGGACCACCCAGTGGGCGTCAGGAGTAGGTGTGTCCCAGCAGCAGCCGCCCCCCACCCCGGGAACGGCCCCTCCCTAGACAAGCCTTTCCTGTGAGGAGTCCTGGATTGCGCTCGCGCGAGCCGGCGAGCCCGCCAGCCAGAGGGAGATGATGCCTGGGGCTCCTCTTGCCTCAGAGAATGCTTGTGCGGCCTGGGGGCGCCCGCAGGTGTGCTCCGAGGCCTGCCGCTGCCTCTAGCTAGCACCTGGGGCCAGTTGGCAGTGCCGGCTGGCCAGCCTCCTAGAGCCAGGGCTGGCTGCAGCAGGCTCCGCGGGCGGGCGGGCGGGCGAAGGGCAGACGGAAGCCGAAGGGGGCCCGCCCGCGGGCTCCGCTGCGAAGCGCGCCCGCCCTGGAGGCCAGGACCCCAGGGGGCAGAAGTGGGTCTGGCTTTGCATTGGCCGACCAGCGGGAGGGAGCCAGCCAGGGGCAGCCAGTTGCATCCTCCCGGGAACTGCCAGTGGAGGCTTTTGGGGAGCGCGCTGCCAACTCTTGGCTTGGCCGGGGGAGACCTGCCGTCTCTGTGGCTCCAGCCGGCCAGCAGGCTGCAGGGTCGGGCGCAGCGGCCGTGGGGCTCTGGAGCTTGCTGCCCTGCCCGTGGGCGGGGCCTCCACGGGCCAGCCAGGTGGCACAGGGTTCCTGGGGCTGCGCCTCGTCCCGGCCCGGCCCGGCCCGGCCCAAGGGAGGTGGGGGGACCTCGGAGGCGCCCAGGAAAGCAAGAGGGCCCAGACTGTGGCCCTGCCGGCCCTCGGAGAGGGCCCACGTGTGTCTGCTCGGGCTCAGGAGGCCACGGTGGGACAGCCAGTACCCCAGCACCGAGCTCATCTCGCGTGGACCACCCAGTGCGCGTCAGGAGTAGGTGTGTCCCAGCAGGAGCCCCTAGGAACAGCTCCGCCCTACCAGCTCTTAGCACAGGGAGTCCTGGTCTGCACATGCATGAGCCAGGGAGCCAGGGAGCCAGAGGAGGACGCTGCCGTGGGCTCTAACTGTCCTCAGAGAATGTTGGTATGACCCGGGGATCCAAGGGAGGTGGGGGGAACCTCGGAGGCGCCCAGGAACGCAGGAGGGCCCAGACTGCGGCCCTGCCGGACCTCGGAGAGGGCCCACGCGTGTCTGCTCGGGCTCAGGAGGCCACGGTGGGACAGCCAGTACCCCAGCACCGAGCTCATCTCGCCTGGACCACCCAGTGCGCGTCAGGAGTAGGTGTGTCCCAGCAGGAGCCCCTAGGAACAGCCCTGCCCTACCAGCTCTTAGCACAGGGAGTCCTGGTCTGCACATGCATGAGCCAGGGAGCCAGACAGCCAGAGGAGGACGCTGCCGTGGGCTCTAACTGTCCTCAGAGAATGTTGGTATGACCCGGGGATCCAAGGGAGGTGGGGGGAACCTCGGAGGCGCCCAGGAACGCAGGAGGGCCCAGACTGCGGCCCTGCCGGCCCTCGGAGAGGGCCCACGCGTGTCTGCTCGGGCTCAGGAGGCCACGGTGGGACAGCCAGTACCCCAGCACCGAGCTCATCTCGCGTGGACCACCCAGTGGGCGTCAGGAGTAGGTGTGTCCCAGCAGCAGCTGCCCCCACCCCGGGAACGGCCCCTCCCTAGACAAGCCTTTCCTGTGAGGAGTCCTGGACTGCGCACGCGCGAGCCGGCGAGCCCGCCAGCCAGAGGGAGATGATGCCTGGGGCTCCTCTTGCCTCAGAGAATGCTTGTGCGGCCTGGGGGCGCCCGCAGGTGTGCTCCGAGGCCTGCCGCTGCCTCTAGCTAGCACCTGGGGCCAGTTGGCAGTGCCGGCTGGCCAGCCTCCTAGAGCCAGGGCTGGCTGCAGCAGGCTCCGCGAGCGGGCGGGCGGGCGGTCCAGCGGGCGAAGGGCAGACGGAAGCCGAAGGGGGCCCGCCCGCCCGCTCCGCTGCGAAGCGCGCCCGCCCTGGAGGCCAGGACCCCAGAGGGCAGAAGTGGGTCTGGCTTTGCATTGGCCGACCAGCGGGAGGGAGCCAGCCAGGGGCAGCCAGTTGCATCCTCCCGGGAACTGCCAGCGGAGGCTTTTGGGGAGCGCGCTGCCAACTCTTGGCTTGGCCGGGGGAGACCTGCCGTCTCTGTGGCTCCAGCCGGCCAGCAGGCTGCAGGGTCGGGCGCAGCGGCCGTGGGGCTCTGGAGCTTGCTCTCCTGCCCGTGGGCGGGGCCTCCACGGGCCAGCCAGGTGGCACAGGGTTCCTGGGGCTGCGCCTCCTCCCGGCCCGGCCCGGCCCAAGGGAGGTGGGGGGAACCTCGGAGGCGCCCAGGAACGCAAGAGGGCCCAGACTGCGGCCCTGCCGGCCCTCGGAGAGGGCCCACGTGTGTCTGCTCGGGCTCAGGAGGCCACGGTGGGACAGCCAGTACCCCAGCACCGAGCTCATCTCGCGTGGACCACCCAGTGCGCGTCAGGAGTAGGTGTGTCCCAGCAGGAGCCCCTAGGAACAGCCCTGCCCTACCAGCTCTTAGCACAGGGAGTCCTGGTCTGCACATGCATGAGCCAGAGAGCCAGAGGAGGACGCTGCCGTGGGCTCTAACTGTCCTCAGAGAATGTTTGTATGACCCGGGGATCCAAGGGAGGTGGGGGGAACCTCGGAGGCGCCCAGGAACGCAGGAGGGCCCAGACTGCGGCCCTGCCGGCCCTCGGAGAGGGCCCACGCGTGTCCGCTCGGGCTCAGGAGGCCACGGTGGGACAGCCAGTACCCCAGCACCGAGCTCATCTCGCGTGGACCACCCAGTGGGCGTCAGGAGTAGGTGTGTCCCAGCAGCAGCCGCCCCCCACCCCGGGAACGGCCCCTCCCTAGACAAGCCTTTCCTGTGAGGAGTCCTGGATTGCGCTCGCGCGAGCCGGCGAGCCCGCCAGCCAGAGGGAGATGATGCCTGGGGCTCCTCTTGCCTCAGAGAATGCTTGTGCGGCCTGGGGGCGCCTGCAGGTGTGCTCCGAGGCCTGCCGCTGCCTCTAGCTAGCACCTGGGGCCAGTTGGCAGTGCCGGCTGGCCAGCCTCCTAGAGCCAGGGCTGGCTGCAGCAGGCTCCGCGGGCGGGCGGGCGGGCGAAGGGCAGACGGAAGCCGAAGGGGGCCCGCCCGCGGGCTCCGCTGCGAAGCGCGCCCGCCCTGGAGGCCAGGACCCCAGGGGGCAGAAGTGGGTCTGGCTTTGCATTGGCCGACCAGCGGGAGGGAGCCAGCCAGGGGCAGCCAGTTGCATCCTCCCGGGAACTGCCAGTGGAGGCTTTTGGGGAGCGCGCTGCCAACTCTTGGCTTGGCCGGGGGAGACCTGCCGTGTCTGTGGCTCCAGCCGGCCAGCAGGCTGCAGGGTCGGGCGCAGCGGCCGTGGGGCTCTGGAGCTTGCTGCCCTGCCCGTGGGCGGGGCCTCCACGGGCCAGCCAGGTGGCACAGGGTTCCTGGGGCTGCGCCTCGTCCCGGCCCGGCCCGGCCCAAGGGAGGTGGGGGGAACCTCGGAGGCGCCCAGGAACGCAGGAGGGCCCAGACTGCGGCCCTGCCGGCCCTCGGAGAGGGCCCACGCGTGTCCGCTCGGGCTCAGGAGGCCACGGTGGGACAGCCAGTACCCCAGCACCGAGCTCATCTCGCGTGGACCACCCAGTGGGCGTCAGGAGTAGGTGTGTCCCAGCAGCAGCCGCCCCCCACCCCGGGCACGGCCCCTCCCTAGACAAGCCTTCCCTGTGAGGAGTCCTGGACTGCGCACGCGCGAGCCGGCGAGCCCGCCAGCCAGAGGGAGATGAGGCCTGGGGCTCCTCTTGCCTCAGAGAATGCTTGTGCGGCCTGGGGGCGCCCGCAGGTGTGCTCCGAGGCCTGCCGCTGCCTCTAGCTAGCACCTGGGGCCAGTTGGCAGTGCCGGCTGGCCAGCCTCCTAGAGCCAGGGCTGGCTGCAGCAGGCTCCGCGGGCGGGCGGGCGGGCGAAGGGCAGACGGAAGCCGAAGGGGGCCCGCCCGCCCTGGAGGCCAGGACCCCAGGGGGCAGAAGTGGGTCTGGCTTTGCATTGGCCGACCAGCGGGAGGGAGCCAGCCAGGGGCAGCCAGTTGCATCCTCCCGGGAACTGCCAGCGGAGGCTTTTGGGGAGCGCGCTGCCAACTCTTGGCTTGGCCGGGGGAGACCTGCCGTCTCTGTGGCTCCAGCCGGCCAGCAGGCTGCAGGGTCGGGCGCAGCGGCCGTGGGGCTCTGGAGCTTGCTGCCCTGCCCGTGGGCGGGGCCTCCACGGGCCAGCCAGGTGGCACAGGGTTCCTGGGGCTGCGCCTCCTCCCGGCCCGGCCCGGCCCAAGGGAGGTGGGGGGAACCTCGGAGGCGCCCAGGAACGCAGGAGGGCCCAGACTGCGGCCCTGCCGGCCCTCGGAGAGGGCCCACGCGTGTCCGCTCGGGCTCAGGAGGCCACGGTGGGACAGCCAGTACCCCAGCACCGAGCTCATCTCGCGTGGACCACCCAGTGCGCGTCAGGAGTAGGTGTGTCCCAGCAGGAGCCCCTAGGAACAGCCCTGCCCTACCAGCTCTTAGCACAGGGAGTCCTGGTCTGCACATGCATGAGCCAGGGAGCCAGAGAGCCAGAGGAGGACGCTGCCGTGGGCTCGAACTGTCCTCAGAGAATGTTGGTATGACCCGGGGATCCAAGGGAGGTGGGGGGAACCTCGGAGGCGCCCAGGAACGCAGGAGGGCCCAGACTGCGGCCCTGCCGGCCCTCGGAGAGGGCCCACGCGTGTCCGCTCGGGCTCAGGAGGCCACGGTGGGACAGCCAGTACCCCAGCACCGAGCTCATCTCGCGTGGACCACCCAGTGGGCGTCAGGAGTAGGTGTGTCCCAGCAGCAGCCGCCCCCCACCCCGGGCACGGCCCCTCCCTAGACAAGCCTTCCCTGTGAGGAGTCCTGGACTGCGCACGCGCGAGCCGGCGAGCCCGCCAGCCAGAGGGAGATGATGCCTGGGGCTCCTCTTGCCTCAGAGAATGCTTGTGCGGCCTGGGGGCGCCCGCAGGTGTGCTCCGAGGCCTGCCGCTGCCTCTAGCTAGCACCTGGGGCCAGTTGGCAGTGCCGGCTGGCCAGCCTCCTAGAGCCAGGGCTGGCTGCAGCAGGCTCCGCGGGCGGGCGGGCGGGCGAAGGGCAGACGGAAGCCGAAGGGGGCCCGCCCGCCCTGGAGGCCAGGACCCCAGGGGGCAGAAGTGGGTCTGGCTTTGCATTGCCCGACCAGCGGGAGGGAGCCAGCCAGGGGCAGCCAGTTGCATCCTCCCGGGAACTGCCAGCGGAGGCTTTTGGGGAGCGCGCTGCCAACTCTTGGCTTGGCCGGGGGAGACCTGCCGTCTCTGTGGCTCCAGCCGGCCAGCAGGCTGCAGGGTCGGGCGCAGCGGCCGTGGGGCTCTGGAGCTTGCTGCCCTGCCCGTGGGCGGGGCCTCCACGGGCCAGCCAGGTGGCACAGGGTTCCTGGGGCTGCGCCTCGTCCCGGCCCGGCCCGGCCCAAGGGAGGTGGGGGGAACCTCGGAGGCGCCCAGGAACGCAAGAGGGCCCAGACTGCGGCCCTGCCGGCCCTCGGAGAGGGCCCACGCGTGTCTGCTCGGGCTCAGGAGGCCACGGTGGGACAGCCAGTACCCCAGCACCGAGCTCATCTCGCGTGGACCACCCAGTGCGCGTCAGGAGTAGGTGTGTCCCAGCAGGAGCCCCTAGGAACAGCCCCGCCCTACCAGCTCTTAGCACAGGGAGTCCTGGTCTGCACATGCATGAGCCAGGGAGCCAGAGAGCCAGAGGAGGACGCTGCCGTGGGCTCGAACTGTCCTCAGAGAATGTTGGTATGACCCGGGGATCCAAGGGAGGTGGGGGGAACCTCGGAGGCGCCCAGGAACGCAGGAGGGCCCAGACTGCGGCCCTGCCGGCCCTCGGAGAGGGCCCACGCGTGTCCGCTCGGGCTCAGGAGGCCACGGTGGGACAGCCAGTACCCCAGCACCGAGCTCATCTCGCGTGGACCACCCAGTGGGCGTCAGGAGTAGGTGTGTCCCAGCAGCAGCCGCCCCCCACCCCGGGCACGGCCCCTCCCTAGACAAGCCTTCCCTGTGAGGAGTCCTGGACTGCGCACGCGCGAGCCGGCGAGCCCGCCAGCCAGAGGGAGATGATGCCTGGGGCTCCTCTTGCCTCAGAGAATGCTTGTGCGGCCTGGGGGCGCCCGCAGGTGTGCTCCGAGGCCTGCCGCTGCCTCTAGCTAGCACCTGGGGCCAGTTGGCAGTGCCGGCTGGCCAGCCTCCTAGAGCCAGGGCTGGCTGCAGCAGGCTCCGCGGGCGGGCGGGCGGGCGAAGGGCAGACGGAAGCCGAAGGGGGCCCGCCCGCCCTGGAGGCCAGGACCCCAGGGGGCAGAAGTGGGTCTGGCTTTGCATTGCCCGACCAGCGGGAGGGAGCCAGCCAGGGGCAGCCAGTTGCATCCTCCCGGGAACTGCCAGCGGAGGCTTTTGGGGAGCGCGCTGCCAACTCTTGGCTTGGCCGGGGGAGACCTGCCGTCTCTGTGGCTCCAGCCGGCCAGCAGGCTGCAGGGTCGGGCGCAGCGGCCGTGGGGCTCTGGAGCTTGCTGCCCTGCCCGTGGGCGGGGCCTCCACGGGCCAGCCAGGTGGCACAGGGTTCCTGGGGCTGCGCCTCCTCCCGGCCCGGCCCGGCCCAAGGGAGGTGGGGGGAACCTCGGAGGCGCCCAGGAACGCAGGAGGGCCCAGACTGCGGCCCTGCCGGCCCTCGGAGAGGGCCCACGCGTGTCCGCTCGGGCTCAGGAGGCCACGGTGGGACAGCCAGTACCCCAGCACCGAGCTCATCTCGCGTGGACCACCCAGTGCGCGTCAGGAGTAGGTGTGTCCCAGCAGGAGCCCCTAGGAACAGCCCTGCCCTACCAGCTCTTAGCACAGGGAGTCCTGGTCTGCACATGCATGAGCCAGGGAGCCAGAGAGCCAGAGGAGGACGCTGCCGTGGGCTCGAACTGTCCTCAGAGAATGTTGGTATGACCCGGGGATCCAAGGGAGGTGGGGGGAACCTCGGAGGCGCCCAGGAACGCAGGAGGGCCCAGACTGCGGCCCTGCCGGCCCTCGGAGAGGGCCCACGCGTGTCCGCTCGGGCTCAGGAGGCCACGGTGGGACAGCCAGTACCCCAGCACCGAGCTCATCTCGCGTGGACCACCCAGTGGGCGTCAGGAGTAGGTGTGTCCCAGCAGCAGCCGCCCCCCACCCCGGGCACGGCCCCTCCCTAGACAAGCCTTCCCTGTGAGGAGTCCTGGACTGCGCACGCGCGAGCCGGCGAGCCCGCCAGCCAGAGGGAGATGATGCCTGGGGCTCCTCTTGCCTCAGAGAATGCTTGTGCGGCCTGGGGGCGCCCGCAGGTGTGCTCCGAGGCCTGCCGCTGCCTCTAGCTAGCACCTGGGGCCAGTTGGCAGTGCCGGCTGGCCAGCCTCCTAGAGCCAGGGCTGGCTGCAGCAGGCTCCGCGGGCGGGCGGGCGGGCGAAGGGCAGACGGAAGCCGAAGGGGGCCCGCCCGCGGGCTCCGCTGCGAAGCGCGCCCGCCCTGGAGGCCAGGACCCCAGGGGGCAGAAGTGGGTCTGGCTTTGCATTGGCCGACCAGCGGGAGGGAGCCAGCCAGGGGCAGCCAGTTGCATCCTCCCGGGAACTGCCAGTGGAGGCTTTTGGGGAACGCGCTGCCAACTCTTGGCTTGGCCGGGGGAGACCTGCCGTCTCTGTGGCTCCAGCCGGCCAGCAGGCTGCAGGGTCGGGCGCAGCGGCCGTGGGGCTCTGGAGCTTGCTGCCCTGCCCGTGGGCGGGGCCTCCACGGGCCAGCCAGGTGGCACAGGGTTCCTGGGGCTGCGCCTCCTCCCGGCCCGGCCCGGCCCGGCCCAAGGGAGGTGGGGGGACCTCGGAGGCGCCCAGGAAAGCAAGAGGGCCCAGACTGTGGCCCTGCCGGCCCTCGGAGAGGGCCCACGTGTGTCTGCTCGGGCTCAGGAGGCCACGGTGGGACAGCCAGTACCCCAGCACCGAGCTCATCTCGCGTGGACCACCCAGTGCGCGTCAGGAGTAGGTGTGTCCCAGCAGGAGCCCCTAGGAACAGCTCTGCCCTACCAGCTCTTAGCACAGGGAGTCCTGGTCTGCACATGCATGAGCCAGGGAGCCAGGGAGCCAGAGGAGGACGCTGCCGTGGGCTCTAACTGTCCTCAGAGAATGTTGGTATGACCCGGGGATCCAAGGGAGGTGGGGGGAACCTCGGAGGCGCCCAGGAACGCAGGAGGGCCCAGACTGCGGCCCTGCCGGCCCTCGGAGAGGGCCCACGCGTGTCTGCTCGGGCTCAGGAGGCCACGGTGGGACAGCCAGTACCCCAGCACCGAGCTCATCTCGCGTGGACCACCCAGTGCGCGTCAGGAGTAGGTGTGTCCCAGCAGGAGCCCCTAGGAACAGCCCTGCCCTACCAGCTCTTAGCACAGGGAGTCCTGGTCTGCACATGCATGAGCCAGGGAGCCAGACAGCCAGAGGAGGACGCTGCCGTGGGCTCTAACTGTCCTCAGAGAATGTTGGTATGACCCGGGGATCCAAGGGAGGTGGGGGGAACCTCGGAGGCGCCCAGGAACGCAGGAGGGCCCAGACTGCGGCCCTGCCGGCCCTCGGAGAGGGCCCACGCGTGTCCGCTCGGGCTCAGGAGGCCACGGTGGGACAGCCAGTACCCCAGCACCGAGCTCATCTCGCGTGGACCACCCAGTGGGCGTCAGGAGTAGGTGTGTCCCAGCAGCAGCCGCCCCCCACCCCGGGAACGGCCCCTCCCTAGACAAGCCTTTCCTGTGAGGAGTCCTGGATTGCGCACGCGCGAGCCGGCGAGCCCGCCAGCCAGAGGGAGATGATGCCTGGGGCTCCTCTTGCCTCAGAGAATGCTTGTGCGGCCTGGGGGCGCCCGCAGGTGTGCTCCGAGGCCTGCCGCTGCCTCTAGCTAGCACCTGGGGCCAGTTGGCAGTGCCGGCTGGCCAGCCTCCTAGAGCCAGGGCTGGCTGCAGCAGGCTCCGCGAGCGGGCGGGCGGGCGGTCCGGCGGGCGAAGGGCAGACGGAAGAAGAAGGGGGCCCGCCCGCCCGCTCCGCTGCGAAGCGCGCCCGCCCTGGAGGCCAGGACCCCAGAGGGCAGAAGTGGGTCTGGCTTTGCATTGGCCGACCAGCGGGAGGGAGCCAGCCAGGGGCAGCCAGTTGCATCCTCCCGGGAACTGCCAGCGGAGGCTTTTGGGGAGCGCGCTGCCAACTCTTGGCTTGGCCGGGGGAGACCTGCCGTCTCTGTGGCTCCAGCCGGCCAGCAGGCTGCAGGGTCGGGCGCAGCGGCCGTGGGGCTCTGGAGCTTGCTCTCCTGCCCGTGGGCGGGGCCTCCACGGGCCAGCCAGGTGGCACAGGGTTCCTGGGGCTGCGCCTCCTCCCGGCCCGGCCCGGCCCAAGGGAGGTGGGGGGAACCTCGGAGGCGCCCAGGAATGCAAGAGGGCCCAGACTGCGGCCCTGCCGGCCCTCGGAGAGGGCCCACGTGTGTCTGCTCGGGCTCAGGAGGCCACGGTGGGACAGCCAGTACCCCAGCACCGAGCTCATCTCGCGTGGACCACCCAGTGCGCGTCAGGAGTAGGTGTGTCCCAGCAGGAGCCCCTAGGAACAGCCCCGCCCTACCAGCTCTTAGCACAGGGAGTCCTGGTCTGCACATGCATGAGCCAGAGAGCCAGAGGAGGACGCTGCCGTGGGCTCTAACTGTCCTCAGAGAATGTTTGTATGACCCGGGGATCCAAGGGAGGTGGGGGGAACCTCGGAGGCGCCCAGGAACGCAGGAGGGCCCAGACTGCGGCCCTGCCGGCCCTCGGAGAGGGCCCACGCGTGTCCGCTCGGGCTCAGGAGGCCACGGTGGGACAGCCAGTACCCCAGCACCGAGCTCATCTCGCGTGGACCACCCAGTGGGCGTCAGGAGTAGGTGTGTCCCAGCAGCAGCCGCCCCCCACCCCGGGAACGGCCCCTCCCTAGACAAGCCTTTCCTGTGAGGAGTCCTGGATTGCGCTCGCGCGAGCCGGCGAGCCCGCCAGCCAGAGGGAGATGATGCCTGGGGCTCCTCTTGCCTCAGAGAATGCTTGTGCGGCCTGGGGGCGCCCGCAGGTGTGCTCCGAGGCCTGCCGCTGCCTCTAGCTAGCACCTGGGGCCAGTTGGCAGTGCCGGCTGGCCAGCCTCCTAGAGCCAGGGCTGGCTGCAGCAGGCTCCGCGGGCGGGCGGGCGGGCGAAGGGCAGACGGAAGCCGAAGGGGGCCCGCCCGCGGGCTCCGCTGCGAAGCGCGCCCGCCCTGGAGGCCAGGACCCCAGGGGGCAGAAGTGGGTCTGGCTTTGCATTGGCCGACCAGCGGGAGGGAGCCAGCCAGGGGCAGCCAGTTGCATCCTCCCGGGAACTGCCAGTGGAGGCTTTTGGGGAGCGCGCTGCCAACTCTTGGCTTGGCCGGGGGAGACCTGCCGTCTCTGTGGCTCCAGCCGGCCAGCAGGCTGCAGGGTCGGGCGCAGCGGCCGTGGGGCTCTGGAGCTTGCTGCCCTGCCCGTGGGCGGGGCCTCCACGGGCCAGCCAGGTGGCACAGGGTTCCTGGGGCTGCGCCTCGTCCCGGCCCGGCCCGGCCCGGCCCAAGGGAGGTGGGGGGACCTCGGAGGCGCCCAGGAAAGCAAGAGGGCCCAGACTGTGGCCCTGCCGGCCCTCGGAGAGGGCCCACGTGTGTCTGCTCGGGCTCAGGAGGCCACGGTGGGACAGCCAGTACCCCAGCACCGAGCTCATCTCGCGTGGACCACCCAGTGCGCGTCAGGAGTAGGTGTGTCCCAGCAGGAGCCCCTAGGAACAGCTCCGCCCTACCAGCTCTTAGCACAGGGAGTCCTGGTCTGCACATGCATGAGCCAGGGAGCCAGGGAGCCAGAGGAGGACGCTGCCGTGGGCTCTAACTGTCCTCAGAGAATGTTGGTATGACCCGGGGATCCAAGGGAGGTGGGGGGAACCTCGGAGGCGCCCAGGAACGCAGGAGGGCCCAGACTGCGGCCCTGCCGGACCTCGGAGAGGGCCCACGCGTGTCTGCTCGGGCTCAGGAGGCCACGGTGGGACAGCCAGTACCCCAGCACCGAGCTCATCTCGCCTGGACCACCCAGTGCGCGTCAGGAGTAGGTGTGTCCCAGCAGGAGCCCCTAGGAACAGCCCTGCCCTACCAGCTCTTAGCACAGGGAGTCCTGGTCTGCACATGCATGAGCCAGGGAGCCAGACAGCCAGAGGAGGACGCTGCCGTGGGCTCTAACTGTCCTCAGAGAATGTTGGTATGACCCGGGGATCCAAGGGAGGTGGGGGGAACCTCGGAGGCGCCCAGGAACGCAGGAGGGCCCAGACTGCGGCCCTGCCGGCCCTCGGAGAGGGCCCACGCGTGTCTGCTCGGGCTCAGGAGGCCACGGTGGGACAGCCAGTACCCCAGCACCGAGCTCATCTCGCGTGGACCACCCAGTGGGCGTCAGGAGTAGGTGTGTCCCAGCAGCAGCTGCCCCCACCCCGGGAACGGCCCCTCCCTAGACAAGCCTTTCCTGTGAGGAGTCCTGGACTGCGCACGCGCGAGCCGGCGAGCCCGCCAGCCAGAGGGAGATGATGCCTGGGGCTCCTCTTGCCTCAGAGAATGCTTGTGCGGCCTGGGGGCGCCCGCAGGTGTGCTCCGAGGCCTGCCGCTGCCTCTAGCTAGCACCTGGGGCCAGTTGGCAGTGCCGGCTGGCCAGCCTCCTAGAGCCAGGGCTGGCTGCAGCAGGCTCCGCGAGCGGGCGGGCGGGCGGTCCAGCGGGCGAAGGGCAGACGGAAGCCGAAGGGGGCCCGCCCGCCCGCTCCGCTGCGAAGCGCGCCCGCCCTGGAGGCCAGGACCCCAGAGGGCAGAAGTGGGTCTGGCTTTGCATTGGCCGACCAGCGGGAGGGAGCCAGCCAGGGGCAGCCAGTTGCATCCTCCCGGGAACTGCCAGCGGAGGCTTTTGGGGAGCGCGCTGCCAACTCTTGGCTTGGCCGGGGGAGACCTGCCGTCTCTGTGGCTCCAGCCGGCCAGCAGGCTGCAGGGTCGGGCGCAGCGGCCGTGGGGCTCTGGAGCTTGCTCTCCTGCCCGTGGGCGGGGCCTCCACGGGCCAGCCAGGTGGCACAGGGTTCCTGGGGCTGCGCCTCCTCCCGGCCCGGCCCGGCCCAAGGGAGGTGGGGGGAACCTCGGAGGCGCCCAGGAACGCAAGAGGGCCCAGACTGCGGCCCTGCCGGCCCTCGGAGAGGGCCCACGTGTGTCTGCTCGGGCTCAGGAGGCCACGGTGGGACAGCCAGTACCCCAGCACCGAGCTCATCTCGCGTGGACCACCCAGTGCGCGTCAGGAGTAGGTGTGTCCCAGCAGGAGCCCCTAGGAACAGCCCTGCCCTACCAGCTCTTAGCACAGGGAGTCCTGGTCTGCACATGCATGAGCCAGAGAGCCAGAGGAGGACGCTGCCGTGGGCTCTAACTGTCCTCAGAGAATGTTTGTATGACCCGGGGATCCAAGGGAGGTGGGGGGAACCTCGGAGGCGCCCAGGAACGCAGGAGGGCCCAGACTGCGGCCCTGCCGGCCCTCGGAGAGGGCCCACGCGTGTCCGCTCGGGCTCAGGAGGCCACGGTGGGACAGCCAGTACCCCAGCACCGAGCTCATCTCGCGTGGACCACCCAGTGGGCGTCAGGAGTAGGTGTGTCCCAGCAGCAGCCGCCCCCCACCCCGGGAACGGCCCCTCCCTAGACAAGCCTTTCCTGTGAGGAGTCCTGGATTGCGCTCGCGCGAGCCGGCGAGCCCGCCAGCCAGAGGGAGATGATGCCTGGGGCTCCTCTTGCCTCAGAGAATGCTTGTGCGGCCTGGGGGCGCCTGCAGGTGTGCTCCGAGGCCTGCCGCTGCCTCTAGCTAGCACCTGGGGCCAGTTGGCAGTGCCGGCTGGCCAGCCTCCTAGAGCCAGGGCTGGCTGCAGCAGGCTCCGCGGGCGGGCGGGCGGGCGAAGGGCAGACGGAAGCCGAAGGGGGCCCGCCCGCGGGCTCCGCTGCGAAGCGCGCCCGCCCTGGAGGCCAGGACCCCAGGGGGCAGAAGTGGGTCTGGCTTTGCATTGGCCGACCAGCGGGAGGGAGCCAGCCAGGGGCAGCCAGTTGCATCCTCCCGGGAACTGCCAGTGGAGGCTTTTGGGGAGCGCGCTGCCAACTCTTGGCTTGGCCGGGGGAGACCTGCCGTGTCTGTGGCTCCAGCCGGCCAGCAGGCTGCAGGGTCGGGCGCAGCGGCCGTGGGGCTCTGGAGCTTGCTGCCCTGCCCGTGGGCGGGGCCTCCACGGGCCAGCCAGGTGGCACAGGGTTCCTGGGGCTGCGCCTCCTCCCGGCCCGGCCCGGCCCAAGGGAGGTGGGGGGAACCTCGGAGGCGCCCAGGAACGCAGGAGGGCCCAGACTGCGGCCCTGCCGGCCCTCGGAGAGGGCCCACGCGTGTCCGCTCGGGCTCAGGAGGCCACGGTGGGACAGCCAGTACCCCAGCACCGAGCTCATCTCGCGTGGACCACCCAGTGCGCGTCAGGAGTAGGTGTGTCCCAGCAGCAGCCGCCCCCCACCCCGGGCACGGCCCCTCCCTAGACAAGCCTTCCCTGTGAGGAGTCCTGGACTGCGCACGCGCGAGCCGGCGAGCCCGCCAGCCAGAGGGAGATGAGGCCTGGGGCTCCTCTTGCCTCAGAGAATGCTTGTGCGGCCTGGGGGCGCCCGCAGGTGTGCTCCGAGGCCTGCCGCTGCCTCTAGCTAGCACCTGGGGCCAGTTGGCAGTGCCGGCTGGCCAGCCTCCTAGAGCCAGGGCTGGCTGCAGCAGGCTCCGCGGGCGGGCGGGCGGGCGAAGGGCAGACGGAAGCCGAAGGGGGCCCGCCCGCCCTGGAGGCCAGGACCCCAGGGGGCAGAAGTGGGTCTGGCTTTGCATTGCCCGACCAGCGGGAGGGAGCCAGCCAGGGGCAGCCAGTTGCATCCTCCCGGGAACTGCCAGCGGAGGCTTTTGGGGAGCGCGCTGCCAACTCTTGGCTTGGCCGGGGGAGACCTGCCGTCTCTGTGGCTCCAGCCGGCCAGCAGGCTGCAGGGTCGGGCGCAGCGGCCGTGGGGCTCTGGAGCTTGCTGCCCTGCCCGTGGGCGGGGCCTCCACGGGCCAGCCAGGTGGCACAGGGTTCCTGGGGCTGCGCCTCCTCCCGGCCCGGCCCGGCCCAAGGGAGGTGGGGGGAACCTCGGAGGCGCCCAGGAACGCAGGAGGGCCCAGACTGCGGCCCTGCCGGCCCTCGGAGAGGGCCCACGCGTGTCCGCTCGGGCTCAGGAGGCCACGGTGGGACAGCCAGTACCCCAGCACCGAGCTCATCTCGCGTGGACCACCCAGTGCGCGTCAGGAGTAGGTGTGTCCCAGCAGGAGCCCCTAGGAACAGCCCTGCCCTACCAGCTCTTAGCACAGGGAGTCCTGGTCTGCACATGCATGAGCCAGGGAGCCAGAGAGCCAGAGGAGGACGCTGCCGTGGGCTCGAACTGTCCTCAGAGAATGTTGGTATGACCCGGGGATCCAAGGGAGGTGGGGGGAACCTCGGAGGCGCCCAGGAACGCAGGAGGGCCCAGACTGCGGCCCTGCCGGCCCTCGGAGAGGGCCCACGCGTGTCCGCTCGGGCTCAGGAGGCCACGGTGGGACAGCCAGTACCCCAGCACCGAGCTCATCTCGCGTGGACCACCCAGTGGGCGTCAGGAGTAGGTGTGTCCCAGCAGCAGCCGCCCCCCACCCCGGGCACGGCCCCTCCCTAGACAAGCCTTCCCTGTGAGGAGTCCTGGACTGCGCACGCGCGAGCCGGCGAGCCCGCCAGCCAGAGGGAGATGATGCCTGGGGCTCCTCTTGCCTCAGAGAATGCTTGTGCGGCCTGGGGGCGCCCGCAGGTGTGCTCCGAGGCCTGCCGCTGCCTCTAGCTAGCACCTGGGGCCAGTTGGCAGTGCCGGCTGGCCAGCCTCCTAGAGCCAGGGCTGGCTGCAGCAGGCTCCGCGGGCGGGCGGGCGGGCGAAGGGCAGACGGAAGCCGAAGGGGGCCCGCCCGCCCTGGAGGCCAGGACCCCAGGGGGCAGAAGTGGGTCTGGCTTTGCATTGCCCGACCAGCGGGAGGGAGCCAGCCAGGGGCAGCCAGTTGCATCCTCCCGGGAACTGCCAGCGGAGGCTTTTGGGGAGCGCGCTGCCAACTCTTGGCTTGGCCGGGGGAGACCTGCCGTCTCTGTGGCTCCAGCCGGCCAGCAGGCTGCAGGGTCGGGCGCAGCGGCCGTGGGGCTCTGGAGCTTGCTGCCCTGCCCGTGGGCGGGGCCTCCACGGGCCAGCCAGGTGGCACAGGGTTCCTGGGGCTGCGCCTCCTCCCGGCCCGGCCCGGCCCAAGGGAGGTGGGGGGAACCTCGGAGGCGCCCAGGAACGCAGGAGGGCCCAGACTGCGGCCCTGCCGGCCCTCGGAGAGGGCCCACGCGTGTCCGCTCGGGCTCAGGAGGCCACGGTGGGACAGCCAGTACCCCAGCACCGAGCTCATCTCGCGTGGACCACCCAGTGCGCGTCAGGAGTAGGTGTGTCCCAGCAGGAGCCCCTAGGAACAGCCCTGCCCTACCAGCTCTTAGCACAGGGAGTCCTGGTCTGCACATGCATGAGCCAGGGAGCCAGAGAGCCAGAGGAGGACGCTGCCGTGGGCTCGAACTGTCCTCAGAGAATGTTGGTATGACCCGGGGATCCAAGGGAGGTGGGGGGAACCTCGGAGGCGCCCAGGAACGCAGGAGGGCCCAGACTGCGGCCCTGCCGGCCCTCGGAGAGGGCCCACGCGTGTCCGCTCGGGCTCAGGAGGCCACGGTGGGACAGCCAGTACCCCAGCACCGAGCTCATCTCGCGTGGACCACCCAGTGGGCGTCAGGAGTAGGTGTGTCCCAGCAGCAGCCGCCCCCCACCCCGGGCACGGCCCCTCCCTAGACAAGCCTTCCCTGTGAGGAGTCCTGGACTGCGCACGCGCGAGCCGGCGAGCCCGCCAGCCAGAGGGAGATGATGCCTGGGGCTCCTCTTGCCTCAGAGAATGCTTGTGCGGCCTGGGGGCGCCCGCAGGTGTGCTCCGAGGCCTGCCGCTGCCTCTAGCTAGCACCTGGGGCCAGTTGGCAGTGCCGGCTGGCCAGCCTCCTAGAGCCAGGGCTGGCTGCAGCAGGCTCCGCGGGCGGGCGGGCGGGCGAAGGGCAGACGGAAGCCGAAGGGGGCCCGCCCGCCCTGGAGGCCAGGACCCCAGGGGGCAGAAGTGGGTCTGGCTTTGCATTGCCCGACCAGCGGGAGGGAGCCAGCCAGGGGCAGCCAGTTGCATCCTCCCGGGAACTGCCAGCGGAGGCTTTTGGGGAGCGCGCTGCCAACTCTTGGCTTGGCCGGGGGAGACCTGCCGTCTCTGTGGCTCCAGCCGGCCAGCAGGCTGCAGGGTCGGGCGCAGCGGCCGTGGGGCTCTGGAGCTTGCTGCCCTGCCCGTGGGCGGGGCCTCCACGGGCCAGCCAGGTGGCACAGGGTTCCTGGGGCTGCGCCTCGTCCCGGCCCGGCCCGGCCCAAGGGAGGTGGGGGGAACCTCGGAGGCGCCCAGGAACGCAAGAGGGCCCAGACTGCGGCCCTGCCGGCCCTCGGAGAGGGCCCACGCGTGTCTGCTCGGGCTCAGGAGGCCACGGTGGGACAGCCAGTACCCCAGCACCGAGCTCATCTCGCCTGGACCACCCAGTGCGCGTCAGGAGTAGGTGTGTCCCAGCAGGAGCCCCTAGGAACAGCCCTGCCCTACCAGCTCTTAGCACAGGGAGTCCTGGTCTGCACATGCATGAGCCAGGGAGCCAGAGAGCCAGAGGAGGACGCTGCCGTGGGCTCGAACTGTCCTCAGAGAATGTTGGTATGACCCGGGGATCCAAGGGAGGTGGGGGGAACCTCGGAGGCGCCCAGGAACGCAGGAGGGCCCAGACTGCGGCCCTGCCGGCCCTCGGAGAGGGCCCACGCGTGTCCGCTCGGGCTCAGGAGGCCACGGTGGGACAGCCAGTACCCCAGCACCGAGCTCATCTCGCGTGGACCACCCAGTGGGCGTCAGGAGTAGGTGTGTCCCAGCAGCAGCCGCCCCCCACCCCGGGCACGGCCCCTCCCTAGACAAGCCTTCCCTGTGAGGAGTCCTGGACTGCGCACGCGCGAGCCGGCGAGCCCGCCAGCCAGAGGGAGATGATGCCTGGGGCTCCTCTTGCCTCAGAGAATGCTTGTGCGGCCTGGGGGCGCCCGCAGGTGTGCTCCGAGGCCTGCCGCTGCCTCTAGCTAGCACCTGGGGCCAGTTGGCAGTGCCGGCTGGCCAGCCTCCTAGAGCCAGGGCTGGCTGCAGCAGGCTCCGCGGGCGGGCGGGCGGGCGAAGGGCAGACGGAAGCCGAAGGGGGCCCGCCCGCCCTGGAGGCCAGGACCCCAGGGGGCAGAAGTGGGTCTGGCTTTGCATTGCCCGACCAGCGGGAGGGAGCCAGCCAGGGGCAGCCAGTTGCATCCTCCCGGGAACTGCCAGCGGAGGCTTTTGGGGAGCGCGCTGCCAACTCTTGGCTTGGCCGGGGGAGACCTGCCGTGTCTGTGGCTCCAGCCGGCCAGCAGGCTGCAGGGTCGGGCGCAGCGGCCGTGGGGCTCTGGAGCTTGCTGCCCTGCCCGTGGGCGGGGCCTCCACGGGCCAGCCAGGTGGCACAGGGTTCCTGGGGCTGCGCCTCGTCCCGGCCCGGCCCGGCCCAAGGGAGGTGGGGGGAACCTCGGAGGCGCCCAGGAACGCAAGAGGGCCCAGACTGCGGCCCTGCCGGCCCTCGGAGAGGGCCCACGCGTGTCTGCTCGGGCTCAGGAGGCCACGGTGGGACAGCCAGTACCCCAGCACCGAGCTCATCTCGCGTGGACCACCCAGTGCGCGTCAGGAGTAGGTGTGTCCCAGCAGGAGCCCCTAGGAACAGCCCTGCCCTACCAGCTCTTAGCACAGGGAGTCCTGGTCTGCACATGCATGAGCCAGGGAGCCAGAGAGCCAGAGGAGGACGCTGCCGTGGGCTCGAACTGTCCTCAGAGAATGTTGGTATGACCCGGGGATCCAAGGGAGGTGGGGGGAACCTCGGAGGCGCCCAGGAACGCAGGAGGGCCCAGACTGCGGCCCTGCCGGCCCTCGGAGAGGGCCCACGCGTGTCCGCTCGGGCTCAGGAGGCCACGGTGGGACAGCCAGTACCCCAGCACCGAGCTCATCTCGCGTGGACCACCCAGTGGGCGTCAGGAGTAGGTGTGTCCCAGCAGCAGCCGCCCCCCACCCCGGGCACGGCCCCTCCCTAGACAAGCCTTCCCTGTGAGGAGTCCTGGACTGCGCACGCGCGAGCCGGCGAGCCCGCCAGCCAGAGGGAGATGATGCCTGGGGCTCCTCTTGCCTCAGAGAATGCTTGTGCGGCCTGGGGGCGCCCGCAGGTGTGCTCCGAGGCCTGCCGCTGCCTCTAGCTAGCACCTGGGGCCAGTTGGCAGTGCCGGCTGGCCAGCCTCCTAGAGCCAGGGCTGGCTGCAGCAGGCTCCGCGGGCGGGCGGGCGGGCGAAGGGCAGACGGAAGCCGAAGGGGGCCCGCCCGCCCTGGAGGCCAGGACCCCAGGGGGCAGAAGTGGGTCTGGCTTTGCATTGCCCGACCAGCGGGAGGGAGCCAGCCAGGGGCAGCCAGTTGCATCCTCCCGGGAACTGCCAGCGGAGGCTTTTGGGGAGCGCGCTGCCAACTCTTGGCTTGGCCGGGGGAGACCTGCCGTCTCTGTGGCTCCAGCCGGCCAGCAGGCTGCAGGGTCGGGCGCAGCGGCCGTGGGGCTCTGGAGCTTGCTGCCCTGCCCGTGGGCGGGGCCTCCACGGGCCAGCCAGGTGGCACAGGGTTCCTGGGGCTGCGCCTCGTCCCGGCCCGGCCCGGCCCAAGGGAGGTGGGGGGAACCTCGGAGGCGCCCAGGAACGCAAGAGGGCCCAGACTGCGGCCCTGCCGGCCCTCGGAGAGGGCCCACGCGTGTCTGCTCGGGCTCAGGAGGCCACGGTGGGACAGCCAGTACCCCAGCACCGAGCTCATCTCGCGTGGACCACCCAGTGCGCGTCAGGAGTAGGTGTGTCCCAGCAGGAGCCCCTAGGAACAGCCCTGCCCTACCAGCTCTTAGCACAGGGAGTCCTGGTCTGCACATGCATGAGCCAGGGAGCCAGAGAGCCAGAGGAGGACGCTGCCGTGGGCTCGAACTGTCCTCAGAGAATGTTGGTATGACCCGGGGATCCAAGGGAGGTGGGGGGAACCTCGGAGGCGCCCAGGAACGCAGGAGGGCCCAGACTGCGGCCCTGCCGGCCCTCGGAGAGGGCCCACGCGTGTCCGCTCGGGCTCAGGAGGCCACGGTGGGACAGCCAGTACCCCAGCACCGAGCTCATCTCGCGTGGACCACCCAGTGGGCGTCAGGAGTAGGTGTGTCCCAGCAGCAGCCGCCCCCCACCCCGGGCACGGCCCCTCCCTAGACAAGCCTTCCCTGTGAGGAGTCCTGGACTGCGCACGCGCGAGCCGGCGAGCCCGCCAGCCAGAGGGAGATGATGCCTGGGGCTCCTCTTGCCTCAGAGAATGCTTGTGCGGCCTGGGGGCGCCCGCAGGTGTGCTCCGAGGCCTGCCGCTGCCTCTAGCTAGCACCTGGGGCCAGTTGGCAGTGCCGGCTGGCCAGCCTCCTAGAGCCAGGGCTGGCTGCAGCAGGCTCCGCGGGCGGGCGGGCGGGCGAAGGGCAGACGGAAGCCGAAGGGGGCCCGCCCGCCCTGGAGGCCAGGACCCCAGGGGGCAGAAGTGGGTCTGGCTTTGCATTGCCCGACCAGCGGGAGGGAGCCAGCCAGGGGCAGCCAGTTGCATCCTCCCGGGAACTGCCAGCGGAGGCTTTTGGGGAGCGCGCTGCCAACTCTTGGCTTGGCCGGGGGAGACCTGCCGTCTCTGTGGCTCCAGCCGGCCAGCAGGCTGCAGGGTCGGGCGCAGCGGCCGTGGGGCTCTGGAGCTTGCTGCCCTGCCCGTGGGCGGGGCCTCCACGGGCCAGCCAGGTGGCACAGGGTTCCTGGGGCTGCGCCTCGTCCCGGCCCGGCCCGGCCCAAGGGAGGTGGGGGGAACCTCGGAGGCGCCCAGGAACGCAAGAGGGCCCAGACTGCGGCCCTGCCGGCCCTCGGAGAGGGCCCACGCGTGTCTGCTCGGGCTCAGGAGGCCACGGTGGGACAGCCAGTACCCCAGCACCGAGCTCATCTCGCGTGGACCACCCAGTGCGCGTCAGGAGTAGGTGTGTCCCAGCAGGAGCCCCTAGGAACAGCCCTGCCCTACCAGCTCTTAGCACAGGGAGTCCTGGTCTGCACATGCATGAGCCAGGGAGCCAGAGAGCCAGAGGAGGACGCTGCCGTGGGCTCGAACTGTCCTCAGAGAATGTTGGTATGACCCGGGGATCCAAGGGAGGTGGGGGGAACCTCGGAGGCGCCCAGGAACGCAGGAGGGCCCAGACTGCGGCCCTGCCGGCCCTCGGAGAGGGCCCACGCGTGTCCGCTCGGGCTCAGGAGGCCACGGTGGGACAGCCAGTACCCCAGCACCGAGCTCATCTCGCGTGGACCACCCAGTGGGCGTCAGGAGTAGGTGTGTCCCAGCAGCAGCCGCCCCCCACCCCGGGCACGGCCCCTCCCTAGACAAGCCTTCCCTGTGAGGAGTCCTGGACTGCGCACGCGCGAGCCGGCGAGCCCGCCAGCCAGAGGGAGATGAGGCCTGGGGCTCCTCTTGCCTCAGAGAATGCTTGTGCGGCCTGGGGGCGCCCGCAGGTGTGCTCCGAGGCCTGCCGCTGCCTCTAGCTAGCACCTGGGGCCAGTTGGCAGTGCCGGCTGGCCAGCCTCCTAGAGCCAGGGCTGGCTGCAGCAGGCTCCGCGGGCGGGCGGGCGGGCGAAGGGCAGACGGAAGCCGAAGGGGGCCCGCCCGCCCTGGAGGCCAGGACCCCAGGGGGCAGAAGTGGGTCTGGCTTTGCATTGCCCGACCAGCGGGAGGGAGCCAGCCAGGGGCAGCCAGTTGCATCCTCCCGGGAACTGCCAGCGGAGGCTTTTGGGGAGCGCGCTGCCAACTCTTGGCTTGGCCGGGGGAGACCTGCCGTCTCTGTGGCTCCAGCCGGCCAGCAGGCTGCAGGGTCGGGCGCAGCGGCCGTGGGGCTCTGGAGCTTGCTGCCCTGCCCGTGGGCGGGGCCTCCACGGGCCAGCCAGGTGGCACAGGGTTCCTGGGGCTGCGCCTCCTCCCGGCCCGGCCCGGCCCAAGGGAGGTGGGGGGAACCTCGGAGGCGCCCAGGAACGCAGGAGGGCCCAGACTGCGGCCCTGCCGGCCCTCGGAGAGGGCCCACGCGTGTCCGCTCGGGCTCAGGAGGCCACGGTGGGACAGCCAGTACCCCAGCACCGAGCTCATCTCGCGTGGACCACCCAGTGCGCGTCAGGAGTAGGTGTGTCCCAGCAGGAGCCCCTAGGAACAGCCCTGCCCTACCAGCTCTTAGCACAGGGAGTCCTGGTCTGCACATGCATGAGCCAGGGAGCCAGAGAGCCAGAGGAGGACGCTGCCGTGGGCTCGAACTGTCCTCAGAGAATGTTGGTATGACCCGGGGATCCAAGGGAGGTGGGGGGAACCTCGGAGGCGCCCAGGAACGCAGGAGGGCCCAGACTGCGGCCCTGCCGGCCCTCGGAGAGGGCCCACGCGTGTCCGCTCGGGCTCAGGAGGCCACGGTGGGACAGCCAGTACCCCAGCACCGAGCTCATCTCGCGTGGACCACCCAGTGGGCGTCAGGAGTAGGTGTGTCCCAGCAGCAGCCGCCCCCCACCCCGGGCACGGCCCCTCCCTAGACAAGCCTTCCCTGTGAGGAGTCCTGGACTGCGCACGCGCGAGCCGGCGAGCCCGCCAGCCAGAGGGAGATGATGCCTGGGGCTCCTCTTGCCTCAGAGAATGCTTGTGCGGCCTGGGGGCGCCCGCAGGTGTGCTCCGAGGCCTGCCGCTGCCTCTAGCTAGCACCTGGGGCCAGTTGGCAGTGCCGGCTGGCCAGCCTCCTAGAGCCAGGGCTGGCTGCAGCAGGCTCCGCGGGCGGGCGGGCGGGCGAAGGGCAGACGGAAGCCGAAGGGGGCCCGCCCGCCCTGGAGGCCAGGACCCCAGGGGGCAGAAGTGGGTCTGGCTTTGCATTGCCCGACCAGCGGGAGGGAGCCAGCCAGGGGCAGCCAGTTGCATCCTCCCGGGAACTGCCAGCGGAGGCTTTTGGGGAGCGCGCTGCCAACTCTTGGCTTGGCCGGGGGAGACCTGCCGTCTCTGTGGCTCCAGCCGGCCAGCAGGCTGCAGGGTCGGGCGCAGCGGCCGTGGGGCTCTGGAGCTTGCTGCCCTGCCCGTGGGCGGGGCCTCCACGGGCCAGCCAGGTGGCACAGGGTTCCTGGGGCTGCGCCTCGTCCCGGCCCGGCCCGGCCCAAGGGAGGTGGGGGGAACCTCGGAGGCGCCCAGGAACGCAGGAGGGCCCAGACTGCGGCCCTGCCGGCCCTCGGAGAGGGCCCACGCGTGTCCGCTCGGGCTCAGGAGGCCACGGTGGGACAGCCAGTACCCCAGCACCGAGCTCATCTCGCGTGGACCACCCAGTGCGCGTCAGGAGTAGGTGTGTCCCAGCAGGAGCCCCTAGGAACAGCCCTGCCCTACCAGCTCTTAGCACAGGGAGTCCTGGTCTGCACATGCATGAGCCAGGGAGCCAGAGAGCCAGAGGAGGACGCTGCCGTGGGCTCGAACTGTCCTCAGAGAATGTTGGTATGACCCGGGGATCCAAGGGAGGTGGGGGGAACCTCGGAGGCGCCCAGGAACGCAGGAGGGCCCAGACTGCGGCCCTGCCGGCCCTCGGAGAGGGCCCACGCGTGTCCGCTCGGGCTCAGGAGGCCACGGTGGGACAGCCAGTACCCCAGCACCGAGCTCATCTCGCGTGGACCACCCAGTGGGCGTCAGGAGTAGGTGTGTCCCAGCAGCAGCCGCCCCCCACCCCGGGCACGGCCCCTCCCTAGACAAGCCTTCCCTGTGAGGAGTCCTGGACTGCGCACGCGCGAGCCGGCGAGCCCGCCAGCCAGAGGGAGATGATGCCTGGGGCTCCTCTTGCCTCAGAGAATGCTTGTGCGGCCTGGGGGCGCCCGCAGGTGTGCTCCGAGGCCTGCCGCTGCCTCTAGCTAGCACCTGGGGCCAGTTGGCAGTGCCGGCTGGCCAGCCTCCTAGAGCCAGGGCTGGCTGCAGCAGGCTCCGCGGGCGGGCGGGCGGGCGAAGGGCAGACGGAAGCCGAAGGGGGCCCGCCCGCCCTGGAGGCCAGGACCCCAGGGGGCAGAAGTGGGTCTGGCTTTGCATTGCCCGACCAGCGGGAGGGAGCCAGCCAGGGGCAGCCAGTTGCATCCTCCCGGGAACTGCCAGCGGAGGCTTTTGGGGAGCGCGCTGCCAACTCTTGGCTTGGCCGGGGGAGACCTGCCGTCTCTGTGGCTCCAGCCGGCCAGCAGGCTGCAGGGTCGGGCGCAGCGGCCGTGGGGCTCTGGAGCTTGCTGCCCTGCCCGTGGGCGGGGCCTCCACGGGCCAGCCAGGTGGCACAGGGTTCCTGGGGCTGCGCCTCGTCCCGGCCCGGCCCGGCCCAAGGGAGGTGGGGGGAACCTCGGAGGCGCCCAGGAACGCAAGAGGGCCCAGACTGCGGCCCTGCCGGCCCTCGGAGAGGGCCCACGCGTGTCTGCTCGGGCTCAGGAGGCCACGGTGGGACAGCCAGTACCCCAGCACCGAGCTCATCTCGCGTGGACCACCCAGTGCGCGTCAGGAGTAGGTGTGTCCCAGCAGGAGCCCCTAGGAACAGCCCTGCCCTACCAGCTCTTAGCACAGGGAGTCCTGGTCTGCACATGCATGAGCCAGGGAGCCAGAGAGCCAGAGGAGGACGCTGCCGTGGGCTCGAACTGTCCTCAGAGAATGTTGGTATGACCCGGGGATCCAAGGGAGGTGGGGGGAACCTCGGAGGCGCCCAGGAACGCAGGAGGGCCCAGACTGCGGCCCTGCCGGCCCTCGGAGAGGGCCCACGCGTGTCCGCTCGGGCTCAGGAGGCCACGGTGGGACAGCCAGTACCCCAGCACCGAGCTCATCTCGCGTGGACCACCCAGTGGGCGTCAGGAGTAGGTGTGTCCCAGCAGCAGCCGCCCCCCACCCCGGGCACGGCCCCTCCCTAGACAAGCCTTCCCTGTGAGGAGTCCTGGACTGCGCACGCGCGAGCCGGCGAGCCCGCCAGCCAGAGGGAGATGATGCCTGGGGCTCCTCTTGCCTCAGAGAATGCTTGTGCGGCCTGGGGGCGCCCGCAGGTGTGCTCCGAGGCCTGCCGCTGCCTCTAGCTAGCACCTGGGGCCAGTTGGCAGTGCCGGCTGGCCAGCCTCCTAGAGCCAGGGCTGGCTGCAGCAGGCTCCGCGGGCGGGCGGGCGGGCGAAGGGCAGACGGAAGCCGAAGGGGGCCCGCCCGCCCTGGAGGCCAGGACCCCAGGGGGCAGAAGTGGGTCTGGCTTTGCATTGCCCGACCAGCGGGAGGGAGCCAGCCAGGGGCAGCCAGTTGCATCCTCCCGGGAACTGCCAGCGGAGGCTTTTGGGGAGCGCGCTGCCAACTCTTGGCTTGGCCGGGGGAGACCTGCCGTGTCTGTGGCTCCAGCCGGCCAGCAGGCTGCAGGGTCGGGCGCAGCGGCCGTGGGGCTCTGGAGCTTGCTGCCCTGCCCGTGGGCGGGGCCTCCACGGGCCAGCCAGGTGGCACAGGGTTCCTGGGGCTGCGCCTCGTCCCGGCCCGGCCCGGCCCAAGGGAGGTGGGGGGAACCTCGGAGGCGCCCAGGAACGCAAGAGGGCCCAGACTGCGGCCCTGCCGGCCCTCGGAGAGGGCCCACGCGTGTCTGCTCGGGCTCAGGAGGCCACGGTGGGACAGCCAGTACCCCAGCACCGAGCTCATCTCGCGTGGACCACCCAGTGCGCGTCAGGAGTAGGTGTGTCCCAGCAGGAGCCCCTAGGAACAGCCCTGCCCTACCAGCTCTTAGCACAGGGAGTCCTGGTCTGCACATGCATGAGCCAGGGAGCCAGAGAGCCAGAGGAGGACGCTGCCGTGGGCTCGAACTGTCCTCAGAGAATGTTGGTATGACCCGGGGATCCAAGGGAGGTGGGGGGAACCTCGGAGGCGCCCAGGAACGCAGGAGGGCCCAGACTGCGGCCCTGCCGGCCCTCGGAGAGGGCCCACGCGTGTCCGCTCGGGCTCAGGAGGCCACGGTGGGACAGCCAGTACCCCAGCACCGAGCTCATCTCGCGTGGACCACCCAGTGGGCGTCAGGAGTAGGTGTGTCCCAGCAGCAGCCGCCCCCCACCCCGGGCACGGCCCCTCCCTAGACAAGCCTTCCCTGTGAGGAGTCCTGGACTGCGCACGCGCGAGCCGGCGAGCCCGCCAGCCAGAGGGAGATGATGCCTGGGGCTCCTCTTGCCTCAGAGAATGCTTGTGCGGCCTGGGGGCGCCCGCAGGTGTGCTCCGAGGCCTGCCGCTGCCTCTAGCTAGCACCTGGGGCCAGTTGGCAGTGCCGGCTGGCCAGCCTCCTAGAGCCAGGGCTGGCTGCAGCAGGCTCCGCGGGCGGGCGGGCGGGCGAAGGGCAGACGGAAGCCGAAGGGGGCCCGCCCGCCCTGGAGGCCAGGACCCCAGGGGGCAGAAGTGGGTCTGGCTTTGCATTGCCCGACCAGCGGGAGGGAGCCAGCCAGGGGCAGCCAGTTGCATCCTCCCGGGAACTGCCAGCGGAGGCTTTTGGGGAGCGCGCTGCCAACTCTTGGCTTGGCCGGGGGAGACCTGCCGTCTCTGTGGCTCCAGCCGGCCAGCAGGCTGCAGGGTCGGGCGCAGCGGCCGTGGGGCTCTGGAGCTTGCTGCCCTGCCCGTGGGCGGGGCCTCCACGGGCCAGCCAGGTGGCACAGGGTTCCTGGGGCTGCGCCTCGTCCCGGCCCGGCCCGGCCCAAGGGAGGTGGGGGGAACCTCGGAGGCGCCCAGGAACGCAAGAGGGCCCAGACTGCGGCCCTGCCGGCCCTCGGAGAGGGCCCACGCGTGTCTGCTCGGGCTCAGGAGGCCACGGTGGGACAGCCAGTACCCCAGCACCGAGCTCATCTCGCGTGGACCACCCAGTGCGCGTCAGGAGTAGGTGTGTCCCAGCAGGAGCCCCTAGGAACAGCCCTGCCCTACCAGCTCTTAGCACAGGGAGTCCTGGTCTGCACATGCATGAGCCAGGGAGCCAGAGAGCCAGAGGAGGACGCTGCCGTGGGCTCGAACTGTCCTCAGAGAATGTTGGTATGACCCGGGGATCCAAGGGAGGTGGGGGGAACCTCGGAGGCGCCCAGGAACGCAGGAGGGCCCAGACTGCGGCCCTGCCGGCCCTCGGAGAGGGCCCACGCGTGTCCGCTCGGGCTCAGGAGGCCACGGTGGGACAGCCAGTACCCCAGCACCGAGCTCATCTCGCGTGGACCACCCAGTGGGCGTCAGGAGTAGGTGTGTCCCAGCAGCAGCCGCCCCCCACCCCGGGCACGGCCCCTCCCTAGACAAGCCTTCCCTGTGAGGAGTCCTGGACTGCGCACGCGCGAGCCGGCGAGCCCGCCAGCCAGAGGGAGATGATGCCTGGGGCTCCTCTTGCCTCAGAGAATGCTTGTGCGGCCTGGGGGCGCCCGCAGGTGTGCTCCGAGGCCTGCCGCTGCCTCTAGCTAGCACCTGGGGCCAGTTGGCAGTGCCGGCTGGCCAGCCTCCTAGAGCCAGGGCTGGCTGCAGCAGGCTCCGCGGGCGGGCGGGCGGGCGAAGGGCAGACGGAAGCCGAAGGGGGCCCGCCCGCCCTGGAGGCCAGGACCCCAGGGGGCAGAAGTGGGTCTGGCTTTGCATTGCCCGACCAGCGGGAGGGAGCCAGCCAGGGGCAGCCAGTTGCATCCTCCCGGGAACTGCCAGCGGAGGCTTTTGGGGAGCGCGCTGCCAACTCTTGGCTTGGCCGGGGGAGACCTGCCGTCTCTGTGGCTCCAGCCGGCCAGCAGGCTGCAGGGTCGGGCGCAGCGGCCGTGGGGCTCTGGAGCTTGCTGCCCTGCCCGTGGGCGGGGCCTCCACGGGCCAGCCAGGTGGCACAGGGTTCCTGGGGCTGCGCCTCGTCCCGGCCCGGCCCGGCCCAAGGGAGGTGGGGGGAACCTCGGAGGCGCCCAGGAACGCAAGAGGGCCCAGACTGCGGCCCTGCCGGCCCTCGGAGAGGGCCCACGCGTGTCTGCTCGGGCTCAGGAGGCCACGGTGGGACAGCCAGTACCCCAGCACCGAGCTCATCTCGCGTGGACCACCCAGTGCGCGTCAGGAGTAGGTGTGTCCCAGCAGGAGCCCCTAGGAACAGCCCTGCCCTACCAGCTCTTAGCACAGGGAGTCCTGGTCTGCACATGCATGAGCCAGGGAGCCAGAGAGCCAGAGGAGGACGCTGCCGTGGGCTCGAACTGTCCTCAGAGAATGTTGGTATGACCCGGGGATCCAAGGGAGGTGGGGGGAACCTCGGAGGCGCCCAGGAACGCAGGAGGGCCCAGACTGCGGCCCTGCCGGCCCTCGGAGAGGGCCCACGCGTGTCCGCTCGGGCTCAGGAGGCCACGGTGGGACAGCCAGTACCCCAGCACCGAGCTCATCTCGCGTGGACCACCCAGTGGGCGTCAGGAGTAGGTGTGTCCCAGCAGCAGCCGCCCCCCACCCCGGGCACGGCCCCTCCCTAGACAAGCCTTCCCTGTGAGGAGTCCTGGACTGCGCACGCGCGAGCCGGCGAGCCCGCCAGCCAGAGGGAGATGAGGCCTGGGGCTCCTCTTGCCTCAGAGAATGCTTGTGCGGCCTGGGGGCGCCCGCAGGTGTGCTCCGAGGCCTGCCGCTGCCTCTAGCTAGCACCTGGGGCCAGTTGGCAGTGCCGGCTGGCCAGCCTCCTAGAGCCAGGGCTGGCTGCAGCAGGCTCCGCGGGCGGGCGGGCGGGCGAAGGGCAGACGGAAGCCGAAGGGGGCCCGCCCGCCCTGGAGGCCAGGACCCCAGGGGGCAGAAGTGGGTCTGGCTTTGCATTGCCCGACCAGCGGGAGGGAGCCAGCCAGGGGCAGCCAGTTGCATCCTCCCGGGAACTGCCAGCGGAGGCTTTTGGGGAGCGCGCTGCCAACTCTTGGCTTGGCCGGGGGAGACCTGCCGTCTCTGTGGCTCCAGCCGGCCAGCAGGCTGCAGGGTCGGGCGCAGCGGCCGTGGGGCTCTGGAGCTTGCTGCCCTGCCCGTGGGCGGGGCCTCCACGGGCCAGCCAGGTGGCACAGGGTTCCTGGGGCTGCGCCTCGTCCCGGCCCGGCCCGGCCCAAGGGAGGTGGGGGGAACCTCGGAGGCGCCCAGGAACGCAGGAGGGCCCAGACTGCGGCCCTGCCGGCCCTCGGAGAGGGCCCACGCGTGTCCGCTCGGGCTCAGGAGGCCACGGTGGGACAGCCAGTACCCCAGCACCGAGCTCATCTCGCGTGGACCACCCAGTGGGCGTCAGGAGTAGGTGTGTCCCAGCAGCAGCCGCCCCCCACCCCGGGCACGGCCCCTCCCTAGACAAGCCTTCCCTGTGAGGAGTCCTGGACTGCGCACGCGCGAGCCGGCGAGCCCGCCAGCCAGAGGGAGATGAGGCCTGGGGCTCCTCTTGCCTCAGAGAATGCTTGTGCGGCCTGGGGGCGCCCGCAGGTGTGCTCCGAGGCCTGCCGCTGCCTCTAGCTAGCACCTGGGGCCAGTTGGCAGTGCCGGCTGGCCAGCCTCCTAGAGCCAGGGCTGGCTGCAGCAGGCTCCGCGGGCGGGCGGGCGGGCGAAGGGCAGACGGAAGCCGAAGGGGGCCCGCCCGCCCTGGAGGCCAGGACCCCAGGGGGCAGAAGTGGGTCTGGCTTTGCATTGCCCGACCAGCGGGAGGGAGCCAGCCAGGGGCAGCCAGTTGCATCCTCCCGGGAACTGCCAGCGGAGGCTTTTGGGGAGCGCGCTGCCAACTCTTGGCTTGGCCGGGGGAGACCTGCCGTCTCTGTGGCTCCAGCCGGCCAGCAGGCTGCAGGGTCGGGCGCAGCGGCCGTGGGGCTCTGGAGCTTGCTGCCCTGCCCGTGGGCGGGGCCTCCACGGGCCAGCCAGGTGGCACAGGGTTCCTGGGGCTGCGCCTCGTCCCGGCCCGGCCCGGCCCAAGGGAGGTGGGGGGAACCTCGGAGGCGCCCAGGAACGCAAGAGGGCCCAGACTGCGGCCCTGCCGGCCCTCGGAGAGGGCCCACGCGTGTCTGCTCGGGCTCAGGAGGCCACGGTGGGACAGCCAGTACCCCAGCACCGAGCTCATCTCGCGTGGACCACCCAGTGCGCGTCAGGAGTAGGTGTGTCCCAGCAGGAGCCCCTAGGAACAGCCCTGCCCTACCAGCTCTTAGCACAGGGAGTCCTGGTCTGCACATGCATGAGCCAGGGAGCCAGAGAGCCAGAGGAGGACGCTGCCGTGGGCTCGAACTGTCCTCAGAGAATGTTGGTATGACCCGGGGATCCAAGGGAGGTGGGGGGAACCTCGGAGGCGCCCAGGAACGCAGGAGGGCCCAGACTGCGGCCCTGCCGGCCCTCGGAGAGGGCCCACGCGTGTCCGCTCGGGCTCAGGAGGCCACGGTGGGACAGCCAGTACCCCAGCACCGAGCTCATCTCGCGTGGACCACCCAGTGGGCGTCAGGAGTAGGTGTGTCCCAGCAGCAGCCGCCCCCCACCCCGGGCACGGCCCCTCCCTAGACAAGCCTTCCCTGTGAGGAGTCCTGGACTGCGCACGCGCGAGCCGGCGAGCCCGCCAGCCAGAGGGAGATGATGCCTGGGGCTCCTCTTGCCTCAGAGAATGCTTGTGCGGCCTGGGGGCGCCCGCAGGTGTGCTCCGAGGCCTGCCGCTGCCTCTAGCTAGCACCTGGGGCCAGTTGGCAGTGCCGGCTGGCCAGCCTCCTAGAGCCAGGGCTGGCTGCAGCAGGCTCCGCGGGCGGGCGGGCGGGCGAAGGGCAGACGGAAGCCGAAGGGGGCCCGCCCGCCCTGGAGGCCAGGACCCCAGGGGGCAGAAGTGGGTCTGGCTTTGCATTGCCCGACCAGCGGGAGGGAGCCAGCCAGGGGCAGCCAGTTGCATCCTCCCGGGAACTGCCAGCGGAGGCTTTTGGGGAGCGCGCTGCCAACTCTTGGCTTGGCCGGGGGAGACCTGCCGTCTCTGTGGCTCCAGCCGGCCAGCAGGCTGCAGGGTCGGGCGCAGCGGCCGTGGGGCTCTGGAGCTTGCTGCCCTGCCCGTGGGCGGGGCCTCCACGGGCCAGCCAGGTGGCACAGGGTTCCTGGGGCTGCGCCTCGTCCCGGCCCGGCCCGGCCCAAGGGAGGTGGGGGGAACCTCGGAGGCGCCCAGGAACGCAAGAGGGCCCAGACTGCGGCCCTGCCGGCCCTCGGAGAGGGCCCACGCGTGTCTGCTCGGGCTCAGGAGGCCACGGTGGGACAGCCAGTACCCCAGCACCGAGCTCATCTCGCGTGGACCACCCAGTGCGCGTCAGGAGTAGGTGTGTCCCAGCAGGAGCCCCTAGGAACAGCCCTGCCCTACCAGCTCTTAGCACAGGGAGTCCTGGTCTGCACATGCATGAGCCAGGGAGCCAGAGAGCCAGAGGAGGACGCTGCCGTGGGCTCTAACTGTCCTCAGAGAATGTTGGTATGACCCGGGGATCCAAGGGAGGTGGGGGGAACCTCGGAGGCGCCCAGGAACGCAGGAGGGCCCAGACTGCGGCCCTGCCGGCCCTCGGAGAGGGCCCACGCGTGTCCGCTCGGGCTCAGGAGGCCACGGTGGGACAGCCAGTACCCCAGCACCGAGCTCATCTCGCGTGGACCACCCAGTGGGCGTCAGGAGTAGGTGTGTCCCAGCAGCAGCCGCCCCCCACCCCGGGAACGGCCCCTCCCTAGACAAGCCTTTCCTGTGAGGAGTCCTGGATTGCGCTCGCGCGAGCCGGCGAGCCCGCCAGCCAGAGGGAGATGATGCCTGGGGCTCCTCTTGCCTCAGAGAATGCTTGTGCGGCCTGGGGGCGCCTGCAGGTGTGCTCCGAGGCCTGCCGCTGCCTCTAGCTAGCACCTGGGGCCAGTTGGCAGTGCCGGCTGGCCAGCCTCCTAGAGCCAGGGCTGGCTGCAGCAGGCTCCGCGGGCGGGCGGGCGGGCGAAGGGCAGACGGAAGCCGAAGGGGGCCCGCCCGCGGGCTCCGCTGCGAAGCGCGCCCGCCCTGGAGGCCAGGACCCCAGGGGGCAGAAGTGGGTCTGGCTTTGCATTGGCCGACCAGCGGGAGGGAGCCAGCCAGGGGCAGCCAGTTGCATCCTCCCGGGAACTGCCAGTGGAGGCTTTTGGGGAGCGCGCTGCCAACTCTTGGCTTGGCCGGGGGAGACCTGCCGTGTCTGTGGCTCCAGCCGGCCAGCAGGCTGCAGGGTCGGGCGCAGCGGCCGTGGGGCTCTGGAGCTTGCTGCCCTGCCCGTGGGCGGGGCCTCCACGGGCCAGCCAGGTGGCACAGGGTTCCTGGGGCTGCGCCTCGTCCCGGCCCGGCCCGGCCCAAGGGAGGTGGGGGGAACCTCGGAGGCGCCCAGGAACGCAGGAGGGCCCAGACTGCGGCCCTGCCGGCCCTCGGAGAGGGCCCACGCGTGTCCGCTCGGGCTCAGGAGGCCACGGTGGGACAGCCAGTACCCCAGCACCGAGCTCATCTCGCGTGGACCACCCAGTGGGCGTCAGGAGTAGGTGTGTCCCAGCAGCAGCCGCCCCCCACCCCGGGCACGGCCCCTCCCTAGACAAGCCTTCCCTGTGAGGAGTCCTGGACTGCGCACGCGCGAGCCGGCGAGCCCGCCAGCCAGAGGGAGATGAGGCCTGGGGCTCCTCTTGCCTCAGAGAATGCTTGTGCGGCCTGGGGGCGCCCGCAGGTGTGCTCCGAGGCCTGCCGCTGCCTCTAGCTAGCACCTGGGGCCAGTTGGCAGTGCCGGCTGGCCAGCCTCCTAGAGCCAGGGCTGGCTGCAGCAGGCTCCGCGGGCGGGCGGGCGGGCGAAGGGCAGACGGAAGCCGAAGGGGGCCCGCCCGCCCTGGAGGCCAGGACCCCAGGGGGCAGAAGTGGGTCTGGCTTTGCATTGCCCGACCAGCGGGAGGGAGCCAGCCAGGGGCAGCCAGTTGCATCCTCCCGGGAACTGCCAGCGGAGGCTTTTGGGGAGCGCGCTGCCAACTCTTGGCTTGGCCGGGGGAGACCTGCCGTCTCTGTGGCTCCAGCCGGCCAGCAGGCTGCAGGGTCGGGCGCAGCGGCCGTGGGGCTCTGGAGCTTGCTGCCCTGCCCGTGGGCGGGGCCTCCACGGGCCAGCCAGGTGGCACAGGGTTCCTGGGGCTGCGCCTCCTCCCGGCCCGGCCCGGCCCAAGGGAGGTGGGGGGAACCTCGGAGGCGCCCAGGAACGCAGGAGGGCCCAGACTGCGGCCCTGCCGGCCCTCGGAGAGGGCCCACGCGTGTCCGCTCGGGCTCAGGAGGCCACGGTGGGACAGCCAGTACCCCAGCACCGAGCTCATCTCGCGTGGACCACCCAGTGCGCGTCAGGAGTAGGTGTGTCCCAGCAGGAGCCCCTAGGAACAGCCCTGCCCTACCAGCTCTTAGCACAGGGAGTCCTGGTCTGCACATGCATGAGCCAGGGAGCCAGAGAGCCAGAGGAGGACGCTGCCGTGGGCTCGAACTGTCCTCAGAGAATGTTGGTATGACCCGGGGATCCAAGGGAGGTGGGGGGAACCTCGGAGGCGCCCAGGAACGCAGGAGGGCCCAGACTGCGGCCCTGCCGGCCCTCGGAGAGGGCCCACGCGTGTCCGCTCGGGCTCAGGAGGCCACGGTGGGACAGCCAGTACCCCAGCACCGAGCTCATCTCGCGTGGACCACCCAGTGGGCGTCAGGAGTAGGTGTGTCCCAGCAGCAGCCGCCCCCCACCCCGGGCACGGCCCCTCCCTAGACAAGCCTTCCCTGTGAGGAGTCCTGGACTGCGCACGCGCGAGCCGGCGAGCCCGCCAGCCAGAGGGAGATGATGCCTGGGGCTCCTCTTGCCTCAGAGAATGCTTGTGCGGCCTGGGGGCGCCCGCAGGTGTGCTCCGAGGCCTGCCGCTGCCTCTAGCTAGCACCTGGGGCCAGTTGGCAGTGCCGGCTGGCCAGCCTCCTAGAGCCAGGGCTGGCTGCAGCAGGCTCCGCGGGCGGGCGGGCGGGCGAAGGGCAGACGGAAGCCGAAGGGGGCCCGCCCGCCCTGGAGGCCAGGACCCCAGGGGGCAGAAGTGGGTCTGGCTTTGCATTGCCCGACCAGCGGGAGGGAGCCAGCCAGGGGCAGCCAGTTGCATCCTCCCGGGAACTGCCAGCGGAGGCTTTTGGGGAGCGCGCTGCCAACTCTTGGCTTGGCCGGGGGAGACCTGCCGTCTCTGTGGCTCCAGCCGGCCAGCAGGCTGCAGGGTCGGGCGCAGCGGCCGTGGGGCTCTGGAGCTTGCTGCCCTGCCCGTGGGCGGGGCCTCCACGGGCCAGCCAGGTGGCACAGGGTTCCTGGGGCTGCGCCTCGTCCCGGCCCGGCCCGGCCCAAGGGAGGTGGGGGGAACCTCGGAGGCGCCCAGGAACGCAAGAGGGCCCAGACTGCGGCCCTGCCGGCCCTCGGAGAGGGCCCACGCGTGTCTGCTCGGGCTCAGGAGGCCACGGTGGGACAGCCAGTACCCCAGCACCGAGCTCATCTCGCGTGGACCACCCAGTGCGCGTCAGGAGTAGGTGTGTCCCAGCAGGAGCCCCTAGGAACAGCCCCGCCCTACCAGCTCTTAGCACAGGGAGTCCTGGTCTGCACATGCATGAGCCAGGGAGCCAGAGAGCCAGAGGAGGACGCTGCCGTGGGCTCGAACTGTCCTCAGAGAATGTTGGTATGACCCGGGGATCCAAGGGAGGTGGGGGGAACCTCGGAGGCGCCCAGGAACGCAGGAGGGCCCAGACTGCGGCCCTGCCGGCCCTCGGAGAGGGCCCACGCGTGTCCGCTCGGGCTCAGGAGGCCACGGTGGGACAGCCAGTACCCCAGCACCGAGCTCATCTCGCGTGGACCACCCAGTGGGCGTCAGGAGTAGGTGTGTCCCAGCAGCAGCCGCCCCCCACCCCGGGCACGGCCCCTCCCTAGACAAGCCTTCCCTGTGAGGAGTCCTGGACTGCGCACGCGCGAGCCGGCGAGCCCGCCAGCCAGAGGGAGATGATGCCTGGGGCTCCTCTTGCCTCAGAGAATGCTTGTGCGGCCTGGGGGCGCCCGCAGGTGTGCTCCGAGGCCTGCCGCTGCCTCTAGCTAGCACCTGGGGCCAGTTGGCAGTGCCGGCTGGCCAGCCTCCTAGAGCCAGGGCTGGCTGCAGCAGGCTCCGCGGGCGGGCGGGCGGGCGAAGGGCAGACGGAAGCCGAAGGGGGCCCGCCCGCCCTGGAGGCCAGGACCCCAGGGGGCAGAAGTGGGTCTGGCTTTGCATTGCCCGACCAGCGGGAGGGAGCCAGCCAGGGGCAGCCAGTTGCATCCTCCCGGGAACTGCCAGCGGAGGCTTTTGGGGAGCGCGCTGCCAACTCTTGGCTTGGCCGGGGGAGACCTGCCGTCTCTGTGGCTCCAGCCGGCCAGCAGGCTGCAGGGTCGGGCGCAGCGGCCGTGGGGCTCTGGAGCTTGCTGCCCTGCCCGTGGGCGGGGCCTCCACGGGCCAGCCAGGTGGCACAGGGTTCCTGGGGCTGCGCCTCCTCCCGGCCCGGCCCGGCCCAAGGGAGGTGGGGGGAACCTCGGAGGCGCCCAGGAACGCAGGAGGGCCCAGACTGCGGCCCTGCCGGCCCTCGGAGAGGGCCCACGCGTGTCCGCTCGGGCTCAGGAGGCCACGGTGGGACAGCCAGTACCCCAGCACCGAGCTCATCTCGCGTGGACCACCCAGTGCGCGTCAGGAGTAGGTGTGTCCCAGCAGGAGCCCCTAGGAACAGCCCTGCCCTACCAGCTCTTAGCACAGGGAGTCCTGGTCTGCACATGCATGAGCCAGGGAGCCAGAGAGCCAGAGGAGGACGCTGCCGTGGGCTCGAACTGTCCTCAGAGAATGTTGGTATGACCCGGGGATCCAAGGGAGGTGGGGGGAACCTCGGAGGCGCCCAGGAACGCAGGAGGGCCCAGACTGCGGCCCTGCCGGCCCTCGGAGAGGGCCCACGCGTGTCCGCTCGGGCTCAGGAGGCCACGGTGGGACAGCCAGTACCCCAGCACCGAGCTCATCTCGCGTGGACCACCCAGTGGGCGTCAGGAGTAGGTGTGTCCCAGCAGCAGCCGCCCCCCACCCCGGGCACGGCCCCTCCCTAGACAAGCCTTCCCTGTGAGGAGTCCTGGACTGCGCACGCGCGAGCCGGCGAGCCCGCCAGCCAGAGGGAGATGATGCCTGGGGCTCCTCTTGCCTCAGAGAATGCTTGTGCGGCCTGGGGGCGCCCGCAGGTGTGCTCCGAGGCCTGCCGCTGCCTCTAGCTAGCACCTGGGGCCAGTTGGCAGTGCCGGCTGGCCAGCCTCCTAGAGCCAGGGCTGGCTGCAGCAGGCTCCGCGGGCGGGCGGGCGGGCGAAGGGCAGACGGAAGCCGAAGGGGGCCCGCCCGCGGGCTCCGCTGCGAAGCGCGCCCGCCCTGGAGGCCAGGACCCCAGGGGGCAGAAGTGGGTCTGGCTTTGCATTGGCCGACCAGCGGGAGGGAGCCAGCCAGGGGCAGCCAGTTGCATCCTCCCGGGAACTGCCAGTGGAGGCTTTTGGGGAACGCGCTGCCAACTCTTGGCTTGGCCGGGGGAGACCTGCCGTCTCTGTGGCTCCAGCCGGCCAGCAGGCTGCAGGGTCGGGCGCAGCGGCCGTGGGGCTCTGGAGCTTGCTGCCCTGCCCGTGGGCGGGGCCTCCACGGGCCAGCCAGGTGGCACAGGGTTCCTGGGGCTGCGCCTCCTCCCGGCCCGGCCCGGCCCGGCCCAAGGGAGGTGGGGGGACCTCGGAGGCGCCCAGGAAAGCAAGAGGGCCCAGACTGTGGCCCTGCCGGCCCTCGGAGAGGGCCCACGTGTGTCTGCTCGGGCTCAGGAGGCCACGGTGGGACAGCCAGTACCCCAGCACCGAGCTCATCTCGCGTGGACCACCCAGTGCGCGTCAGGAGTAGGTGTGTCCCAGCAGGAGCCCCTAGGAACAGCTCTGCCCTACCAGCTCTTAGCACAGGGAGTCCTGGTCTGCACATGCATGAGCCAGGGAGCCAGGGAGCCAGAGGAGGACGCTGCCGTGGGCTCTAACTGTCCTCAGAGAATGTTGGTATGACCCGGGGATCCAAGGGAGGTGGGGGGAACCTCGGAGGCGCCCAGGAACGCAGGAGGGCCCAGACTGCGGCCCTGCCGGCCCTCGGAGAGGGCCCACGCGTGTCTGCTCGGGCTCAGGAGGCCACGGTGGGACAGCCAGTACCCCAGCACCGAGCTCATCTCGCGTGGACCACCCAGTGCGCGTCAGGAGTAGGTGTGTCCCAGCAGGAGCCCCTAGGAACAGCCCTGCCCTACCAGCTCTTAGCACAGGGAGTCCTGGTCTGCACATGCATGAGCCAGGGAGCCAGACAGCCAGAGGAGGACGCTGCCGTGGGCTCTAACTGTCCTCAGAGAATGTTGGTATGACCCGGGGATCCAAGGGAGGTGGGGGGAACCTCGGAGGCGCCCAGGAACGCAGGAGGGCCCAGACTGCGGCCCTGCCGGCCCTCGGAGAGGGCCCACGCGTGTCCGCTCGGGCTCAGGAGGCCACGGTGGGACAGCCAGTACCCCAGCACCGAGCTCATCTCGCGTGGACCACCCAGTGGGCGTCAGGAGTAGGTGTGTCCCAGCAGCAGCCGCCCCCCACCCCGGGAACGGCCCCTCCCTAGACAAGCCTTTCCTGTGAGGAGTCCTGGATTGCGCACGCGCGAGCCGGCGAGCCCGCCAGCCAGAGGGAGATGATGCCTGGGGCTCCTCTTGCCTCAGAGAATGCTTGTGCGGCCTGGGGGCGCCCGCAGGTGTGCTCCGAGGCCTGCCGCTGCCTCTAGCTAGCACCTGGGGCCAGTTGGCAGTGCCGGCTGGCCAGCCTCCTAGAGCCAGGGCTGGCTGCAGCAGGCTCCGCGAGCGGGCGGGCGGGCGGTCCGGCGGGCGAAGGGCAGACGGAAGAAGAAGGGGGCCCGCCCGCCCGCTCCGCTGCGAAGCGCGCCCGCCCTGGAGGCCAGGACCCCAGAGGGCAGAAGTGGGTCTGGCTTTGCATTGGCCGACCAGCGGGAGGGAGCCAGCCAGGGGCAGCCAGTTGCATCCTCCCGGGAACTGCCAGCGGAGGCTTTTGGGGAGCGCGCTGCCAACTCTTGGCTTGGCCGGGGGAGACCTGCCGTCTCTGTGGCTCCAGCCGGCCAGCAGGCTGCAGGGTCGGGCGCAGCGGCCGTGGGGCTCTGGAGCTTGCTCTCCTGCCCGTGGGCGGGGCCTCCACGGGCCAGCCAGGTGGCACAGGGTTCCTGGGGCTGCGCCTCCTCCCGGCCCGGCCCGGCCCAAGGGAGGTGGGGGGAACCTCGGAGGCGCCCAGGAATGCAAGAGGGCCCAGACTGCGGCCCTGCCGGCCCTCGGAGAGGGCCCACGTGTGTCTGCTCGGGCTCAGGAGGCCACGGTGGGACAGCCAGTACCCCAGCACCGAGCTCATCTCGCGTGGACCACCCAGTGCGCGTCAGGAGTAGGTGTGTCCCAGCAGGAGCCCCTAGGAACAGCCCCGCCCTACCAGCTCTTAGCACAGGGAGTCCTGGTCTGCACATGCATGAGCCAGAGAGCCAGAGGAGGACGCTGCCGTGGGCTCTAACTGTCCTCAGAGAATGTTTGTATGACCCGGGGATCCAAGGGAGGTGGGGGGAACCTCGGAGGCGCCCAGGAACGCAGGAGGGCCCAGACTGCGGCCCTGCCGGCCCTCGGAGAGGGCCCACGCGTGTCCGCTCGGGCTCAGGAGGCCACGGTGGGACAGCCAGTACCCCAGCACCGAGCTCATCTCGCGTGGACCACCCAGTGGGCGTCAGGAGTAGGTGTGTCCCAGCAGCAGCCGCCCCCCACCCCGGGAACGGCCCCTCCCTAGACAAGCCTTTCCTGTGAGGAGTCCTGGATTGCGCTCGCGCGAGCCGGCGAGCCCGCCAGCCAGAGGGAGATGATGCCTGGGGCTCCTCTTGCCTCAGAGAATGCTTGTGCGGCCTGGGGGCGCCCGCAGGTGTGCTCCGAGGCCTGCCGCTGCCTCTAGCTAGCACCTGGGGCCAGTTGGCAGTGCCGGCTGGCCAGCCTCCTAGAGCCAGGGCTGGCTGCAGCAGGCTCCGCGGGCGGGCGGGCGGGCGAAGGGCAGACGGAAGCCGAAGGGGGCCCGCCCGCGGGCTCCGCTGCGAAGCGCGCCCGCCCTGGAGGCCAGGACCCCAGGGGGCAGAAGTGGGTCTGGCTTTGCATTGGCCGACCAGCGGGAGGGAGCCAGCCAGGGGCAGCCAGTTGCATCCTCCCGGGAACTGCCAGTGGAGGCTTTTGGGGAGCGCGCTGCCAACTCTTGGCTTGGCCGGGGGAGACCTGCCGTCTCTGTGGCTCCAGCCGGCCAGCAGGCTGCAGGGTCGGGCGCAGCGGCCGTGGGGCTCTGGAGCTTGCTGCCCTGCCCGTGGGCGGGGCCTCCACGGGCCAGCCAGGTGGCACAGGGTTCCTGGGGCTGCGCCTCGTCCCGGCCCGGCCCGGCCCGGCCCAAGGGAGGTGGGGGGACCTCGGAGGCGCCCAGGAAAGCAAGAGGGCCCAGACTGTGGCCCTGCCGGCCCTCGGAGAGGGCCCACGTGTGTCTGCTCGGGCTCAGGAGGCCACGGTGGGACAGCCAGTACCCCAGCACCGAGCTCATCTCGCGTGGACCACCCAGTGCGCGTCAGGAGTAGGTGTGTCCCAGCAGGAGCCCCTAGGAACAGCTCCGCCCTACCAGCTCTTAGCACAGGGAGTCCTGGTCTGCACATGCATGAGCCAGGGAGCCAGGGAGCCAGAGGAGGACGCTGCCGTGGGCTCTAACTGTCCTCAGAGAATGTTGGTATGACCCGGGGATCCAAGGGAGGTGGGGGGAACCTCGGAGGCGCCCAGGAACGCAGGAGGGCCCAGACTGCGGCCCTGCCGGACCTCGGAGAGGGCCCACGCGTGTCTGCTCGGGCTCAGGAGGCCACGGTGGGACAGCCAGTACCCCAGCACCGAGCTCATCTCGCCTGGACCACCCAGTGCGCGTCAGGAGTAGGTGTGTCCCAGCAGGAGCCCCTAGGAACAGCCCTGCCCTACCAGCTCTTAGCACAGGGAGTCCTGGTCTGCACATGCATGAGCCAGGGAGCCAGACAGCCAGAGGAGGACGCTGCCGTGGGCTCTAACTGTCCTCAGAGAATGTTGGTATGACCCGGGGATCCAAGGGAGGTGGGGGGAACCTCGGAGGCGCCCAGGAACGCAGGAGGGCCCAGACTGCGGCCCTGCCGGCCCTCGGAGAGGGCCCACGCGTGTCTGCTCGGGCTCAGGAGGCCACGGTGGGACAGCCAGTACCCCAGCACCGAGCTCATCTCGCGTGGACCACCCAGTGGGCGTCAGGAGTAGGTGTGTCCCAGCAGCAGCTGCCCCCACCCCGGGAACGGCCCCTCCCTAGACAAGCCTTTCCTGTGAGGAGTCCTGGACTGCGCACGCGCGAGCCGGCGAGCCCGCCAGCCAGAGGGAGATGATGCCTGGGGCTCCTCTTGCCTCAGAGAATGCTTGTGCGGCCTGGGGGCGCCCGCAGGTGTGCTCCGAGGCCTGCCGCTGCCTCTAGCTAGCACCTGGGGCCAGTTGGCAGTGCCGGCTGGCCAGCCTCCTAGAGCCAGGGCTGGCTGCAGCAGGCTCCGCGAGCGGGCGGGCGGGCGGTCCAGCGGGCGAAGGGCAGACGGAAGCCGAAGGGGGCCCGCCCGCCCGCTCCGCTGCGAAGCGCGCCCGCCCTGGAGGCCAGGACCCCAGAGGGCAGAAGTGGGTCTGGCTTTGCATTGGCCGACCAGCGGGAGGGAGCCAGCCAGGGGCAGCCAGTTGCATCCTCCCGGGAACTGCCAGCGGAGGCTTTTGGGGAGCGCGCTGCCAACTCTTGGCTTGGCCGGGGGAGACCTGCCGTCTCTGTGGCTCCAGCCGGCCAGCAGGCTGCAGGGTCGGGCGCAGCGGCCGTGGGGCTCTGGAGCTTGCTCTCCTGCCCGTGGGCGGGGCCTCCACGGGCCAGCCAGGTGGCACAGGGTTCCTGGGGCTGCGCCTCCTCCCGGCCCGGCCCGGCCCAAGGGAGGTGGGGGGAACCTCGGAGGCGCCCAGGAACGCAAGAGGGCCCAGACTGCGGCCCTGCCGGCCCTCGGAGAGGGCCCACGTGTGTCTGCTCGGGCTCAGGAGGCCACGGTGGGACAGCCAGTACCCCAGCACCGAGCTCATCTCGCGTGGACCACCCAGTGCGCGTCAGGAGTAGGTGTGTCCCAGCAGGAGCCCCTAGGAACAGCCCTGCCCTACCAGCTCTTAGCACAGGGAGTCCTGGTCTGCACATGCATGAGCCAGAGAGCCAGAGGAGGACGCTGCCGTGGGCTCTAACTGTCCTCAGAGAATGTTTGTATGACCCGGGGATCCAAGGGAGGTGGGGGGAACCTCGGAGGCGCCCAGGAACGCAGGAGGGCCCAGACTGCGGCCCTGCCGGCCCTCGGAGAGGGCCCACGCGTGTCCGCTCGGGCTCAGGAGGCCACGGTGGGACAGCCAGTACCCCAGCACCGAGCTCATCTCGCGTGGACCACCCAGTGGGCGTCAGGAGTAGGTGTGTCCCAGCAGCAGCCGCCCCCCACCCCGGGAACGGCCCCTCCCTAGACAAGCCTTTCCTGTGAGGAGTCCTGGATTGCGCTCGCGCGAGCCGGCGAGCCCGCCAGCCAGAGGGAGATGATGCCTGGGGCTCCTCTTGCCTCAGAGAATGCTTGTGCGGCCTGGGGGCGCCTGCAGGTGTGCTCCGAGGCCTGCCGCTGCCTCTAGCTAGCACCTGGGGCCAGTTGGCAGTGCCGGCTGGCCAGCCTCCTAGAGCCAGGGCTGGCTGCAGCAGGCTCCGCGGGCGGGCGGGCGGGCGAAGGGCAGACGGAAGCCGAAGGGGGCCCGCCCGCGGGCTCCGCTGCGAAGCGCGCCCGCCCTGGAGGCCAGGACCCCAGGGGGCAGAAGTGGGTCTGGCTTTGCATTGGCCGACCAGCGGGAGGGAGCCAGCCAGGGGCAGCCAGTTGCATCCTCCCGGGAACTGCCAGTGGAGGCTTTTGGGGAGCGCGCTGCCAACTCTTGGCTTGGCCGGGGGAGACCTGCCGTGTCTGTGGCTCCAGCCGGCCAGCAGGCTGCAGGGTCGGGCGCAGCGGCCGTGGGGCTCTGGAGCTTGCTGCCCTGCCCGTGGGCGGGGCCTCCACGGGCCAGCCAGGTGGCACAGGGTTCCTGGGGCTGCGCCTCCTCCCGGCCCGGCCCGGCCCAAGGGAGGTGGGGGGAACCTCGGAGGCGCCCAGGAACGCAGGAGGGCCCAGACTGCGGCCCTGCCGGCCCTCGGAGAGGGCCCACGCGTGTCCGCTCGGGCTCAGGAGGCCACGGTGGGACAGCCAGTACCCCAGCACCGAGCTCATCTCGCGTGGACCACCCAGTGCGCGTCAGGAGTAGGTGTGTCCCAGCAGCAGCCGCCCCCCACCCCGGGCACGGCCCCTCCCTAGACAAGCCTTCCCTGTGAGGAGTCCTGGACTGCGCACGCGCGAGCCGGCGAGCCCGCCAGCCAGAGGGAGATGAGGCCTGGGGCTCCTCTTGCCTCAGAGAATGCTTGTGCGGCCTGGGGGCGCCCGCAGGTGTGCTCCGAGGCCTGCCGCTGCCTCTAGCTAGCACCTGGGGCCAGTTGGCAGTGCCGGCTGGCCAGCCTCCTAGAGCCAGGGCTGGCTGCAGCAGGCTCCGCGGGCGGGCGGGCGGGCGAAGGGCAGACGGAAGCCGAAGGGGGCCCGCCCGCCCTGGAGGCCAGGACCCCAGGGGGCAGAAGTGGGTCTGGCTTTGCATTGCCCGACCAGCGGGAGGGAGCCAGCCAGGGGCAGCCAGTTGCATCCTCCCGGGAACTGCCAGCGGAGGCTTTTGGGGAGCGCGCTGCCAACTCTTGGCTTGGCCGGGGGAGACCTGCCGTCTCTGTGGCTCCAGCCGGCCAGCAGGCTGCAGGGTCGGGCGCAGCGGCCGTGGGGCTCTGGAGCTTGCTGCCCTGCCCGTGGGCGGGGCCTCCACGGGCCAGCCAGGTGGCACAGGGTTCCTGGGGCTGCGCCTCCTCCCGGCCCGGCCCGGCCCAAGGGAGGTGGGGGGAACCTCGGAGGCGCCCAGGAACGCAGGAGGGCCCAGACTGCGGCCCTGCCGGCCCTCGGAGAGGGCCCACGCGTGTCCGCTCGGGCTCAGGAGGCCACGGTGGGACAGCCAGTACCCCAGCACCGAGCTCATCTCGCGTGGACCACCCAGTGCGCGTCAGGAGTAGGTGTGTCCCAGCAGGAGCCCCTAGGAACAGCCCTGCCCTACCAGCTCTTAGCACAGGGAGTCCTGGTCTGCACATGCATGAGCCAGGGAGCCAGAGAGCCAGAGGAGGACGCTGCCGTGGGCTCGAACTGTCCTCAGAGAATGTTGGTATGACCCGGGGATCCAAGGGAGGTGGGGGGAACCTCGGAGGCGCCCAGGAACGCAGGAGGGCCCAGACTGCGGCCCTGCCGGCCCTCGGAGAGGGCCCACGCGTGTCCGCTCGGGCTCAGGAGGCCACGGTGGGACAGCCAGTACCCCAGCACCGAGCTCATCTCGCGTGGACCACCCAGTGGGCGTCAGGAGTAGGTGTGTCCCAGCAGCAGCCGCCCCCCACCCCGGGCACGGCCCCTCCCTAGACAAGCCTTCCCTGTGAGGAGTCCTGGACTGCGCACGCGCGAGCCGGCGAGCCCGCCAGCCAGAGGGAGATGATGCCTGGGGCTCCTCTTGCCTCAGAGAATGCTTGTGCGGCCTGGGGGCGCCCGCAGGTGTGCTCCGAGGCCTGCCGCTGCCTCTAGCTAGCACCTGGGGCCAGTTGGCAGTGCCGGCTGGCCAGCCTCCTAGAGCCAGGGCTGGCTGCAGCAGGCTCCGCGGGCGGGCGGGCGGGCGAAGGGCAGACGGAAGCCGAAGGGGGCCCGCCCGCCCTGGAGGCCAGGACCCCAGGGGGCAGAAGTGGGTCTGGCTTTGCATTGCCCGACCAGCGGGAGGGAGCCAGCCAGGGGCAGCCAGTTGCATCCTCCCGGGAACTGCCAGCGGAGGCTTTTGGGGAGCGCGCTGCCAACTCTTGGCTTGGCCGGGGGAGACCTGCCGTCTCTGTGGCTCCAGCCGGCCAGCAGGCTGCAGGGTCGGGCGCAGCGGCCGTGGGGCTCTGGAGCTTGCTGCCCTGCCCGTGGGCGGGGCCTCCACGGGCCAGCCAGGTGGCACAGGGTTCCTGGGGCTGCGCCTCCTCCCGGCCCGGCCCGGCCCAAGGGAGGTGGGGGGAACCTCGGAGGCGCCCAGGAACGCAGGAGGGCCCAGACTGCGGCCCTGCCGGCCCTCGGAGAGGGCCCACGCGTGTCCGCTCGGGCTCAGGAGGCCACGGTGGGACAGCCAGTACCCCAGCACCGAGCTCATCTCGCGTGGACCACCCAGTGCGCGTCAGGAGTAGGTGTGTCCCAGCAGGAGCCCCTAGGAACAGCCCTGCCCTACCAGCTCTTAGCACAGGGAGTCCTGGTCTGCACATGCATGAGCCAGGGAGCCAGAGAGCCAGAGGAGGACGCTGCCGTGGGCTCGAACTGTCCTCAGAGAATGTTGGTATGACCCGGGGATCCAAGGGAGGTGGGGGGAACCTCGGAGGCGCCCAGGAACGCAGGAGGGCCCAGACTGCGGCCCTGCCGGCCCTCGGAGAGGGCCCACGCGTGTCCGCTCGGGCTCAGGAGGCCACGGTGGGACAGCCAGTACCCCAGCACCGAGCTCATCTCGCGTGGACCACCCAGTGGGCGTCAGGAGTAGGTGTGTCCCAGCAGCAGCCGCCCCCCACCCCGGGCACGGCCCCTCCCTAGACAAGCCTTCCCTGTGAGGAGTCCTGGACTGCGCACGCGCGAGCCGGCGAGCCCGCCAGCCAGAGGGAGATGATGCCTGGGGCTCCTCTTGCCTCAGAGAATGCTTGTGCGGCCTGGGGGCGCCCGCAGGTGTGCTCCGAGGCCTGCCGCTGCCTCTAGCTAGCACCTGGGGCCAGTTGGCAGTGCCGGCTGGCCAGCCTCCTAGAGCCAGGGCTGGCTGCAGCAGGCTCCGCGGGCGGGCGGGCGGGCGAAGGGCAGACGGAAGCCGAAGGGGGCCCGCCCGCCCTGGAGGCCAGGACCCCAGGGGGCAGAAGTGGGTCTGGCTTTGCATTGCCCGACCAGCGGGAGGGAGCCAGCCAGGGGCAGCCAGTTGCATCCTCCCGGGAACTGCCAGCGGAGGCTTTTGGGGAGCGCGCTGCCAACTCTTGGCTTGGCCGGGGGAGACCTGCCGTCTCTGTGGCTCCAGCCGGCCAGCAGGCTGCAGGGTCGGGCGCAGCGGCCGTGGGGCTCTGGAGCTTGCTGCCCTGCCCGTGGGCGGGGCCTCCACGGGCCAGCCAGGTGGCACAGGGTTCCTGGGGCTGCGCCTCGTCCCGGCCCGGCCCGGCCCAAGGGAGGTGGGGGGAACCTCGGAGGCGCCCAGGAACGCAAGAGGGCCCAGACTGCGGCCCTGCCGGCCCTCGGAGAGGGCCCACGCGTGTCTGCTCGGGCTCAGGAGGCCACGGTGGGACAGCCAGTACCCCAGCACCGAGCTCATCTCGCCTGGACCACCCAGTGCGCGTCAGGAGTAGGTGTGTCCCAGCAGGAGCCCCTAGGAACAGCCCTGCCCTACCAGCTCTTAGCACAGGGAGTCCTGGTCTGCACATGCATGAGCCAGGGAGCCAGAGAGCCAGAGGAGGACGCTGCCGTGGGCTCGAACTGTCCTCAGAGAATGTTGGTATGACCCGGGGATCCAAGGGAGGTGGGGGGAACCTCGGAGGCGCCCAGGAACGCAGGAGGGCCCAGACTGCGGCCCTGCCGGCCCTCGGAGAGGGCCCACGCGTGTCCGCTCGGGCTCAGGAGGCCACGGTGGGACAGCCAGTACCCCAGCACCGAGCTCATCTCGCGTGGACCACCCAGTGGGCGTCAGGAGTAGGTGTGTCCCAGCAGCAGCCGCCCCCCACCCCGGGCACGGCCCCTCCCTAGACAAGCCTTCCCTGTGAGGAGTCCTGGACTGCGCACGCGCGAGCCGGCGAGCCCGCCAGCCAGAGGGAGATGATGCCTGGGGCTCCTCTTGCCTCAGAGAATGCTTGTGCGGCCTGGGGGCGCCCGCAGGTGTGCTCCGAGGCCTGCCGCTGCCTCTAGCTAGCACCTGGGGCCAGTTGGCAGTGCCGGCTGGCCAGCCTCCTAGAGCCAGGGCTGGCTGCAGCAGGCTCCGCGGGCGGGCGGGCGGGCGAAGGGCAGACGGAAGCCGAAGGGGGCCCGCCCGCCCTGGAGGCCAGGACCCCAGGGGGCAGAAGTGGGTCTGGCTTTGCATTGCCCGACCAGCGGGAGGGAGCCAGCCAGGGGCAGCCAGTTGCATCCTCCCGGGAACTGCCAGCGGAGGCTTTTGGGGAGCGCGCTGCCAACTCTTGGCTTGGCCGGGGGAGACCTGCCGTGTCTGTGGCTCCAGCCGGCCAGCAGGCTGCAGGGTCGGGCGCAGCGGCCGTGGGGCTCTGGAGCTTGCTGCCCTGCCCGTGGGCGGGGCCTCCACGGGCCAGCCAGGTGGCACAGGGTTCCTGGGGCTGCGCCTCGTCCCGGCCCGGCCCGGCCCAAGGGAGGTGGGGGGAACCTCGGAGGCGCCCAGGAACGCAAGAGGGCCCAGACTGCGGCCCTGCCGGCCCTCGGAGAGGGCCCACGCGTGTCTGCTCGGGCTCAGGAGGCCACGGTGGGACAGCCAGTACCCCAGCACCGAGCTCATCTCGCGTGGACCACCCAGTGCGCGTCAGGAGTAGGTGTGTCCCAGCAGGAGCCCCTAGGAACAGCCCTGCCCTACCAGCTCTTAGCACAGGGAGTCCTGGTCTGCACATGCATGAGCCAGGGAGCCAGAGAGCCAGAGGAGGACGCTGCCGTGGGCTCGAACTGTCCTCAGAGAATGTTGGTATGACCCGGGGATCCAAGGGAGGTGGGGGGAACCTCGGAGGCGCCCAGGAACGCAGGAGGGCCCAGACTGCGGCCCTGCCGGCCCTCGGAGAGGGCCCACGCGTGTCCGCTCGGGCTCAGGAGGCCACGGTGGGACAGCCAGTACCCCAGCACCGAGCTCATCTCGCGTGGACCACCCAGTGGGCGTCAGGAGTAGGTGTGTCCCAGCAGCAGCCGCCCCCCACCCCGGGCACGGCCCCTCCCTAGACAAGCCTTCCCTGTGAGGAGTCCTGGACTGCGCACGCGCGAGCCGGCGAGCCCGCCAGCCAGAGGGAGATGATGCCTGGGGCTCCTCTTGCCTCAGAGAATGCTTGTGCGGCCTGGGGGCGCCCGCAGGTGTGCTCCGAGGCCTGCCGCTGCCTCTAGCTAGCACCTGGGGCCAGTTGGCAGTGCCGGCTGGCCAGCCTCCTAGAGCCAGGGCTGGCTGCAGCAGGCTCCGCGGGCGGGCGGGCGGGCGAAGGGCAGACGGAAGCCGAAGGGGGCCCGCCCGCCCTGGAGGCCAGGACCCCAGGGGGCAGAAGTGGGTCTGGCTTTGCATTGCCCGACCAGCGGGAGGGAGCCAGCCAGGGGCAGCCAGTTGCATCCTCCCGGGAACTGCCAGCGGAGGCTTTTGGGGAGCGCGCTGCCAACTCTTGGCTTGGCCGGGGGAGACCTGCCGTCTCTGTGGCTCCAGCCGGCCAGCAGGCTGCAGGGTCGGGCGCAGCGGCCGTGGGGCTCTGGAGCTTGCTGCCCTGCCCGTGGGCGGGGCCTCCACGGGCCAGCCAGGTGGCACAGGGTTCCTGGGGCTGCGCCTCGTCCCGGCCCGGCCCGGCCCAAGGGAGGTGGGGGGAACCTCGGAGGCGCCCAGGAACGCAAGAGGGCCCAGACTGCGGCCCTGCCGGCCCTCGGAGAGGGCCCACGCGTGTCTGCTCGGGCTCAGGAGGCCACGGTGGGACAGCCAGTACCCCAGCACCGAGCTCATCTCGCGTGGACCACCCAGTGCGCGTCAGGAGTAGGTGTGTCCCAGCAGGAGCCCCTAGGAACAGCCCTGCCCTACCAGCTCTTAGCACAGGGAGTCCTGGTCTGCACATGCATGAGCCAGGGAGCCAGAGAGCCAGAGGAGGACGCTGCCGTGGGCTCGAACTGTCCTCAGAGAATGTTGGTATGACCCGGGGATCCAAGGGAGGTGGGGGGAACCTCGGAGGCGCCCAGGAACGCAGGAGGGCCCAGACTGCGGCCCTGCCGGCCCTCGGAGAGGGCCCACGCGTGTCCGCTCGGGCTCAGGAGGCCACGGTGGGACAGCCAGTACCCCAGCACCGAGCTCATCTCGCGTGGACCACCCAGTGGGCGTCAGGAGTAGGTGTGTCCCAGCAGCAGCCGCCCCCCACCCCGGGCACGGCCCCTCCCTAGACAAGCCTTCCCTGTGAGGAGTCCTGGACTGCGCACGCGCGAGCCGGCGAGCCCGCCAGCCAGAGGGAGATGATGCCTGGGGCTCCTCTTGCCTCAGAGAATGCTTGTGCGGCCTGGGGGCGCCCGCAGGTGTGCTCCGAGGCCTGCCGCTGCCTCTAGCTAGCACCTGGGGCCAGTTGGCAGTGCCGGCTGGCCAGCCTCCTAGAGCCAGGGCTGGCTGCAGCAGGCTCCGCGGGCGGGCGGGCGGGCGAAGGGCAGACGGAAGCCGAAGGGGGCCCGCCCGCCCTGGAGGCCAGGACCCCAGGGGGCAGAAGTGGGTCTGGCTTTGCATTGCCCGACCAGCGGGAGGGAGCCAGCCAGGGGCAGCCAGTTGCATCCTCCCGGGAACTGCCAGCGGAGGCTTTTGGGGAGCGCGCTGCCAACTCTTGGCTTGGCCGGGGGAGACCTGCCGTCTCTGTGGCTCCAGCCGGCCAGCAGGCTGCAGGGTCGGGCGCAGCGGCCGTGGGGCTCTGGAGCTTGCTGCCCTGCCCGTGGGCGGGGCCTCCACGGGCCAGCCAGGTGGCACAGGGTTCCTGGGGCTGCGCCTCGTCCCGGCCCGGCCCGGCCCAAGGGAGGTGGGGGGAACCTCGGAGGCGCCCAGGAACGCAAGAGGGCCCAGACTGCGGCCCTGCCGGCCCTCGGAGAGGGCCCACGCGTGTCTGCTCGGGCTCAGGAGGCCACGGTGGGACAGCCAGTACCCCAGCACCGAGCTCATCTCGCGTGGACCACCCAGTGCGCGTCAGGAGTAGGTGTGTCCCAGCAGGAGCCCCTAGGAACAGCCCTGCCCTACCAGCTCTTAGCACAGGGAGTCCTGGTCTGCACATGCATGAGCCAGGGAGCCAGAGAGCCAGAGGAGGACGCTGCCGTGGGCTCGAACTGTCCTCAGAGAATGTTGGTATGACCCGGGGATCCAAGGGAGGTGGGGGGAACCTCGGAGGCGCCCAGGAACGCAGGAGGGCCCAGACTGCGGCCCTGCCGGCCCTCGGAGAGGGCCCACGCGTGTCCGCTCGGGCTCAGGAGGCCACGGTGGGACAGCCAGTACCCCAGCACCGAGCTCATCTCGCGTGGACCACCCAGTGGGCGTCAGGAGTAGGTGTGTCCCAGCAGCAGCCGCCCCCCACCCCGGGCACGGCCCCTCCCTAGACAAGCCTTCCCTGTGAGGAGTCCTGGACTGCGCACGCGCGAGCCGGCGAGCCCGCCAGCCAGAGGGAGATGAGGCCTGGGGCTCCTCTTGCCTCAGAGAATGCTTGTGCGGCCTGGGGGCGCCCGCAGGTGTGCTCCGAGGCCTGCCGCTGCCTCTAGCTAGCACCTGGGGCCAGTTGGCAGTGCCGGCTGGCCAGCCTCCTAGAGCCAGGGCTGGCTGCAGCAGGCTCCGCGGGCGGGCGGGCGGGCGAAGGGCAGACGGAAGCCGAAGGGGGCCCGCCCGCCCTGGAGGCCAGGACCCCAGGGGGCAGAAGTGGGTCTGGCTTTGCATTGCCCGACCAGCGGGAGGGAGCCAGCCAGGGGCAGCCAGTTGCATCCTCCCGGGAACTGCCAGCGGAGGCTTTTGGGGAGCGCGCTGCCAACTCTTGGCTTGGCCGGGGGAGACCTGCCGTCTCTGTGGCTCCAGCCGGCCAGCAGGCTGCAGGGTCGGGCGCAGCGGCCGTGGGGCTCTGGAGCTTGCTGCCCTGCCCGTGGGCGGGGCCTCCACGGGCCAGCCAGGTGGCACAGGGTTCCTGGGGCTGCGCCTCCTCCCGGCCCGGCCCGGCCCAAGGGAGGTGGGGGGAACCTCGGAGGCGCCCAGGAACGCAGGAGGGCCCAGACTGCGGCCCTGCCGGCCCTCGGAGAGGGCCCACGCGTGTCCGCTCGGGCTCAGGAGGCCACGGTGGGACAGCCAGTACCCCAGCACCGAGCTCATCTCGCGTGGACCACCCAGTGCGCGTCAGGAGTAGGTGTGTCCCAGCAGGAGCCCCTAGGAACAGCCCTGCCCTACCAGCTCTTAGCACAGGGAGTCCTGGTCTGCACATGCATGAGCCAGGGAGCCAGAGAGCCAGAGGAGGACGCTGCCGTGGGCTCGAACTGTCCTCAGAGAATGTTGGTATGACCCGGGGATCCAAGGGAGGTGGGGGGAACCTCGGAGGCGCCCAGGAACGCAGGAGGGCCCAGACTGCGGCCCTGCCGGCCCTCGGAGAGGGCCCACGCGTGTCCGCTCGGGCTCAGGAGGCCACGGTGGGACAGCCAGTACCCCAGCACCGAGCTCATCTCGCGTGGACCACCCAGTGGGCGTCAGGAGTAGGTGTGTCCCAGCAGCAGCCGCCCCCCACCCCGGGCACGGCCCCTCCCTAGACAAGCCTTCCCTGTGAGGAGTCCTGGACTGCGCACGCGCGAGCCGGCGAGCCCGCCAGCCAGAGGGAGATGATGCCTGGGGCTCCTCTTGCCTCAGAGAATGCTTGTGCGGCCTGGGGGCGCCCGCAGGTGTGCTCCGAGGCCTGCCGCTGCCTCTAGCTAGCACCTGGGGCCAGTTGGCAGTGCCGGCTGGCCAGCCTCCTAGAGCCAGGGCTGGCTGCAGCAGGCTCCGCGGGCGGGCGGGCGGGCGAAGGGCAGACGGAAGCCGAAGGGGGCCCGCCCGCCCTGGAGGCCAGGACCCCAGGGGGCAGAAGTGGGTCTGGCTTTGCATTGCCCGACCAGCGGGAGGGAGCCAGCCAGGGGCAGCCAGTTGCATCCTCCCGGGAACTGCCAGCGGAGGCTTTTGGGGAGCGCGCTGCCAACTCTTGGCTTGGCCGGGGGAGACCTGCCGTCTCTGTGGCTCCAGCCGGCCAGCAGGCTGCAGGGTCGGGCGCAGCGGCCGTGGGGCTCTGGAGCTTGCTGCCCTGCCCGTGGGCGGGGCCTCCACGGGCCAGCCAGGTGGCACAGGGTTCCTGGGGCTGCGCCTCGTCCCGGCCCGGCCCGGCCCAAGGGAGGTGGGGGGAACCTCGGAGGCGCCCAGGAACGCAGGAGGGCCCAGACTGCGGCCCTGCCGGCCCTCGGAGAGGGCCCACGCGTGTCCGCTCGGGCTCAGGAGGCCACGGTGGGACAGCCAGTACCCCAGCACCGAGCTCATCTCGCGTGGACCACCCAGTGCGCGTCAGGAGTAGGTGTGTCCCAGCAGGAGCCCCTAGGAACAGCCCTGCCCTACCAGCTCTTAGCACAGGGAGTCCTGGTCTGCACATGCATGAGCCAGGGAGCCAGAGAGCCAGAGGAGGACGCTGCCGTGGGCTCGAACTGTCCTCAGAGAATGTTGGTATGACCCGGGGATCCAAGGGAGGTGGGGGGAACCTCGGAGGCGCCCAGGAACGCAGGAGGGCCCAGACTGCGGCCCTGCCGGCCCTCGGAGAGGGCCCACGCGTGTCCGCTCGGGCTCAGGAGGCCACGGTGGGACAGCCAGTACCCCAGCACCGAGCTCATCTCGCGTGGACCACCCAGTGGGCGTCAGGAGTAGGTGTGTCCCAGCAGCAGCCGCCCCCCACCCCGGGCACGGCCCCTCCCTAGACAAGCCTTCCCTGTGAGGAGTCCTGGACTGCGCACGCGCGAGCCGGCGAGCCCGCCAGCCAGAGGGAGATGATGCCTGGGGCTCCTCTTGCCTCAGAGAATGCTTGTGCGGCCTGGGGGCGCCCGCAGGTGTGCTCCGAGGCCTGCCGCTGCCTCTAGCTAGCACCTGGGGCCAGTTGGCAGTGCCGGCTGGCCAGCCTCCTAGAGCCAGGGCTGGCTGCAGCAGGCTCCGCGGGCGGGCGGGCGGGCGAAGGGCAGACGGAAGCCGAAGGGGGCCCGCCCGCCCTGGAGGCCAGGACCCCAGGGGGCAGAAGTGGGTCTGGCTTTGCATTGCCCGACCAGCGGGAGGGAGCCAGCCAGGGGCAGCCAGTTGCATCCTCCCGGGAACTGCCAGCGGAGGCTTTTGGGGAGCGCGCTGCCAACTCTTGGCTTGGCCGGGGGAGACCTGCCGTCTCTGTGGCTCCAGCCGGCCAGCAGGCTGCAGGGTCGGGCGCAGCGGCCGTGGGGCTCTGGAGCTTGCTGCCCTGCCCGTGGGCGGGGCCTCCACGGGCCAGCCAGGTGGCACAGGGTTCCTGGGGCTGCGCCTCGTCCCGGCCCGGCCCGGCCCAAGGGAGGTGGGGGGAACCTCGGAGGCGCCCAGGAACGCAAGAGGGCCCAGACTGCGGCCCTGCCGGCCCTCGGAGAGGGCCCACGCGTGTCTGCTCGGGCTCAGGAGGCCACGGTGGGACAGCCAGTACCCCAGCACCGAGCTCATCTCGCGTGGACCACCCAGTGCGCGTCAGGAGTAGGTGTGTCCCAGCAGGAGCCCCTAGGAACAGCCCTGCCCTACCAGCTCTTAGCACAGGGAGTCCTGGTCTGCACATGCATGAGCCAGGGAGCCAGAGAGCCAGAGGAGGACGCTGCCGTGGGCTCGAACTGTCCTCAGAGAATGTTGGTATGACCCGGGGATCCAAGGGAGGTGGGGGGAACCTCGGAGGCGCCCAGGAACGCAGGAGGGCCCAGACTGCGGCCCTGCCGGCCCTCGGAGAGGGCCCACGCGTGTCCGCTCGGGCTCAGGAGGCCACGGTGGGACAGCCAGTACCCCAGCACCGAGCTCATCTCGCGTGGACCACCCAGTGGGCGTCAGGAGTAGGTGTGTCCCAGCAGCAGCCGCCCCCCACCCCGGGCACGGCCCCTCCCTAGACAAGCCTTCCCTGTGAGGAGTCCTGGACTGCGCACGCGCGAGCCGGCGAGCCCGCCAGCCAGAGGGAGATGATGCCTGGGGCTCCTCTTGCCTCAGAGAATGCTTGTGCGGCCTGGGGGCGCCCGCAGGTGTGCTCCGAGGCCTGCCGCTGCCTCTAGCTAGCACCTGGGGCCAGTTGGCAGTGCCGGCTGGCCAGCCTCCTAGAGCCAGGGCTGGCTGCAGCAGGCTCCGCGGGCGGGCGGGCGGGCGAAGGGCAGACGGAAGCCGAAGGGGGCCCGCCCGCCCTGGAGGCCAGGACCCCAGGGGGCAGAAGTGGGTCTGGCTTTGCATTGCCCGACCAGCGGGAGGGAGCCAGCCAGGGGCAGCCAGTTGCATCCTCCCGGGAACTGCCAGCGGAGGCTTTTGGGGAGCGCGCTGCCAACTCTTGGCTTGGCCGGGGGAGACCTGCCGTGTCTGTGGCTCCAGCCGGCCAGCAGGCTGCAGGGTCGGGCGCAGCGGCCGTGGGGCTCTGGAGCTTGCTGCCCTGCCCGTGGGCGGGGCCTCCACGGGCCAGCCAGGTGGCACAGGGTTCCTGGGGCTGCGCCTCGTCCCGGCCCGGCCCGGCCCAAGGGAGGTGGGGGGAACCTCGGAGGCGCCCAGGAACGCAAGAGGGCCCAGACTGCGGCCCTGCCGGCCCTCGGAGAGGGCCCACGCGTGTCTGCTCGGGCTCAGGAGGCCACGGTGGGACAGCCAGTACCCCAGCACCGAGCTCATCTCGCGTGGACCACCCAGTGCGCGTCAGGAGTAGGTGTGTCCCAGCAGGAGCCCCTAGGAACAGCCCTGCCCTACCAGCTCTTAGCACAGGGAGTCCTGGTCTGCACATGCATGAGCCAGGGAGCCAGAGAGCCAGAGGAGGACGCTGCCGTGGGCTCGAACTGTCCTCAGAGAATGTTGGTATGACCCGGGGATCCAAGGGAGGTGGGGGGAACCTCGGAGGCGCCCAGGAACGCAGGAGGGCCCAGACTGCGGCCCTGCCGGCCCTCGGAGAGGGCCCACGCGTGTCCGCTCGGGCTCAGGAGGCCACGGTGGGACAGCCAGTACCCCAGCACCGAGCTCATCTCGCGTGGACCACCCAGTGGGCGTCAGGAGTAGGTGTGTCCCAGCAGCAGCCGCCCCCCACCCCGGGCACGGCCCCTCCCTAGACAAGCCTTCCCTGTGAGGAGTCCTGGACTGCGCACGCGCGAGCCGGCGAGCCCGCCAGCCAGAGGGAGATGATGCCTGGGGCTCCTCTTGCCTCAGAGAATGCTTGTGCGGCCTGGGGGCGCCCGCAGGTGTGCTCCGAGGCCTGCCGCTGCCTCTAGCTAGCACCTGGGGCCAGTTGGCAGTGCCGGCTGGCCAGCCTCCTAGAGCCAGGGCTGGCTGCAGCAGGCTCCGCGGGCGGGCGGGCGGGCGAAGGGCAGACGGAAGCCGAAGGGGGCCCGCCCGCCCTGGAGGCCAGGACCCCAGGGGGCAGAAGTGGGTCTGGCTTTGCATTGCCCGACCAGCGGGAGGGAGCCAGCCAGGGGCAGCCAGTTGCATCCTCCCGGGAACTGCCAGCGGAGGCTTTTGGGGAGCGCGCTGCCAACTCTTGGCTTGGCCGGGGGAGACCTGCCGTCTCTGTGGCTCCAGCCGGCCAGCAGGCTGCAGGGTCGGGCGCAGCGGCCGTGGGGCTCTGGAGCTTGCTGCCCTGCCCGTGGGCGGGGCCTCCACGGGCCAGCCAGGTGGCACAGGGTTCCTGGGGCTGCGCCTCGTCCCGGCCCGGCCCGGCCCAAGGGAGGTGGGGGGAACCTCGGAGGCGCCCAGGAACGCAAGAGGGCCCAGACTGCGGCCCTGCCGGCCCTCGGAGAGGGCCCACGCGTGTCTGCTCGGGCTCAGGAGGCCACGGTGGGACAGCCAGTACCCCAGCACCGAGCTCATCTCGCGTGGACCACCCAGTGCGCGTCAGGAGTAGGTGTGTCCCAGCAGGAGCCCCTAGGAACAGCCCTGCCCTACCAGCTCTTAGCACAGGGAGTCCTGGTCTGCACATGCATGAGCCAGGGAGCCAGAGAGCCAGAGGAGGACGCTGCCGTGGGCTCGAACTGTCCTCAGAGAATGTTGGTATGACCCGGGGATCCAAGGGAGGTGGGGGGAACCTCGGAGGCGCCCAGGAACGCAGGAGGGCCCAGACTGCGGCCCTGCCGGCCCTCGGAGAGGGCCCACGCGTGTCCGCTCGGGCTCAGGAGGCCACGGTGGGACAGCCAGTACCCCAGCACCGAGCTCATCTCGCGTGGACCACCCAGTGGGCGTCAGGAGTAGGTGTGTCCCAGCAGCAGCCGCCCCCCACCCCGGGCACGGCCCCTCCCTAGACAAGCCTTCCCTGTGAGGAGTCCTGGACTGCGCACGCGCGAGCCGGCGAGCCCGCCAGCCAGAGGGAGATGATGCCTGGGGCTCCTCTTGCCTCAGAGAATGCTTGTGCGGCCTGGGGGCGCCCGCAGGTGTGCTCCGAGGCCTGCCGCTGCCTCTAGCTAGCACCTGGGGCCAGTTGGCAGTGCCGGCTGGCCAGCCTCCTAGAGCCAGGGCTGGCTGCAGCAGGCTCCGCGGGCGGGCGGGCGGGCGAAGGGCAGACGGAAGCCGAAGGGGGCCCGCCCGCCCTGGAGGCCAGGACCCCAGGGGGCAGAAGTGGGTCTGGCTTTGCATTGCCCGACCAGCGGGAGGGAGCCAGCCAGGGGCAGCCAGTTGCATCCTCCCGGGAACTGCCAGCGGAGGCTTTTGGGGAGCGCGCTGCCAACTCTTGGCTTGGCCGGGGGAGACCTGCCGTCTCTGTGGCTCCAGCCGGCCAGCAGGCTGCAGGGTCGGGCGCAGCGGCCGTGGGGCTCTGGAGCTTGCTGCCCTGCCCGTGGGCGGGGCCTCCACGGGCCAGCCAGGTGGCACAGGGTTCCTGGGGCTGCGCCTCGTCCCGGCCCGGCCCGGCCCAAGGGAGGTGGGGGGAACCTCGGAGGCGCCCAGGAACGCAAGAGGGCCCAGACTGCGGCCCTGCCGGCCCTCGGAGAGGGCCCACGCGTGTCTGCTCGGGCTCAGGAGGCCACGGTGGGACAGCCAGTACCCCAGCACCGAGCTCATCTCGCGTGGACCACCCAGTGCGCGTCAGGAGTAGGTGTGTCCCAGCAGGAGCCCCTAGGAACAGCCCTGCCCTACCAGCTCTTAGCACAGGGAGTCCTGGTCTGCACATGCATGAGCCAGGGAGCCAGAGAGCCAGAGGAGGACGCTGCCGTGGGCTCGAACTGTCCTCAGAGAATGTTGGTATGACCCGGGGATCCAAGGGAGGTGGGGGGAACCTCGGAGGCGCCCAGGAACGCAGGAGGGCCCAGACTGCGGCCCTGCCGGCCCTCGGAGAGGGCCCACGCGTGTCCGCTCGGGCTCAGGAGGCCACGGTGGGACAGCCAGTACCCCAGCACCGAGCTCATCTCGCGTGGACCACCCAGTGGGCGTCAGGAGTAGGTGTGTCCCAGCAGCAGCCGCCCCCCACCCCGGGCACGGCCCCTCCCTAGACAAGCCTTCCCTGTGAGGAGTCCTGGACTGCGCACGCGCGAGCCGGCGAGCCCGCCAGCCAGAGGGAGATGAGGCCTGGGGCTCCTCTTGCCTCAGAGAATGCTTGTGCGGCCTGGGGGCGCCCGCAGGTGTGCTCCGAGGCCTGCCGCTGCCTCTAGCTAGCACCTGGGGCCAGTTGGCAGTGCCGGCTGGCCAGCCTCCTAGAGCCAGGGCTGGCTGCAGCAGGCTCCGCGGGCGGGCGGGCGGGCGAAGGGCAGACGGAAGCCGAAGGGGGCCCGCCCGCCCTGGAGGCCAGGACCCCAGGGGGCAGAAGTGGGTCTGGCTTTGCATTGCCCGACCAGCGGGAGGGAGCCAGCCAGGGGCAGCCAGTTGCATCCTCCCGGGAACTGCCAGCGGAGGCTTTTGGGGAGCGCGCTGCCAACTCTTGGCTTGGCCGGGGGAGACCTGCCGTCTCTGTGGCTCCAGCCGGCCAGCAGGCTGCAGGGTCGGGCGCAGCGGCCGTGGGGCTCTGGAGCTTGCTGCCCTGCCCGTGGGCGGGGCCTCCACGGGCCAGCCAGGTGGCACAGGGTTCCTGGGGCTGCGCCTCGTCCCGGCCCGGCCCGGCCCAAGGGAGGTGGGGGGAACCTCGGAGGCGCCCAGGAACGCAGGAGGGCCCAGACTGCGGCCCTGCCGGCCCTCGGAGAGGGCCCACGCGTGTCCGCTCGGGCTCAGGAGGCCACGGTGGGACAGCCAGTACCCCAGCACCGAGCTCATCTCGCGTGGACCACCCAGTGGGCGTCAGGAGTAGGTGTGTCCCAGCAGCAGCCGCCCCCCACCCCGGGCACGGCCCCTCCCTAGACAAGCCTTCCCTGTGAGGAGTCCTGGACTGCGCACGCGCGAGCCGGCGAGCCCGCCAGCCAGAGGGAGATGAGGCCTGGGGCTCCTCTTGCCTCAGAGAATGCTTGTGCGGCCTGGGGGCGCCCGCAGGTGTGCTCCGAGGCCTGCCGCTGCCTCTAGCTAGCACCTGGGGCCAGTTGGCAGTGCCGGCTGGCCAGCCTCCTAGAGCCAGGGCTGGCTGCAGCAGGCTCCGCGGGCGGGCGGGCGGGCGAAGGGCAGACGGAAGCCGAAGGGGGCCCGCCCGCCCTGGAGGCCAGGACCCCAGGGGGCAGAAGTGGGTCTGGCTTTGCATTGCCCGACCAGCGGGAGGGAGCCAGCCAGGGGCAGCCAGTTGCATCCTCCCGGGAACTGCCAGCGGAGGCTTTTGGGGAGCGCGCTGCCAACTCTTGGCTTGGCCGGGGGAGACCTGCCGTCTCTGTGGCTCCAGCCGGCCAGCAGGCTGCAGGGTCGGGCGCAGCGGCCGTGGGGCTCTGGAGCTTGCTGCCCTGCCCGTGGGCGGGGCCTCCACGGGCCAGCCAGGTGGCACAGGGTTCCTGGGGCTGCGCCTCGTCCCGGCCCGGCCCGGCCCAAGGGAGGTGGGGGGAACCTCGGAGGCGCCCAGGAACGCAAGAGGGCCCAGACTGCGGCCCTGCCGGCCCTCGGAGAGGGCCCACGCGTGTCTGCTCGGGCTCAGGAGGCCACGGTGGGACAGCCAGTACCCCAGCACCGAGCTCATCTCGCGTGGACCACCCAGTGCGCGTCAGGAGTAGGTGTGTCCCAGCAGGAGCCCCTAGGAACAGCCCTGCCCTACCAGCTCTTAGCACAGGGAGTCCTGGTCTGCACATGCATGAGCCAGGGAGCCAGAGAGCCAGAGGAGGACGCTGCCGTGGGCTCGAACTGTCCTCAGAGAATGTTGGTATGACCCGGGGATCCAAGGGAGGTGGGGGGAACCTCGGAGGCGCCCAGGAACGCAGGAGGGCCCAGACTGCGGCCCTGCCGGCCCTCGGAGAGGGCCCACGCGTGTCCGCTCGGGCTCAGGAGGCCACGGTGGGACAGCCAGTACCCCAGCACCGAGCTCATCTCGCGTGGACCACCCAGTGGGCGTCAGGAGTAGGTGTGTCCCAGCAGCAGCCGCCCCCCACCCCGGGCACGGCCCCTCCCTAGACAAGCCTTCCCTGTGAGGAGTCCTGGACTGCGCACGCGCGAGCCGGCGAGCCCGCCAGCCAGAGGGAGATGATGCCTGGGGCTCCTCTTGCCTCAGAGAATGCTTGTGCGGCCTGGGGGCGCCCGCAGGTGTGCTCCGAGGCCTGCCGCTGCCTCTAGCTAGCACCTGGGGCCAGTTGGCAGTGCCGGCTGGCCAGCCTCCTAGAGCCAGGGCTGGCTGCAGCAGGCTCCGCGGGCGGGCGGGCGGGCGAAGGGCAGACGGAAGCCGAAGGGGGCCCGCCCGCCCTGGAGGCCAGGACCCCAGGGGGCAGAAGTGGGTCTGGCTTTGCATTGCCCGACCAGCGGGAGGGAGCCAGCCAGGGGCAGCCAGTTGCATCCTCCCGGGAACTGCCAGCGGAGGCTTTTGGGGAGCGCGCTGCCAACTCTTGGCTTGGCCGGGGGAGACCTGCCGTCTCTGTGGCTCCAGCCGGCCAGCAGGCTGCAGGGTCGGGCGCAGCGGCCGTGGGGCTCTGGAGCTTGCTGCCCTGCCCGTGGGCGGGGCCTCCACGGGCCAGCCAGGTGGCACAGGGTTCCTGGGGCTGCGCCTCGTCCCGGCCCGGCCCGGCCCAAGGGAGGTGGGGGGAACCTCGGAGGCGCCCAGGAACGCAAGAGGGCCCAGACTGCGGCCCTGCCGGCCCTCGGAGAGGGCCCACGCGTGTCTGCTCGGGCTCAGGAGGCCACGGTGGGACAGCCAGTACCCCAGCACCGAGCTCATCTCGCGTGGACCACCCAGTGCGCGTCAGGAGTAGGTGTGTCCCAGCAGGAGCCCCTAGGAACAGCCCTGCCCTACCAGCTCTTAGCACAGGGAGTCCTGGTCTGCACATGCATGAGCCAGGGAGCCAGAGAGCCAGAGGAGGACGCTGCCGTGGGCTCGAACTGTCCTCAGAGAATGTTGGTATGACCCGGGGATCCAAGGGAGGTGGGGGGAACCTCGGAGGCGCCCAGGAACGCAGGAGGGCCCAGACTGCGGCCCTGCCGGCCCTCGGAGAGGGCCCACGCGTGTCCGCTCGGGCTCAGGAGGCCACGGTGGGACAGCCAGTACCCCAGCACCGAGCTCATCTCGCGTGGACCACCCAGTGGGCGTCAGGAGTAGGTGTGTCCCAGCAGCAGCCGCCCCCCACCCCGGGCACGGCCCCTCCCTAGACAAGCCTTCCCTGTGAGGAGTCCTGGACTGCGCACGCGCGAGCCGGCGAGCCCGCCAGCCAGAGGGAGATGATGCCTGGGGCTCCTCTTGCCTCAGAGAATGCTTGTGCGGCCTGGGGGCGCCCGCAGGTGTGCTCCGAGGCCTGCCGCTGCCTCTAGCTAGCACCTGGGGCCAGTTGGCAGTGCCGGCTGGCCAGCCTCCTAGAGCCAGGGCTGGCTGCAGCAGGCTCCGCGGGCGGGCGGGCGGGCGAAGGGCAGACGGAAGCCGAAGGGGGCCCGCCCGCCCTGGAGGCCAGGACCCCAGGGGGCAGAAGTGGGTCTGGCTTTGCATTGCCCGACCAGCGGGAGGGAGCCAGCCAGGGGCAGCCAGTTGCATCCTCCCGGGAACTGCCAGCGGAGGCTTTTGGGGAGCGCGCTGCCAACTCTTGGCTTGGCCGGGGGAGACCTGCCGTCTCTGTGGCTCCAGCCGGCCAGCAGGCTGCAGGGTCGGGCGCAGCGGCCGTGGGGCTCTGGAGCTTGCTGCCCTGCCCGTGGGCGGGGCCTCCACGGGCCAGCCAGGTGGCACAGGGTTCCTGGGGCTGCGCCTCGTCCCGGCCCGGCCCGGCCCAAGGGAGGTGGGGGGAACCTCGGAGGCGCCCAGGAACGCAAGAGGGCCCAGACTGCGGCCCTGCCGGCCCTCGGAGAGGGCCCACGCGTGTCTGCTCGGGCTCAGGAGGCCACGGTGGGACAGCCAGTACCCCAGCACCGAGCTCATCTCGCGTGGACCACCCAGTGCGCGTCAGGAGTAGGTGTGTCCCAGCAGGAGCCCCTAGGAACAGCCCTGCCCTACCAGCTCTTAGCACAGGGAGTCCTGGTCTGCACATGCATGAGCCAGGGAGCCAGAGAGCCAGAGGAGGACGCTGCCGTGGGCTCGAACTGTCCTCAGAGAATGTTGGTATGACCCGGGGATCCAAGGGAGGTGGGGGGAACCTCGGAGGCGCCCAGGAACGCAGGAGGGCCCAGACTGCGGCCCTGCCGGCCCTCGGAGAGGGCCCACGCGTGTCCGCTCGGGCTCAGGAGGCCACGGTGGGACAGCCAGTACCCCAGCACCGAGCTCATCTCGCGTGGACCACCCAGTGGGCGTCAGGAGTAGGTGTGTCCCAGCAGCAGCCGCCCCCCACCCCGGGCACGGCCCCTCCCTAGACAAGCCTTCCCTGTGAGGAGTCCTGGACTGCGCACGCGCGAGCCGGCGAGCCCGCCAGCCAGAGGGAGATGATGCCTGGGGCTCCTCTTGCCTCAGAGAATGCTTGTGCGGCCTGGGGGCGCCCGCAGGTGTGCTCCGAGGCCTGCCGCTGCCTCTAGCTAGCACCTGGGGCCAGTTGGCAGTGCCGGCTGGCCAGCCTCCTAGAGCCAGGGCTGGCTGCAGCAGGCTCCGCGGGCGGGCGGGCGGGCGAAGGGCAGACGGAAGCCGAAGGGGGCCCGCCCGCCCTGGAGGCCAGGACCCCAGGGGGCAGAAGTGGGTCTGGCTTTGCATTGCCCGACCAGCGGGAGGGAGCCAGCCAGGGGCAGCCAGTTGCATCCTCCCGGGAACTGCCAGCGGAGGCTTTTGGGGAGCGCGCTGCCAACTCTTGGCTTGGCCGGGGGAGACCTGCCGTCTCTGTGGCTCCAGCCGGCCAGCAGGCTGCAGGGTCGGGCGCAGCGGCCGTGGGGCTCTGGAGCTTGCTGCCCTGCCCGTGGGCGGGGCCTCCACGGGCCAGCCAGGTGGCACAGGGTTCCTGGGGCTGCGCCTCGTCCCGGCCCGGCCCGGCCCAAGGGAGGTGGGGGGAACCTCGGAGGCGCCCAGGAACGCAAGAGGGCCCAGACTGCGGCCCTGCCGGCCCTCGGAGAGGGCCCACGCGTGTCTGCTCGGGCTCAGGAGGCCACGGTGGGACAGCCAGTACCCCAGCACCGAGCTCATCTCGCGTGGACCACCCAGTGCGCGTCAGGAGTAGGTGTGTCCCAGCAGGAGCCCCTAGGAACAGCCCTGCCCTACCAGCTCTTAGCACAGGGAGTCCTGGTCTGCACATGCATGAGCCAGGGAGCCAGAGAGCCAGAGGAGGACGCTGCCGTGGGCTCGAACTGTCCTCAGAGAATGTTGGTATGACCCGGGGATCCAAGGGAGGTGGGGGGAACCTCGGAGGCGCCCAGGAACGCAGGAGGGCCCAGACTGCGGCCCTGCCGGCCCTCGGAGAGGGCCCACGCGTGTCCGCTCGGGCTCAGGAGGCCACGGTGGGACAGCCAGTACCCCAGCACCGAGCTCATCTCGCGTGGACCACCCAGTGGGCGTCAGGAGTAGGTGTGTCCCAGCAGCAGCCGCCCCCCACCCCGGGCACGGCCCCTCCCTAGACAAGCCTTCCCTGTGAGGAGTCCTGGACTGCGCACGCGCGAGCCGGCGAGCCCGCCAGCCAGAGGGAGATGATGCCTGGGGCTCCTCTTGCCTCAGAGAATGCTTGTGCGGCCTGGGGGCGCCCGCAGGTGTGCTCCGAGGCCTGCCGCTGCCTCTAGCTAGCACCTGGGGCCAGTTGGCAGTGCCGGCTGGCCAGCCTCCTAGAGCCAGGGCTGGCTGCAGCAGGCTCCGCGGGCGGGCGGGCGGGCGAAGGGCAGACGGAAGCCGAAGGGGGCCCGCCCGCCCTGGAGGCCAGGACCCCAGGGGGCAGAAGTGGGTCTGGCTTTGCATTGCCCGACCAGCGGGAGGGAGCCAGCCAGGGGCAGCCAGTTGCATCCTCCCGGGAACTGCCAGCGGAGGCTTTTGGGGAGCGCGCTGCCAACTCTTGGCTTGGCCGGGGGAGACCTGCCGTCTCTGTGGCTCCAGCCGGCCAGCAGGCTGCAGGGTCGGGCGCAGCGGCCGTGGGGCTCTGGAGCTTGCTGCCCTGCCCGTGGGCGGGGCCTCCACGGGCCAGCCAGGTGGCACAGGGTTCCTGGGGCTGCGCCTCGTCCCGGCCCGGCCCGGCCCAAGGGAGGTGGGGGGAACCTCGGAGGCGCCCAGGAACGCAAGAGGGCCCAGACTGCGGCCCTGCCGGCCCTCGGAGAGGGCCCACGCGTGTCTGCTCGGGCTCAGGAGGCCACGGTGGGACAGCCAGTACCCCAGCACCGAGCTCATCTCGCGTGGACCACCCAGTGCGCGTCAGGAGTAGGTGTGTCCCAGCAGGAGCCCCTAGGAACAGCCCTGCCCTACCAGCTCTTAGCACAGGGAGTCCTGGTCTGCACATGCATGAGCCAGGGAGCCAGAGAGCCAGAGGAGGACGCTGCCGTGGGCTCGAACTGTCCTCAGAGAATGTTGGTATGACCCGGGGATCCAAGGGAGGTGGGGGGAACCTCGGAGGCGCCCAGGAACGCAGGAGGGCCCAGACTCCGGCCCTGCCGGCCCTCGGAGAGGGCCCACGCGTGTCCGCTCGGGCTCAGGAGGCCACGGTGGGACAGCCAGTACCCCAGCACCGAGCTCATCTCGCGTGGACCACCCAGTGGGCGTCAGGAGTAGGTGTGTCCCAGCAGCAGCCGCCCCCCACCCCGGGCACGGCCCCTCCCTAGACAAGCCTTCCCTGTGAGGAGTCCTGGACTGCGCACGCGCGAGCCGGCGAGCCCGCCAGCCAGAGGGAGATGATGCCTGGGGCTCCTCTTGCCTCAGAGAATGCTTGTGCGGCCTGGGGGCGCCCGCAGGTGTGCTCCGAGGCCTGCCGCTGCCTCTAGCTAGCACCTGGGGCCAGTTGGCAGTGCCGGCTGGCCAGCCTCCTAGAGCCAGGGCTGGCTGCAGCAGGCTCCGCGGGCGGGCGGGCGGGCGAAGGGCAGACGGAAGCCGAAGGGGGCCCGCCCGCCCTGGAGGCCAGGACCCCAGGGGGCAGAAGTGGGTCTGGCTTTGCATTGCCCGACCAGCGGGAGGGAGCCAGCCAGGGGCAGCCAGTTGCATCCTCCCGGGAACTGCCAGCGGAGGCTTTTGGGGAGCGCGCTGCCAACTCTTGGCTTGGCCGGGGGAGACCTGCCGTCTCTGTGGCTCCAGCCGGCCAGCAGGCTGCAGGGTCGGGCGCAGCGGCCGTGGGGCTCTGGAGCTTGCTGCCCTGCCCGTGGGCGGGGCCTCCACGGGCCAGCCAGGTGGCACAGGGTTCCTGGGGCTGCGCCTCGTCCCGGCCCGGCCCGGCCCAAGGGAGGTGGGGGGAACCTCGGAGGCGCCCAGGAACGCAAGAGGGCCCAGACTGCGGCCCTGCCGGCCCTCGGAGAGGGCCCACGCGTGTCTGCTCGGGCTCAGGAGGCCACGGTGGGACAGCCAGTACCCCAGCACCGAGCTCATCTCGCGTGGACCACCCAGTGCGCGTCAGGAGTAGGTGTGTCCCAGCAGGAGCCCCTAGGAACAGCCCTGCCCTACCAGCTCTTAGCACAGGGAGTCCTGGTCTGCACATGCATGAGCCAGGGAGCCAGAGAGCCAGAGGAGGACGCTGCCGTGGGCTCGAACTGTCCTCAGAGAATGTTGGTATGACCCGGGGATCCAAGGGAGGTGGGGGGAACCTCGGAGGCGCCCAGGAACGCAGGAGGGCCCAGACTGCGGCCCTGCCGGCCCTCGGAGAGGGCCCACGCGTGTCCGCTCGGGCTCAGGAGGCCACGGTGGGACAGCCAGTACCCCAGCACCGAGCTCATCTCGCGTGGACCACCCAGTGGGCGTCAGGAGTAGGTGTGTCCCAGCAGCAGCCGCCCCCCACCCCGGGCACGGCCCCTCCCTAGACAAGCCTTCCCTGTGAGGAGTCCTGGACTGCGCACGCGCGAGCCGGCGAGCCCGCCAGCCAGAGGGAGATGATGCCTGGGGCTCCTCTTGCCTCAGAGAATGCTTGTGCGGCCTGGGGGCGCCCGCAGGTGTGCTCCGAGGCCTGCCGCTGCCTCTAGCTAGCACCTGGGGCCAGTTGGCAGTGCCGGCTGGCCAGCCTCCTAGAGCCAGGGCTGGCTGCAGCAGGCTCCGCGGGCGGGCGGGCGGGCGAAGGGCAGACGGAAGCCGAAGGGGGCCCGCCCGCCCTGGAGGCCAGGACCCCAGGGGGCAGAAGTGGGTCTGGCTTTGCATTGCCCGACCAGCGGGAGGGAGCCAGCCAGGGGCAGCCAGTTGCATCCTCCCGGGAACTGCCAGCGGAGGCTTTTGGGGAGCGCGCTGCCAACTCTTGGCTTGGCCGGGGGAGACCTGCCGTCTCTGTGGCTCCAGCCGGCCAGCAGGCTGCAGGGTCGGGCGCAGCGGCCGTGGGGCTCTGGAGCTTGCTGCCCTGCCCGTGGGCGGGGCCTCCACGGGCCAGCCAGGTGGCACAGGGTTCCTGGGGCTGCGCCTCGTCCCGGCCCGGCCCGGCCCAAGGGAGGTGGGGGGAACCTCGGAGGCGCCCAGGAACGCAAGAGGGCCCAGACTGCGGCCCTGCCGGCCCTCGGAGAGGGCCCACGCGTGTCTGCTCGGGCTCAGGAGGCCACGGTGGGACAGCCAGTACCCCAGCACCGAGCTCATCTCGCGTGGACCACCCAGTGCGCGTCAGGAGTAGGTGTGTCCCAGCAGGAGCCCCTAGGAACAGCCCTGCCCTACCAGCTCTTAGCACAGGGAGTCCTGGTCTGCACATGCATGAGCCAGGGAGCCAGAGAGCCAGAGGAGGACGCTGCCGTGGGCTCGAACTGTCCTCAGAGAATGTTGGTATGACCCGGGGATCCAAGGGAGGTGGGGGGAACCTCGGAGGCGCCCAGGAACGCAGGAGGGCCCAGACTCCGGCCCTGCCGGCCCTCGGAGAGGGCCCACGCGTGTCCGCTCGGGCTCAGGAGGCCACGGTGGGACAGCCAGTACCCCAGCACCGAGCTCATCTCGCGTGGACCACCCAGTGGGCGTCAGGAGTAGGTGTGTCCCAGCAGCAGCCGCCCCCCACCCCGGGCACGGCCCCTCCCTAGACAAGCCTTCCCTGTGAGGAGTCCTGGACTGCGCACGCGCGAGCCGGCGAGCCCGCCAGCCAGAGGGAGATGATGCCTGGGGCTCCTCTTGCCTCAGAGAATGCTTGTGCGGCCTGGGGGCGCCCGCAGGTGTGCTCCGAGGCCTGCCGCTGCCTCTAGCTAGCACCTGGGGCCAGTTGGCAGTGCCGGCTGGCCAGCCTCCTAGAGCCAGGGCTGGCTGCAGCAGGCTCCGCGGGCGGGCGGGCGGGCGAAGGGCAGACGGAAGCCGAAGGGGGCCCGCCCGCCCTGGAGGCCAGGACCCCAGGGGGCAGAAGTGGGTCTGGCTTTGCATTGCCCGACCAGCGGGAGGGAGCCAGCCAGGGGCAGCCAGTTGCATCCTCCCGGGAACTGCCAGCGGAGGCTTTTGGGGAGCGCGCTGCCAACTCTTGGCTTGGCCGGGGGAGACCTGCCGTCTCTGTGGCTCCAGCCGGCCAGCAGGCTGCAGGGTCGGGCGCAGCGGCCGTGGGGCTCTGGAGCTTGCTGCCCTGCCCGTGGGCGGGGCCTCCACGGGCCAGCCAGGTGGCACAGGGTTCCTGGGGCTGCGCCTCGTCCCGGCCCGGCCCGGCCCAAGGGAGGTGGGGGGAACCTCGGAGGCGCCCAGGAACGCAAGAGGGCCCAGACTGCGGCCCTGCCGGCCCTCGGAGAGGGCCCACGCGTGTCTGCTCGGGCTCAGGAGGCCACGGTGGGACAGCCAGTACCCCAGCACCGAGCTCATCTCGCGTGGACCACCCAGTGCGCGTCAGGAGTAGGTGTGTCCCAGCAGGAGCCCCTAGGAACAGCCCTGCCCTACCAGCTCTTAGCACAGGGAGTCCTGGTCTGCACATGCATGAGCCAGGGAGCCAGAGAGCCAGAGGAGGACGCTGCCGTGGGCTCGAACTGTCCTCAGAGAATGTTGGTATGACCCGGGGATCCAAGGGAGGTGGGGGGAACCTCGGAGGCGCCCAGGAACGCAGGAGGGCCCAGACTGCGGCCCTGCCGGCCCTCGGAGAGGGCCCACGCGTGTCCGCTCGGGCTCAGGAGGCCACGGTGGGACAGCCAGTACCCCAGCACCGAGCTCATCTCGCGTGGACCACCCAGTGGGCGTCAGGAGTAGGTGTGTCCCAGCAGCAGCCGCCCCCCACCCCGGGCACGGCCCCTCCCTAGACAAGCCTTCCCTGTGAGGAGTCCTGGACTGCGCACGCGCGAGCCGGCGAGCCCGCCAGCCAGAGGGAGATGATGCCTGGGGCTCCTCTTGCCTCAGAGAATGCTTGTGCGGCCTGGGGGCGCCCGCAGGTGTGCTCCGAGGCCTGCCGCTGCCTCTAGCTAGCACCTGGGGCCAGTTGGCAGTGCCGGCTGGCCAGCCTCCTAGAGCCAGGGCTGGCTGCAGCAGGCTCCGCGGGCGGGCGGGCGGGCGAAGGGCAGACGGAAGCCGAAGGGGGCCCGCCCGCCCTGGAGGCCAGGACCCCAGGGGGCAGAAGTGGGTCTGGCTTTGCATTGCCCGACCAGCGGGAGGGAGCCAGCCAGGGGCAGCCAGTTGCATCCTCCCGGGAACTGCCAGCGGAGGCTTTTGGGGAGCGCGCTGCCAACTCTTGGCTTGGCCGGGGGAGACCTGCCGTCTCTGTGGCTCCAGCCGGCCAGCAGGCTGCAGGGTCGGGCGCAGCGGCCGTGGGGCTCTGGAGCTTGCTGCCCTGCCCGTGGGCGGGGCCTCCACGGGCCAGCCAGGTGGCACAGGGTTCCTGGGGCTGCGCCTCGTCCCGGCCCGGCCCGGCCCAAGGGAGGTGGGGGGAACCTCGGAGGCGCCCAGGAACGCAAGAGGGCCCAGACTGCGGCCCTGCCGGCCCTCGGAGAGGGCCCACGCGTGTCTGCTCGGGCTCAGGAGGCCACGGTGGGACAGCCAGTACCCCAGCACCGAGCTCATCTCGCGTGGACCACCCAGTGCGCGTCAGGAGTAGGTGTGTCCCAGCAGGAGCCCCTAGGAACAGCCCTGCCCTACCAGCTCTTAGCACAGGGAGTCCTGGTCTGCACATGCATGAGCCAGGGAGCCAGAGAGCCAGAGGAGGACGCTGCCGTGGGCTCGAACTGTCCTCAGAGAATGTTGGTCCCGGGGATCCAAGGGAGGTGGGGGGAACCTCGGAGGCGCCCAGGAACGCAGGAGGGCCCAGACTGCGGCCCTGCCGGCCCTCGGAGAAGGGGCCACGCGTGTCGCTCGGGCTCAGGAGGCCACGGTGGGACAGCCAGTACCCCAGCACCCGAGCTCATCTCGCGTGGACCACCCAGTGGGCGTCAGGAGTAGGTGTGTCCCAGCGAGCAGCCGCCCCCACCCCGGGCACGGCCCCTCCACTAGACAAGCCTTCCCTGTGAGGAGTCCTGGACTGCGCACGCGCGAGCAGCCCCGAGCCCGCCAGCCAGAGGGAGATGATGCCTGGGGCTCCTCTTGCCTCAGAGAATGCTTGTGCGGCCTGGGGGCGCCCGCAGGTGTGCTCCGAGGCCTGCCGCTGCCTCCTAGCTAGCACCTGGGGCCAGTTGGCAGTGCCGGCCCTGGCCAGCCTCCTAGAGCCAGGGCTGGCTGCAGCAGGCTCCGCGGGGCGGGCGGGCGGGCGAAGGGCAGACGGAAGCCGAAGGGGGCCCGCCCGCCCTGGAGGCCAGGACCCCAGGGGGCAGAAGTGGGTCTGGCTTTGCATTGCCCGACCAGCGGGAGGGAGCCCGGCTCGGGAGCAGCCAGTTGCATCCTCCCGGGAACTGCCAGCGGAGGCTTTGGGGAGCGCGCTGCCAACTCTTGGCTTTGGCCGGGGAGACCTGCCCGTCTCTGTGGCTCCAGCCGGCCAGCAGGCTGCAGGGTCGGGCGCAGCGGCCGTGGGGCTCTGGGCTTGCTGCCCTGCCCGTGGGGCGGGGCCTCCACGGAGCCAGCCAGGTGGCACAGGGTTCCTGGGGCTGCGCCTCGTCCCGGCCCGGCCCGGCCCAAGGGAGGGTGGGGGGAACCTCGGAGGCGCCCAGGAACGCAAGAGGGCCCAGACTGCGGCCCTGCCGGCCCTCGGAGAGGGGCCCACGCGTGTCTGCTCGGGCTCAGGAGGCCACGGTGGGACAGCCAGTACCCCAGCACCGAGGCTCATCTCGCGTGGACCACCCAGTGCGCGTCAGGAGTAGGTGTGTCCCAGCAGGAGCCCCTAGGAACAGCCCTGCCCTACCAGCTCTTAGCACAGGGAGTCCTGGTCTGCACATGCATGAGCCAGGGAGCCAGAGAGCCAGAGGAGGACGCTGCCGTGGGCTCCGAACTGTCCTCAGAGAATGTTGGTACTTGACCCGGGGATCCAAGGGAGGTGGGGAGCCTCGGAGGCGCCCAGGAACGCAGGAGGGCCCAGACTGCGGCCCTGCCGGCCTCGGAGAGGGCCCACGCGTGTCCGCTCGGGCTCAGGAGGCCACGGTGGGACAGCCAGTACCCCAGCACCGAGCTCGCTCCGCGTGGACCACCCAGTGGGCGTCAGGAGTAGGTGTCCCAGCAGCAGCCGCCCCCACCCCGGGCACGGCCCCTCCTAGACAAGCCTTCCCTGTGAGGAGTCCTGGACTGCGCACGCGCGAGCCGAGCGAGCCCGCCAGCCAGAGGGGGAGATGATGCCTGGGGCTCCTCTTGCCTCAGAGAATGCTTGTGCGGCCTGGGGGCGCCCGCAGGTGTGCTCCGAGGCCTGCCGCTGCCTCTAGCTAGCACCTGGGGCCAGTTGGCAGGTGCCGGCTGGCCAGCCTCCTAGAGCCAGGGCTGGCTGCAGCAGGCTCCGCGGGCGGGCGGGCGGGCGAAGGGCAGACGGAAGCCGAAGGGGCCCGCCCGCCCTGGAGGGCCAGGACCCCAGGGGGGCAGAAGTGGGTCTGGCTTTGCATTGCCCGACCAGCGGGAGGGAGCCAGCCAGGGGCAGCCAGTTGCATCCTCCCGGGAACTGCCAGCGGGGGCTTTGGGAGCGCGCTGCCAACTCTTGGCTTGGCCGGGGGAGACCTGCCGTCTCTGTGGCTCCCAGCCGGCCAGCAGGCTGCAGGGTCGGGGCGCAGCGGCCGTGGGGCTCTGGAGCTTGCTGCCCTGCCCGTGGGCGGGGCCTCCACGGAAGCCAGCCAGGTGGCACAGAGGTTCCTGGGGCTGCGCCTCGTCCCGGCCCGGCCCGGCCCAAGGGAGGTGGGGGGAACCTCGGAGGCGCCCAGGAACGCAAGAGGGCCCAGACTGCGGCCCTGCCGGCCCTCGGAGAGGGCCCACGCGTGTCTGCTCGGGCTCAGGGAGGCCACGGTGGGACAGCCAGTACCCCAGCACCGAGCTCATCTCGCGTGGACCACCCAGTGCGCGTCAGGAGTAGGTGTCCCAGCAGGAGCCCCTGGGAACAGCCCTGCCCTACCAGCTCTTAGCACAGGAGTCCTGGTCTGCACATGCATGAGCCAGGGAGCCAGAGAGCAGAGAGGGAGGACGCTGCCGTGGGCTCGAACTGTCCTCAGAGAATGTTGGTATGACCCGGGGATCCAAGGGAGGGGTGGGGGAACCTCGGAGGCGCCCAGGAACGCAGGAGGCCCAGACTGCGGCCCTGCCGGCCCTCGGAGAGGGCCCACGCGTGTCCGCTCGGGCTCAGGAGGCCACGGTGGGACAGCCAGTACCCCAGCACCGAGGCTCATCTCGCGTGGACCACCCAGTGGGCGTCAGGAGTAGGTGTGTCCCAGCAGCCGGCCGCCCCACCCCGGGCACGGCCCTCCTAGACAAGCCTTCCCTGTGAGGAGTCTGGACTGCGCACGCGCGAGCCCGGCGAGCCCGCCAGCCAGAGGGGCTCTGATGCCTGGGGCCCTCTTGCCTCAGAGAATGCTTGTGCGGCCTGGGGGCGCCCGCAGGTGTGCTCCGAGGCCTGCCGCTGCCTCTAGCTAGCACCTGGGGCCAGTTGGCAGTGCCGGCTGGCCAGCCTCCTAGAGCCAGGGCTGGCTGCAGCAGGCTCCGCGGGCGGGCGGGCGGGCGAAGGGCAGACGGAAGCCGAAGGGGGCCCGCCCGCCCTGAGGCCAGGACCCCAGGGGGCAGAAGTGGGTCTGGCTTTGCATTGCCCGACCAGCGGGAGGGCCAGCCAGGGGGCAGCCAGTTGCATCCTCCCGGGAACTGCCAGCGGAGGCTTTTGGGGAGCGCTGCCAACTCTTGGCTTGGCCGGGGGAGACCTGCCGTCTCTGTGGCTCCAGCCGGCCAGCAGGCTGCAGGGTCGGGCGCAGCGGCCGTGGGGCTCTGGAGCTTGCTGCCCTGCCCGTGGGCGGGGCCTCCACGAGCCAGCCAGGTGGCACAGGGTTCCTGGGGCTGCGCCTGGGTCCGGCCCGGCCCGGCAAGGGGTGGGGGGAACCTCGGAGGCGCCCAGGAACGCCGAGAGGAGCGGGAGCTGCGGCCCTGCCGGCCCTCGGAGAGGGCCCACGCGTGTCTGCTCGGGCTCAGGAGGGCCACGGTGGGACAGCCAGTACCCCAGCACCGAGCTCATCTCGCGTGGACCACCCAGTGCGCGTCAGGAGTAGGTGTGTCCCAGCAGGAGCCTAGGAACAGCCCTGCCCTACCAGCTCTTAGCACAGGGAGTCCTGGTCTGCACATGCATGAGAGCCAGGGAGCCAGAGAGCCAGAGGAGGACGCTGCCGTGGGCTCGAACTGTCCTCAGAGAATGTTGGTATGACCCGGGGATCCAAGGGAGGTGGGGGGAACCTCGGAGGCGCCCAGGAACGCAGGAGGGCCCAGACTGCGGCCCTGCCGGCCCTCGGAGAGGGCCCACGCATTGTCCGCTCGGGCTCAGGAGGCCACGGTGGGACAGCCAGTACCCCAGCACCGAGCTCATCTCGCGTGGACCACCCAGTGGGCGTCAGGAGTAGGTGTGTCCCAGCAGCAGCCGCCCCCACCCCGGGCACGGCCCCTCCCTAGACAAGCCTTCCCTGTGAGGAGTCCTGGACTGCGCACGCGCGAACGGCCGAGCCCGCCAGCCAGAGGGAGATGATGCCTGGGGCTCCTCTTGCCTCAGAGAATGCTTGTGCGGCCTGGGAAGCCGCAGGTGTGCTCGAGGCCTGCCGCTGCCTCTAGCTAGCACCTGGGGCCCGATTGGCAGTGCCGGCTGGCCAGCCTCCTAGAGCCAGGGCTGGCTGCAGCAGGCTCCGCGGGCGAGAGGCGGGCGGGCGAAGGACGAGGAGACGGAGCGAAGGGGGACCGCCCGCCCTGGAGGCCAGGACCCCAGGGGCAGAAGTGGGTCTGGCTTTGCATTGCCCGACCAGCGGGAGGAGCCAGCCAGGGGCAGCCAGTTGCATCCTCCCGGAACTGCCAGCGGAGGCTTTTGGGGAGCGCGCTGCCAACTCTTGGCTTGGCCGGGGAGACCTGCCGTCTCTGTGGCTCCAGCCGGCCAGCAGGCTGCAGGGTCGGGCGCAGCAGCCGTGGGGCTCTGGAGCTTGCTGCCCTGCCCGTGGGCGGGGCCTCCACGGGCCAGCCAGGTGGCACAGGGTTCCTGGGGCTGCGCCTGCGTCCCGGCCCGGCCCGGCCCAAGGGAGGTGGGGGGAACCTCGGAGGCGCCAGGAACGCAGAGGGCCAGACTGCGGCCCTGCCGGCCCTCGGAGAGGGCCCACGCGTGTCTGCTCGGGCTCAGGAGGCCACGGTGGGACAGCCAGTACCCCAGCACCGAGCTCATCTCGCGTGGACCACCCAGTGCGCGTCAGGAGTAGGTGTGTCCCAGCAGGAGCCCCTAGGAACAGCCCTGCCCTACCAGCTCTTAGCACAGGGAGTCCTGGTCTGCACATGCATGAGCCAGGGAGCCAGAGAGCCAGAGGAGGACGCTGCCGTGGGCTCGAACTGCCCTCAGAGAATGTTGGTATGACCCGGGGATCCAAGGGAGGTGGGGGAACCTCGGAGGCGCCCAGGAACGCAGGAGGGGCCCAGACTGCGGCCCTGCCGGCCCTCGGAGAGGGCCCACGCGTGATACGCTCGGGCTCAGGAGGCCACGGTGGGACAGCCAGTACCCCCAGCACCGAGCTCATCTCGCGTGGACCACCCAGTGGGCGTCAGGAGTAGGTGTGTCCCAGCAGCCGCCCCACCCCGGGCACGGCCCCTCCCTAGACAAGCCTTCCCACCAAGCGGGGAGTCCTGGACTGCGCACGCGCGAGCCGGCGAGCCCGCCAGCCAGAGGGAGATGAGGCCTGGGGCTCCTCTTGCCTCAGAGAATGCTTGTGCGGCCTGGGGCGCCCGCAGGTGTGCTCCGAGGCCTGCCGCTGCCTCTAGCTAGCACCTGGGGCCAGTTGGCAGTGCCGGCTGGCCAGCCTCCTAGAGCCAGGGCTGGCTGCAGCAGGCTCCGCGGGCGGGCGGGCGGGCGAAGGGCAGACGGAAGCCGAAGGGCCCGCCCGCCCTGGAGGCCAGGACCCCAGGGGGCAGAAGTGGGTCTGGCTTTGCACGTGCCCGACCAGCGGGAGGGAGCCAGCCAGGGGCAGCCAGTTGCATCCTCCCGGGAACTGCCAGCGGAGGCTTTTGGGGAGCGCGCTGCCAACTCTTGGCTTGGCCGGGAGACCTGCCGTCTCTGTGGCTCCAGCCGGCCAGCAGGCTGCAGGGTCGGGCGCAGCGGCCGTGGGGCTCTGGAGCTTGCTGCCCTGCCCGTGGGCGGGGCCTCCACGGGCCAGCCAGGTGGCACAGGGTTCCTGGGGCTGCGCCTCGTCCCGGCCCCGGCCCGGCCCAAGGGAGGTGGGGGGAACCTCGGAGCGCCCAGGAACGCAGAGGAGCCCAGACTGCCGGCCCTGCCGGCCCTCGGAGAGGGCCCACGCGTGTCCGCTCGGGCTCAGGAGGCCACGGTGGGACAGCCAGTACCCCAGCACCGAGCTCATCTCGCGTGGACCACCCAGTGCGCGTCAGGAGTAGGTGTGTCCCAGCAGGAGCCCCTAGGAACAGCCCTGCCCTACCAGCTCTTAGCACAGGGAGTCCTGGTCTGCACATGCATGAGCCAGGGGCCAGAGAGCAGAGGAGGACGCTGCCGTGGGCTCGAACTGTCCTCAGAGAATGTTGGTATGACCCGGGGATCCAAGGGAGGGTGGGGAACCTCGGAGGCGCCCAGGAACGCAGGAGGGGCCCAGACTGCGGCCCTGCCGGCCCTCGGAGAGGGCCCACGCGTGTCCGCTCGGGCTCAGGAGGCCACGGTGGGACAGCCAGTACCCCAGCACCGAGCTCATCTCGCGTGGACCACCCAGTGGGCGTCCAGGAGTAGGTGTGTCCCAGCAGCAGCCGCCCCCACCCCGGGCACGGCCCCTCCCTAGACAAGCCTTCCCTGTGAGGAGTCCTGGACTGCGCACGCGCGAGCCGGCGAGCCCGCCAGCCAGAGGGAGATGAGGCCTGGGGCTCCTCTTGCCTCAGAGAATGCTTGTGCGGCCTGGGGGCGCCCGCAGGTGTGCTCCGAGGCCTGCCGCTGCCTCTAGCTAGCACCTGGGGCAGTTGGCAGTGCCGGCTGGCCAGCCTCCTAGAGCCAGGGCTGGCTGCAGCAGGCTCCGCGGGGCGGGCGGGCGGGCGAAGGGCAGACGGAAGCCGAAGGGGGGCCCGCCCGCCCTGGAGCCAGGACCCCAGGGGCAGAAGTGGGTCTGGCATTGCCCGACCAGCGGGAGGAGCCAGCCAGGGGCAGCCAGTTGCATCCTCCCGGGAACTGCCAGCGGAGGCTTTTGGGAAGCGCGCTGCCAACTCTTGGCTTGGCCGGGGAGACCTGCCGTCTCTGTGGCTCCAGCCGGCCAGCAGGCTGCAGGGTCGGGCGCAGCGGCCGTGGGGCTCTGGAGCTTGCTGCCCTGCTGCGTGGGCGGGGCCTCCACGGGCCAGCCAGGTGGCACAGGGTTCCTGGGGCTGCGCCTCGTCCCGGCCCGGCCCGGCCCAAGGGAGGTGGGGGAACCTCGGAGGCGCCCAGGAACGCAAGAGGGCCCAGACTGCGGCCCTGCCGGCCCTCGGAGGGGCCCACGCGTGTCCGCTCGGGCTCAGAGTGGGACAGCCAGTACCCCAGCACCGAGCTCATCTCGCGTGGACCACCCAGTGCGCGTCCAGGGTAGGTGTGTCCCAGCAGGAGCCCCTAGGAACAGCCCTGCCCTACCAGCTCTTAGCACAGGGAATCTGGTCTGCACATGCATGAGCCAGGGAGCCAGAGAGCCAGAGGAGGACGCTGCCGTGGGCTCGAACTGTCCTCAGAGAATGTTGGTATGACCCGGGGATCCAAGGGGAGGTGGGGGGAACCTCGGAGGCGCCCAGGAACAGGAGGGCCCAGACTGCGGCCCTGCCGGCCTCGGAGAGGGGGCCCACGCGTGTCAGCTCAGGCTCAGGAGGCCACGGTGGGACAGCCAGTACCCCAGCACCGAGCTCATCTCGCGTGGACCACCCAGTGGGCGTCAGGAGTAGGTGTGTCCCAGCAGCAGCCGCCCCCCACCCCGGGCACGGCCCCTCCCTAGACAAGCCTTCCCTGTGAGGAGTCCTGGACTGCGCACGCGCGAGCCGAGCGAGCCCGCCAGCCAGAGGGGAGATGATGCCTGGGGCTCCTCTTGCCTCAGAGAATGCTTGTGCGGCCTGGGGCGCCCGCAGGTGTGCTCCGAGGCCTGCCGCTGCCTCGCTGGCACCTGGGGCCAGTTGGCAGTGCCGGCTGGCCAGCCTCCTAGAGCCAGGGCTGGCTGCAGCAGGCTCCGCGGGCGGGCGGGCGGGGCGAAGGGCAGACGGAAGCCGAAGGGGCCCGCCCGCCCTGGGAGGCCAGGACCCCAGGGGCAGAAGTGGGTCTGGCTTTTGCATTGCCCGACCAGCGGGAGGGAGCCAGCCAGGGGGCAGCCAGTTGCATGCTGCTCCCCGGGAACTGCCAGCGGAGGCTTTTGGGAGCGCGCTGCCAACTCTTGGCTTGGCCGGGGGAGACCTGCCGTCTCTGTGGCTCCAGCCGGCCAGCAGGCTGCAGGGTCGGGCGCAGCGGCCGTGGGGCTCTGGAGCTTGCTGCCCTGCCCGTGGGCGGGGCCTCCACGGGCCAGCCAGGTGGCACAGGGTTCCTGGGGCTGCGCCTCGTCCCGGCCCGGCCCGGCCCAAGGGAGGTGGGGGGAACCTCGGAGGCGCCCAGGAACGCAAGAGGGCCCAGACTGCGGCCCTGCCGGCCTCGGAGAGGGCCCACGCGTGTCTGCTCGGGCTCAGGAGGCCACGGTGGGACAGCAGTACCCCAGCACCGAGCTCATCTCGCGTGGACCACCCAGTGCGCGTCAGGGTAAGGTGTGTCCCAGCACGGGAGCCCCCTAGGAACAGCCCTGCCCTACCAGCTCTTAGCACAGGGAGTCCTGGTCTGCACATGCATGAGCCAGGGAGCCAGAGAGCCAGAGGAGGACGCTGCCGTGGGCTCGAACTGTCCTCAGAGAATGTTGGTATGACCCGGGGATCCCAAGGGAGGTGGGGGGAACCTCGGAGGCGCCCAGGAACGCAGGAGGGGCCCAGACTGCGGCCCTGCCGGCCCTCGGAGAGGGCCCACGCGTGTCCGCTCGGGCTCCAGGAGGCCACGGTGGGACAGCCCGTACCGCACCCGAGCTCATCTCGCGTGGACCACCCAGTGGGCGTCAGGAGTAGGTGTGTCCCAGCAGCAGCCGCCCCCACCCCGGGCACGGCCCCTCCCTAGACAAGCCTTCCCTGTGAGGAGTCCTGGACTGCGCACGCGCGAGCCGGCGAGCCCGCCAGCCAGAGGGAGATGATGCCTGGGGCTCCTCTTGCCTCAGAGAATGCTTGTGCGGCCTGAGGCGCCCGCAGGTGTGCTCCGAGGCCTGCCGCTGCCCTCTAGCTAGCACCTGGGGCCAGTTGGCAGTGCCGGCTGGCCAGCCTCCTAGAGCCAGGGCTGGCTGCAGCAGGCTCCGCGGGCGGGCGGGCGGGCGAAGGGCAGACGGAAGCCGAAGGGGGGCCCGCCCGCCCTGGAGGCCAGGACCCCAGGGCAGAAGTGGGTCTGGCTTTGCATTGCCCGACCAGCGGGAGGGAGCCAGCCAGGGGCAGCCAGTTGCATCCTCCCGGGAACTGCCAGCGGAGGCTTTGGGGAGCGCGCTGCCAACTCTTGGCTTGGCCGGGGAGACCTGCCGTCTCTGTGGCTCCAGCCGGCCAGCAGGCTGCAGGGTCGGGCGCCGCGGCCCGTGGGGCTCTGGAGCTTGCTGCCCTGCCCGTGGGCGGGGCCTCCACGAGCCAGCCAGGTGGCACAGGGTTCCTGGGGCTGCGCCTCGTCCCGGCCCGGCCCGGCCCAAGGGAGGTGGGGGGAACCTCGGAGGCGCCCAGGAACGCAAGAGGGCCCAGACTGCGGCCCTGCCGGCCCTCGGAGAGGGCCCACGCGTGTCTGCTCGGGCTCAGGAGGCCACGGTGGGACAGCCAGTACCCCAGGCACCGAGCTCATCTCGCGTGGACCACCCAGTGCGCGTCAGGAGTAGGTGTGTCCCCAGCAGGAGCCCCTAGGAACAGCCCTGCCCTACCAGCTCTTAGCACAGGGGAGTCCTGGTCTGCACATGCATGAGCCAGGGGCCAGAGAGCCAGAGGAGGACGCTGCCGTGGGCTCGAACTGTCCTCAGAGAATGTTGGTATGACCCGGGGATCCAAGGGAGGTGGGGGGAACCTCGGAGCGCCCAGGAACGCAGGAGGGCCCAGACTGCGGCCCTGCCGGCCCTCGGAGAGGGCCCACGCGTGTCCGCTCGGGCTCAGGAGGCCACGGTGGGACAGCCAGTACCCCAGCACCGAGCTCATCTCGCGTGGACCACCCAGTGGGCGTCAGGAAGTAGGTGTGTCCCAGCAGCAGCCGCCCCCACCCCCGGGCACGGCCCCTCCCTAGACAAGCCTTCCCTGTGAGGAGTCCTGGACTGCGCACGCGCGAGCCGGCGAGCCCGCCAGCCAGAGGGAGATGATGCCTGGGGCTCCTCTTGCCTCAGAGAATGCTTGTGCGGCCTGGGGGCGCCCGCAGGTGTGCTCCGAGGCCTGCCGCTGCCTCCTAGCTAGCACCTGGGGCCAGTTGGCAGTGCCGGCTGGCCAGCCTCCTAGAGCCAGGGCTGGCTGCAGCAGGCTCCGCGGGCGGGCGGGCGGGCGAAGGGCAGACGGAAGCAGAAGGGGCCCGCCCGCCCTGGAGGCCAGGACCCCAGGAGGGCAGAAGTGGGTCTGGCTTTGCATTGCCCGACCAGCGGGAGGGAGCCAGTGCCAGGGGCAGCCAGTTGCATCCTCCCGGGAACTGCCAGCGGAGGCTTTGGGGAGCGCGCTGCCAACTCTTGGCTTGGCCGGGAGACCTGCCGTCTCTGTGGCTCCAGCCGGCCAGCAGGCTGCAGGGTCGGGCGCAGCGGCCGTGGGGCTCTGGAGCTTGCTGCCCTGCCCGTGGGCGGGGCCTCCACGAGCCAGCCAGGTGGCACAGGGTTCCTGGGGCTGCGCCTCGTCCGCGGCCGGCCCGGCCCAAGGGAGGTGGGGGGAACCTCGGAGGCGCCCAGGAACGCAGAGGGGCCCAGACTGCGGCCCTGCCGGCCCTCGGAGAGGGCCCACGTGTGCTCGGGCTCAGGAGGCCACGGTGGGACAGCCAGTACCCCAGCACCGAGCTCATCTCGCGTGGACCACCCAGTGCGCGTCAGGAGTAGGTGTGTCCCAGCAGGAGCCCCTAGGAACAGCCCTGCCCTACCAGCTCTTAGCACAGGGAGTCCTGGTCTGCACATGCATGAGCCAGGGAGCCAGAGAGCCAGAGGAGGACGCTGCCGTGATGGGCTCGAACTGTCCTCAGAGAATGTTGGTATGACCCGGGGATCCAAGGGGAGGTGGGGGGAACCTCGGAGGCTCGGGAACGCAGGAGGGCCCAGACTGCGGCCCTGCCGGCCTCGGAGAGGGGCCCACGCGTGTCCGCTCCGGGCTCAGGAGGCCACGGTGGGACAGCCAGTACCCCCAGCACCGAGCTCATCTCGCGTGGACCACCCAGTGGGCGTCCGAGTAGGTGTCCCAGCAGCAGCCGCCCCCACCCCGGGCACGGCCCCCTCCTAGACAAGCCTTCCTGTGAGGAGTCCTGGACTGCGCACGCGCGAGCCGGCGAGCCCGCCAGCCAGAGGGAGATGAGGCCTGGGGCTCCTCTTGCCTCAGAGAATGCTTGTGCGGCCTGGGGGCGCCCGCAGGTGTGCTCCGAGGCCTGCCGCTGCCTCTAGCTAGCACCTGGGGCCAGTTGGCAGGGTGCCGGCTGGCCAGCCTCCTAGAGCCAGGGCTGGCTGCAGCAGGCGTCCGCGGGGCGGGCGGGCGGGCGAAGGGCGAGAGGGACGGAGCGAGAAGGGGCCCGCCCGCCCTGGAGGCCAGGACCCCAGGGGGCAGAAGTGGGTCTGGCTTTGCATTGCCCGACCAGCGGGAGGGGCCAGCCAGGGGCAGCCAGTTGCATCCTCCCGGGAACTGCCAGCGGAGGCTTTTGGGGAGCGCGCTGCCAACTCTTGGCTTGGCCGGGGGAGACCTGCCGTCTCTGTGGCTCCAGCCGGCCAGCAGGCTGCAGGGTCGGGCGCAGCGGCCCGTGGGGCTCTGGAGCTTGCTGCCCTGCCCGTGGGCGGGGCCTCCACAGGCCAGCCAGGTGGCACAGGGTTCCTGGGGCTGCGCCTGCGTCCCGGCCCGGCCCGGCCCAAGGGAGGTGGGGGGAACCTCGGAGGCGCCCAGGAACGCAGGAGGGCCCAGACTGCGGCCCTGCCGGCCCTCGGAGAGGGCCCACGCGTGTCCGCTCGGGCTCAGGGAGGCCACGGTGGGACAGCCAGTACCCCCAGCACCGAGCTCATCTCGCGTGGACCACCCAGTGGGCGTCAGGAGTAGGTGTGTGTCCCAGCAGCAGCCGCCCCCACCCCCGGGCACGACCCCTCCTAGACAAGCCTTCCCTGTGAGGAGTCCTGGACTGCGCACGCGAGCCGAGCGAGCCCGCCAGCCAGAGGGAGATGAGGCCTGGGGCTCCTCTTGCCTCAGAGAATGCTTGTGCGGCCTGGGGGCGCCCGCAGGTGTGCTCCGGGCCTGCCGCTGCCTCTAGCTAGCACCTGGGGCCAGTTGGCAGTGCCGGCTGGCCCGGCTCCTAGAGCCAGGGCTGGCTGCAGCAGGCTCCGCGGGCGGGCGGGGGCGGGCGAAGGGCAGACGGAAGCGAGGGGCCCGCCCGCCCTGGAGGCCAGGACCCCAGGGGGCAGAAGTGGGTCTGGCTGCATTGCCCGACCAGCGGGAGGGAGCCAGCCAGGGGCAGCCAGTTGCATCCTCCCGGGAACTGCCAGCGGAGGCTTTTGGGAGCGCGCTGCCAACTCTTGGCTTGGCCGGGGAGACCTGCCGTCTCTGTGGCTCCAGCCGGCCAGCAGGCTGCAGGGTCGGGCGCAGCGGCCGTGGGGCTCTGGAGCTGCTGCCCTGCCCGTGGGCGGGGCCTCCACGAGGCCAGCCAGGTGGCACAGGGTTCCTGGGGCTGCGCCTCGTCCCGGCCCGGCCCGGCCCAAGGGAGGTGGGGGGAACCTCGGGCGCCCAGGAACGCAAGAGGGCCCAGACTGCGGCCCTGCCGGCCCTCGGAGAGGGGGCCCACGCCGTGTCTGCTCGGGCTCAGGAGGCCACGGTGGGACAGCCAGTACCCCAGCACCGAGCTCATCTCGCGTGGACCACCCAGTGCGCGTCAGGAGTAGGTGTGTCCCAGCAGGAGCCCCCTAGGAACAGCCCTGCCCTACCAGCTCTTAGCACAGGGAGTCCTGGTCTGCACATGCATGAGAGCCAGGGAGCCAGAGAGCCAGAGGAGGACGCTGCCGTGGGCTCGAACTGTCCTCAGAGAATGTTGGTATGACCCCGGGGATCCAAGGGAGGTGGGGGGAACCTCGGAGGCGCCAGGAGCCGGAGGGCCCAGACTGCGGCCCTGCCGGCCCTCGGAGAGGGCCCACGCGTGTCCGCTCGGGCTCAGGAGGCCACGGTGGGACAGCCAGTACCCCCAGCACCGAGCTCATCTCAGCGTGGACCACCCAGTGGGCGTCAGGAGTAGGTGTGTCCCAGCAGCAGCCGCCCCCCACCCCGGGCCCCACGGCCTCCCTAGACAAGCCTTCCCTGTGAGGAGTCCTGGACTGCGCACGCGCGAGCCGGCGAGCCCGCCAGCCAGAGGAGATGATGCCTGGGGCTCCTCTTGCCTCAGAGGGATGCTTGTGCGGCCTCGGGGGCGCCCCGCAGGTGTGCTCCGAGGCCTGCCGCTGCCTCTAGCTAGCACCTGGGGCCAGTTGGCAGTGCCGGCTGGCCAGCCTCCTAGAGCCAGGGCTGGCTGCAGCAGGCTCCGCGGGCGGGCGGGCGGGCGAAGGGCAGACGGAAGCCGAAGGGGGCCCGCCCGCCCTGGAGGCCAGGACCCCAGGGGGCAGAAGTGGGTCTGGCTTTGCATTGCCATGACCAGCCGGGAGGGGCAGCCAGGGGCAGCCAGTTGCATCCTCCCGGGAACTGCCAGCGGAGGCTTTTGGGGAGCGCGCTGCCAACTCTTGGCTGGCCGGGGAGACCTGCCGTCTCTGTGGCTCCAGCCGGCCAGCAGGCTGCAGGGTGGGGCGCAGCGGCCCGTGGGGCTCTGGAGCTTGCTGCCCCTGCCCGTGGGGCGGGCCTCCACAGGCCAGCCAGGTGGCACAGGGGTTCCTGGGGCTGCGCCTGCGTCCCGGCCCGGCCCGGCCCAAGGGAGGTGGGGGAACCTCGGAGGCGCCCAGGAACGCAGAGGGGCCCAGGCAGGCCCTGCCGGCCCTCGGAGAGGGCCCACGCGTGTCTGCTCGGGCTCAGGGAGGCCACGGTGGGACAGCCAGTACCCCAGCACCGAGAGCTCATCTGCGTGGACCACCCAGTGCGCGTCAGGAGTAGGTGTGTCCCAGCAGGAGCCCCTAGGAACAGCCCTGCCCTACCAGCTCTTAGCACAGGGAGTCCTGGTCTGCACATGCATGAGCCAGGGAGCCAGAGAGCCAGAGGAGGACGCTGCCGTGGGCTCGAACTGTCCTCAGAGAATGTTGGTATGACCCGGGGATCCAAGGGAGGTGGGGGGAACCTCGGAGGCGCCCAGGAACGCAGGAGGGCCCAGACTGCGGCCCTGCCGGCCCTCGGAGAGGGCCCACGCGGCGCCCGCTCGGGCTCAGGGAGGCCACGGTGAGGACCTTCAGTACCCCCAGCACCCGAGCTCATCTCGCGTGGACCACCCAGTGGGCGTCAGGAGTAGGTGTGTCCCAGCAGCAGCCGCCCCCCACCCCGGGCACGGCCCCTCCCTAGACAAGCCTTCCCTGTGAGGAGTCCTGGACTGCGCACGCGCGAGCCGAGCGAGCCCGCCAGCCAGAGGGAGATGATGCCTGGGGCTCCTCTTGCCTCAGAGAATGCTTGTGCGGCCTGGGGCGCCCGCAGGTGTGCTCCGAGGCCTGCCGCTGCCTCTAGCTAGCACCTGGGGCCAGTTGGCAGTGCCGGCTGGCCAGCCTCTAAGAGCCGGGGCTGGCTGCACGCGGGCTCCGCGGGCGGGCGGGCGGGCGAAGGGCAGACGGAAGCCGAGGGAAGGGGCCCGCCCGCCCTGGGCGGGGCCAAGCCCCCAGGGAGCAGAAGTGGGTCTGGCTTTGCATTGCCCGACCAGCGGGAGGAGCCAGCCAGGGGCAGCCAGTTGCATCCTCCCGGGAACTGCCAGCGGAGGCTTTGGGGAGCGCGCTGCCAACTCTTGGCTTGGCCGGGGAGACCTGCCGTCTCTGTGGCTCCAGCCGGCCAGCAGGCTGCAGGGTCGGGCGCAGCGGCCGTGGGGCTCTGGAGCTTGCTGCCCTGCCCGTGGGCGGGGCCTCCACGGGCCAGCCAGGTGGCACAGGGTTCCTGGGGCTGCGCCTCGTCCCGGCCCGGCCCGGCCCAAGGGAGGTGGGGGGAACCTCGGAGGCGCCCAGGAACGCAAGAGGGCCCAGACTGCGGCCCTGCCGGCCCTCGGAGAGGGCCCACGCGTGTCTGCTCGGGCTCAGGAGGCCACGGTGGGACAGCCAGTACCCCAGCACCGAGCTCATCTCGCGTGGACCACCCAGTGCGCGTCAGGAGTAGGTGTGTCCCAGCAGGAGCCCCTAGGAACAGCCCTGCCCTACCAGCTCTTAGCACAGGGAGTCCTGGTCTGCACATGCATGAGCCAGGGAGCCAGAGAGCCAGAGGAGGACGCTGCCGTGGGCTCGAACTGTCCTCAGAGAATGTTGGTATGACCCGGGGGATCCAAGGGAGGTGGGGGAACCTCGGAGGCGCCCAGGAACGCAGGAGGGCCCAGACTGCGGCCCTGCCGGCCCTCGGAGAGGGCCCACGCGTGTCCGCTCGGGCTCAGGAGGCCACGTGGGACAGCCAGTACCCCAGCACCGAGCTCATCTCGCGTGGACCACCCAGTGGGCGTCAGGAGTAGGTGTGTCCCAGCAGCAGCCGCCCCCCACCCCGGGCACGGCCCCTCCCTAGACAAGCCTTCCCTGTGAGGAGTCCTGGACTGCGCACGCGCGAGCCGGCGAGCCCGCCAGCCAGAGGGAGATGATGCCTGGGGCTCCTCTTGCCTCAGAGAATGCTTGTGCGGCCTGGGGGCGCCCGCAGGTGTGCTCCGAGGCCTGCCGCTGCCTCTAGCTAGCACCTGGGGCCAGTTGGCAGTGCCGGCTGGCCAGCCTCCTAGAGCCAGGGCTGGCTGCAGCAGGCTCCGCGGGCGGGCGGGCGGGCGAAGGGCAGACGGAAGCCGAAGGGGGCCCGCCCGCCCTGGAGGCCAGGACCCCAGGGGGCAGAAGTGGGTCTGGCTTTGCATTGCCCGACCAGCGGGAGGGAGCCAGCCAGGGGCAGCCAGTTGCATCCTCCCGGGAACTGCCAGCGGAGGCTTTTGGGGAGCGCGCTGCCAACTCTTGGCTTGGCCGGGGGAGACCTGCCGTCTCTGTGGCTCCAGCCGGCCAGCAGGCTGCAGGGTCGGGCGCAGCGGCCGTGGGGCTCTGGAGCTTGCTGCCCTGCCCGTGGGCGGGGCCTCCACGGGCCAGCCAGGTGGCACAGGGTTCCTGGGGCTGCGCCTCGTCCCGGCCCGGCCCGGCCCAAGGGAGGTGGGGGAACCTCGGAGGCGCCCAGGAACGCAAGAGGGCCCAGACTGCGGCCCTGCCGGCCCTCGGAGAGGGCCCACGCGTGTCTGCTCGGGCTCAGGAGGCCACGGTGGGACAGCCAGTACCCCAGCACCGAGCTCATCTCGCGTGGACCACCCAGTGCGCGTCAGGAGTAGGTGTGTCCCAGCAGGAGCCCCTAGGAACAGCCTGCCCTACCAGCTCTTAGCACAGGGAGTCCTGGTCTGCACATGCATGAGCCAGGGAGCCAGAGAGCCAGAGGAGGACGCTGCCGTGGGCTCGAACTGTCCTCAGAGAATGTTGGTATGACCCGGGGATCCAAGGGAGGTGGGGGGAACCTCGGAGGCGCCCAGGAACGCAGGAGGGCCCAGACTGCGGCCCTGCCGGCCCTCGGAGAGGGGCCCACGCGTGTCCGCTCGGGCTCAGGAGGCCACGGTGGGACAGCCAGTACCCCAGCACCGAGCTCATCTCGCGTGGACCACCCAGTGGGCGTCAGGAGTAGGTGTGTCCCAGCAGCAGCCGCCCCCCACCCCGGGCACGGCCCCTCCCTAGACAAGCCTTCCCTGTGAGGAGTCCTGGACTGCGCACGCGCGAGCCGGCGAGCCCGCCAGCCAGAGGGAGATGATGCCTGGGGCTCCTCTTGCCTCAGAGAATGCTTGTGCGGCCTGGGGGCGCCCGCAGGTGTGCTCCGAGGCCTGCCGCTGCCTCTAGCTAGCACCTGGGGCCAGTTGGCAGTGCCGGCTGGCCAGCCTCCTAGAGCCAGGGCTGGCTGCAGCAGGCTCCGCGGGCGGGCGGGCGGGCGAAGGGCAGACGGAAGCCGAAGGGGGCCCGCCCGCCCTGGAGGCCAGGACCCCAGGGGGCAGAAGTGGGTCTGGCTTTGCATTGCCCGACCAGCGGGAGGGAGCCAGCCAGGGCAGCCAGTTGCATCCTCCCGGGAACTGCCAGCGGAGGCTTTTGGGGAGCGCGCTGCCAACTCTTGGCTTGGCCGGGGGAGACCTGCCGTCTCTGTGGCTCCAGCCGGCCAGCAGGCTGCAGGGTCGGGCGCAGCGGCCGTGGGGCTCTGGAGCTTGCTGCCCTGCCCGTGGGCGGGGCCTCCACGGGCCAGCCAGGTGGCACAGGGTTCCTGGGGCTGCGCCTCGTCCCGGCCCGGCCCGGCCCAAGGGAGGTGGGGGGAACCTCGGAGGCGCCCAGGAACGCAAGAGGGCCCAGACTGCGGCCCTGCCGGCCCTCGGAGAGGGCCCACGCGTGTCTGCTCGGGCTCAGGAGGCCACGGTGGGACAGCCAGTACCCCAGCACCGAGCTCATCTCGCGTGGACCACCCAGTGCGCGTCAGGAGTAGGTGTGTCCCAGCAGGAGCCCCTAGGAACAGCCCTGCCCTACCAGCTCTTAGCACAGGGAGTCCTGGTCTGCACATGCATGAGCCAGGGAGCCAGAGAGCCAGAGGAGGACGCTGCCGTGGGCTCGAACTGTCCTCAGAGAATGTTGGTATGACCCGGGGATCCAAGGGAGGTGGGGGGAACCTCGGAGGCGCCCAGGAACGCAGGAGGGCCCCAGACTGCGGCCCTGCCGGCCCTCGGAGAGGGCCCACGCGTGTCCGCTCGGGCTCAGGAGGCCACGGTGGGACAGCCAGTACCCCAGCACCGAGCTCATCTCGCGTGGACCACCCAGTGGGCGTCAGGAGTAGGTGTGTCCCAGCAGCAGCCGCCCCCCACCCCGGGCACGGCCCCTCCCTAGACAAGCCTTCCCTGTGAGGAGTCCTGGACTGCGCACGCGCGAGCCGGCGAGCCCGCCAGCCAGAGGGAGATGATGCCTGGGGCTCCTCTTGCCTCAGAGAATGCTTGTGCGGCCTGGGGGCGCCCGCAGGTGTGCTCCGAGGCCTGCCGCTGCCTCTAGCTAGCACCTGGGGCCAGTTGGCAGTGCCGGCTGGCCAGCCTCCTAGAGCCAGGGCTGGCTGCAGCAGGCTCCGCGGGCGGGCGGGCGGGCGAAGGGCAGACGGAAGCCGAAGGGGGCCCGCCCGCCCTGGAGGCCAGGACCCCAGGGGGCAGAAGTGGGTCTGGCTTTGCATTGCCCGACCAGCGGGAGGGAGCCAGCCAGGGGCAGCCAGTTGCATCCTCCCGGGAACTGCCAGCGGAGGCTTTTGGGGAGCGCGCTGCCAACTCTTGGCTTGGCCGGGGGAGACCTGCCGTCTCTGTGGCTCCAGCCGGCCAGCAGGCTGCAGGGTCGGGCGCAGCGGCCGTGGGGCTCTGGAGCTTGCTGCCCTGCCCGTGGGCGGGGCCTCCACGGGCCAGCCAGGTGGCACAGGGTTCCTGGGGCTGCGCCTCGTCCCGGCCCGGCCCGGCCCAAGGGAGGTGGGGGGAACCTCGGAGGCGCCCAGGAACGCAAGAGGGCCCAGACTGCGGCCCTGCCGGCCCTCGGAGAGGGCCCACGCGTGTCTGCTCGGGCTCAGGAGGCCACGGTGGGACAGCCAGTACCCCAGCACCGAGCTCATCTCGCGTGGACCACCCAGTGCGCGTCAGGAGTAGGTGTGTCCCAGCAGGAGCCCCTAGGAACAGCCCTGCCCTACCAGCTCTTAGCACAGGGAGTCCTGGTCTGCACATGCATGAGCCAGGGAGCCAGAGAGCCAGAGGAGGACGCTGCCGTGGGCTCGAACTGTCCTCAGAGAATGTTGGTATGACCCGGGGATCCAAGGGAGGTGGGGGGAACCTCGGAGGCGCCCAGGAACGCAGGAGGGCCCAGACTGCGGCCCTGCCGGCCCTCGGAGAGGGCCCACGCGTGTCCGCTCGGGCTCAGGAGGCCACGGTGGGACAGCCAGTACCCCAGCACCGAGCTCATCTCGCGTGGACCACCCAGTGGGCGTCAGGAGTAGGTGTGTCCCAGCAGCAGCCGCCCCCCACCCCGGGCACGGCCCCTCCCTAGACAAGCCTTCCCTGTGAGGAGTCCTGGACTGCGCACGCGCGAGCCGGCGAGCCCGCCAGCCAGAGGGAGATGATGCCTGGGGCTCCTCTTGCCTCAGAGAATGCTTGTGCGGCCTGGGGGCGCCCGCAGGTGTGCTCCGAGGCCTGCCGCTGCCTCTAGCTAGCACCTGGGGCCAGTTGGCAGTGCCGGCTGGCCAGCCTCCTAGAGCCAGGGCTGGCTGCAGCAGGCTCCGCGGGCGGGCGGGCGGGCGAAGGGCAGACGGAAGCCGAAGGGGGCCCGCCCGCCCTGGAGGCCAGGACCCCAGGGGGCAGAAGTGGGTCTGGCTTTGCATTGCCCGACCAGCGGGAGGGAGCCAGCCAGGGGCAGCCAGTTGCATCCTCCCGGGAACTGCCAGCGGAGGCTTTTGGGGAGCGCGCTGCCAACTCTTGGCTTGGCCGGGGGAGACCTGCCGTCTCTGTGGCTCCAGCCGGCCAGCAGGCTGCAGGGTCGGGCGCAGCGGCCGTGGGGCTCTGGAGCTTGCTGCCCTGCCCGTGGGCGGGGCCTCCACGGGCCAGCCAGGTGGCACAGGGTTCCTGGGGCTGCGCCTCGTCCCGGCCCGGCCCGGCCCAAGGGAGGTGGGGGGAACCTCGGAGGCGCCCAGGAACGCAAGAGGGCCCAGACTGCGGCCCTGCCGGCCCTCGGAGAGGGCCCACGCGTGTCTGCTCGGGCTCAGGAGGCCACGGTGGGACAGCCAGTACCCCAGCACCGAGCTCATCTCGCGTGGACCACCCAGTGCGCGTCAGGAGTAGGTGTGTCCCAGCAGGAGCCCCTAGGAACAGCCCTGCCCTACCAGCTCTTAGCACAGGGAGTCCTGGTCTGCACATGCATGAGCCAGGGAGCCAGAGAGCCAGAGGAGGACGCTGCCGTGGGCTCGAACTGTCCTCAGAGAATGTTGGTATGACCCGGGGATCCAAGGGAGGTGGGGGGAACCTCGGAGGCGCCCAGGAACGCAGGAGGGCCCAGACTGCGGCCCTGCCGGCCCTCGGAGAGGGCCCACGCGTGTCCGCTCGGGCTCAGGAGGCCACGGTGGGACAGCCAGTACCCCAGCACCGAGCTCATCTCGCGTGGACCACCCAGTGGGCGTCAGGAGTAGGTGTGTCCCAGCAGCAGCCGCCCCCCACCCCGGGCACGGCCCCTCCCTAGACAAGCCTTCCCTGTGAGGAGTCCTGGACTGCGCACGCGCGAGCCGGCGAGCCCGCCAGCCAGAGGGAGATGATGCCTGGGGCTCCTCTTGCCTCAGAGAATGCTTGTGCGGCCTGGGGGCGCCCGCAGGTGTGCTCCGAGGCCTGCCGCTGCCTCTAGCTAGCACCTGGGGCCAGTTGGCAGTGCCGGCTGGCCAGCCTCCTAGAGCCAGGGCTGGCTGCAGCAGGCTCCGCGGGCGGGCGGGCGGGCGAAGGGCAGACGGAAGCCGAAGGGGGCCCGCCCGCCCTGGAGGCCAGGACCCCAGGGGGCAGAAGTGGGTCTGGCTTTGCATTGCCCGACCAGCGGGAGGGAGCCAGCCAGGGGCAGCCAGTTGCATCCTCCCGGGAACTGCCAGCGGAGGCTTTTGGGGAGCGCGCTGCCAACTCTTGGCTTGGCCGGGGGAGACCTGCCGTCTCTGTGGCTCCAGCCGGCCAGCAGGCTGCAGGGTCGGGCGCAGCGGCCGTGGGGCTCTGGAGCTTGCTGCCCTGCCCGTGGGCGGGGCCTCCACGGGCCAGCCAGGTGGCACAGGGTTCCTGGGGCTGCGCCTCGTCCCGGCCCGGCCCGGCCCAAGGGAGGTGGGGGGAACCTCGGAGGCGCCCAGGAACGCAAGAGGGCCCAGACTGCGGCCCTGCCGGCCCTCGGAGAGGGCCCACGCGTGTCTGCTCGGGCTCAGGAGGCCACGGTGGGACAGCCAGTACCCCAGCACCGAGCTCATCTCGCGTGGACCACCCAGTGCGCGTCAGGAGTAGGTGTGTCCCAGCAGGAGCCCCTAGGAACAGCCCTGCCCTACCAGCTCTTAGCACAGGGAGTCCTGGTCTGCACATGCATGAGCCAGGGAGCCAGAGAGCCAGAGGAGGACGCTGCCGTGGGCTCGAACTGTCCTCAGAGAATGTTGGTATGACCCGGGGATCCAAGGGAGGTGGGGGGAACCTCGGAGGCGCCCAGGAACGCAGGAGGGCCCAGACTGCGGCCCTGCCGGCCCTCGGAGAGGGCCCACGCGTGTCCGCTCGGGCTCAGGAGGCCACGGTGGGACAGCCAGTACCCCAGCACCGAGCTCATCTCGCGTGGACCACCCAGTGGGCGTCAGGAGTAGGTGTGTCCCAGCAGCAGCCGCCCCCCACCCCGGGCACGGCCCCTCCCTAGACAAGCCTTCCCTGTGAGGAGTCCTGGACTGCGCACGCGCGAGCCGGCGAGCCCGCCAGCCAGAGGGAGATGATGCCTGGGGCTCCTCTTGCCTCAGAGAATGCTTGTGCGGCCTGGGGGCGCCCGCAGGTGTGCTCCGAGGCCTGCCGCTGCCTCTAGCTAGCACCTGGGGCCAGTTGGCAGTGCCGGCTGGCCAGCCTCCTAGAGCCAGGGCTGGCTGCAGCAGGCTCCGCGGGCGGGCGGGCGGGCGAAGGGCAGACGGAAGCCGAAGGGGGCCCGCCCGCCCTGGAGGCCAGGACCCCAGGGGGCAGAAGTGGGTCTGGCTTTGCATTGCCCGACCAGCGGGAGGGAGCCAGCCAGGGGCAGCCAGTTGCATCCTCCCGGGAACTGCCAGCGGAGGCTTTTGGGGAGCGCGCTGCCAACTCTTGGCTTGGCCGGGGGAGACCTGCCGTCTCTGTGGCTCCAGCCGGCCAGCAGGCTGCAGGGTCGGGCGCAGCGGCCGTGGGGCTCTGGAGCTTGCTGCCCTGCCCGTGGGCGGGGCCTCCACGGGCCAGCCAGGTGGCACAGGGTTCCTGGGGCTGCGCCTCGTCCCGGCCCGGCCCGGCCCAAGGGAGGTGGGGGGAACCTCGGAGGCGCCCAGGAACGCAAGAGGGCCCAGACTGCGGCCCTGCCGGCCCTCGGAGAGGGCCCACGCGTGTCTGCTCGGGCTCAGGAGGCCACGGTGGGACAGCCAGTACCCCAGCACCGAGCTCATCTCGCGTGGACCACCCAGTGCGCGTCAGGAGTAGGTGTGTCCCAGCAGGAGCCCCTAGGAACAGCCCTGCCCTACCAGCTCTTAGCACAGGGAGTCCTGGTCTGCACATGCATGAGCCAGGGAGCCAGAGAGCCAGAGGAGGACGCTGCCGTGGGCTCGAACTGTCCTCAGAGAATGTTGGTATGACCCGGGGATCCAAGGGAGGTGGGGGGAACCTCGGAGGCGCCCAGGAACGCAGGAGGGCCCAGACTGCGGCCCTGCCGGCCCTCGGAGAGGGCCCACGCGTGTCCGCTCGGGCTCAGGAGGCCACGGTGGGACAGCCAGTACCCCAGCACCGAGCTCATCTCGCGTGGACCACCCAGTGGGCGTCAGGAGTAGGTGTGTCCCAGCAGCAGCCGCCCCCCACCCCGGGCACGGCCCCTCCCTAGACAAGCCTTCCCTGTGAGGAGTCCTGGACTGCGCACGCGCGAGCCGGCGAGCCCGCCAGCCAGAGGGAGATGAGGCCTGGGGCTCCTCTTGCCTCAGAGAATGCTTGTGCGGCCTGGGGGCGCCCGCAGGTGTGCTCCGAGGCCTGCCGCTGCCTCTAGCTAGCACCTGGGGCCAGTTGGCAGTGCCGGCTGGCCAGCCTCCTAGAGCCAGGGCTGGCTGCAGCAGGCTCCGCGGGCGGGCGGGCGGGCGAAGGGCAGACGGAAGCCGAAGGGGGCCCGCCCGCCCTGGAGGCCAGGACCCCAGGGGGCAGAAGTGGGTCTGGCTTTGCATTGCCCGACCAGCGGGAGGGAGCCAGCCAGGGGCAGCCAGTTGCATCCTCCCGGGAACTGCCAGCGGAGGCTTTTGGGGAGCGCGCTGCCAACTCTTGGCTTGGCCGGGGGAGACCTGCCGTCTCTGTGGCTCCAGCCGGCCAGCAGGCTGCAGGGTCGGGCGCAGCGGCCGTGGGGCTCTGGAGCTTGCTGCCCTGCCCGTGGGCGGGGCCTCCACGGGCCAGCCAGGTGGCACAGGGTTCCTGGGGCTGCGCCTCGTCCCGGCCCGGCCCGGCCCAAGGGAGGTGGGGGGAACCTCGGAGGCGCCCAGGAACGCAAGAGGGCCCAGACTGCGGCCCTGCCGGCCCTCGGAGAGGGCCCACGCGTGTCTGCTCGGGCTCAGGAGGCCACGGTGGGACAGCCAGTACCCCAGCACCGAGCTCATCTCGCGTGGACCACCCAGTGCGCGTCAGGAGTAGGTGTGTCCCAGCAGGAGCCCCTAGGAACAGCCCTGCCCTACCAGCTCTTAGCACAGGGAGTCCTGGTCTGCACATGCATGAGCCAGGGAGCCAGAGAGCCAGAGGAGGACGCTGCCGTGGGCTCGAACTGTCCTCAGAGAATGTTGGTATGACCCGGGGATCCAAGGGAGGTGGGGGGAACCTCGGAGGCGCCCAGGAACGCAGGAGGGCCCAGACTGCGGCCCTGCCGGCCCTCGGAGAGGGCCCACGCGTGTCCGCTCGGGCTCAGGAGGCCACGGTGGGACAGCCAGTACCCCAGCACCGAGCTCATCTCGCGTGGACCACCCAGTGGGCGTCAGGAGTAGGTGTGTCCCAGCAGCAGCCGCCCCCCACCCCGGGCACGGCCCCTCCCTAGACAAGCCTTCCCTGTGAGGAGTCCTGGACTGCGCACGCGCGAGCCGGCGAGCCCGCCAGCCAGAGGGAGATGATGCCTGGGGCTCCTCTTGCCTCAGAGAATGCTTGTGCGGCCTGGGGGCGCCCGCAGGTGTGCTCCGAGGCCTGCCGCTGCCTCTAGCTAGCACCTGGGGCCAGTTGGCAGTGCCGGCTGGCCAGCCTCCTAGAGCCAGGGCTGGCTGCAGCAGGCTCCGCGGGCGGGCGGGCGGGCGAAGGGCAGACGGAAGCCGAAGGGGGCCCGCCCGCCCTGGAGGCCAGGACCCCAGGGGGCAGAAGTGGGTCTGGCTTTGCATTGCCCGACCAGCGGGAGGGAGCCAGCCAGGGGCAGCCAGTTGCATCCTCCCGGGAACTGCCAGCGGAGGCTTTTGGGGAGCGCGCTGCCAACTCTTGGCTTGGCCGGGGGAGACCTGCCGTCTCTGTGGCTCCAGCCGGCCAGCAGGCTGCAGGGTCGGGCGCAGCGGCCGTGGGGCTCTGGAGCTTGCTGCCCTGCCCGTGGGCGGGGCCTCCACGGGCCAGCCAGGTGGCACAGGGTTCCTGGGGCTGCGCCTCGTCCCGGCCCGGCCCGGCCCAAGGGAGGTGGGGGGAACCTCGGAGGCGCCCAGGAACGCAAGAGGGCCCAGACTGCGGCCCTGCCGGCCCTCGGAGAGGGCCCACGCGTGTCTGCTCGGGCTCAGGAGGCCACGGTGGGACAGCCAGTACCCCAGCACCGAGCTCATCTCGCGTGGACCACCCAGTGCGCGTCAGGAGTAGGTGTGTCCCAGCAGGAGCCCCTAGGAACAGCCCTGCCCTACCAGCTCTTAGCACAGGGAGTCCTGGTCTGCACATGCATGAGCCAGGGAGCCAGAGAGCCAGAGGAGGACGCTGCCGTGGGCTCGAACTGTCCTCAGAGAATGTTGGTATGACCCGGGGATCCAAGGGAGGTGGGGGGAACCTCGGAGGCGCCCAGGAACGCAGGAGGGCCCAGACTGCGGCCCTGCCGGCCCTCGGAGAGGGCCCACGCGTGTCCGCTCGGGCTCAGGAGGCCACGGTGGGACAGCCAGTACCCCAGCACCGAGCTCATCTCGCGTGGACCACCCAGTGGGCGTCAGGAGTAGGTGTGTCCCAGCAGCAGCCGCCCCCCACCCCGGGCACGGCCCCTCCCTAGACAAGCCTTCCCTGTGAGGAGTCCTGGACTGCGCACGCGCGAGCCGGCGAGCCCGCCAGCCAGAGGGAGATGATGCCTGGGGCTCCTCTTGCCTCAGAGAATGCTTGTGCGGCCTGGGGGCGCCCGCAGGTGTGCTCCGAGGCCTGCCGCTGCCTCTAGCTAGCACCTGGGGCCAGTTGGCAGTGCCGGCTGGCCAGCCTCCTAGAGCCAGGGCTGGCTGCAGCAGGCTCCGCGGGCGGGCGGGCGGGCGAAGGGCAGACGGAAGCCGAAGGGGGCCCGCCCGCCCTGGAGGCCAGGACCCCAGGGGGCAGAAGTGGGTCTGGCTTTGCATTGCCCGACCAGCGGGAGGGAGCCAGCCAGGGGCAGCCAGTTGCATCCTCCCGGGAACTGCCAGCGGAGGCTTTTGGGGAGCGCGCTGCCAACTCTTGGCTTGGCCGGGGGAGACCTGCCGTCTCTGTGGCTCCAGCCGGCCAGCAGGCTGCAGGGTCGGGCGCAGCGGCCGTGGGGCTCTGGAGCTTGCTGCCCTGCCCGTGGGCGGGGCCTCCACGGGCCAGCCAGGTGGCACAGGGTTCCTGGGGCTGCGCCTCGTCCCGGCCCGGCCCGGCCCAAGGGAGGTGGGGGGAACCTCGGAGGCGCCCAGGAACGCAAGAGGGCCCAGACTGCGGCCCTGCCGGCCCTCGGAGAGGGCCCACGCGTGTCTGCTCGGGCTCAGGAGGCCACGGTGGGACAGCCAGTACCCCAGCACCGAGCTCATCTCGCGTGGACCACCCAGTGCGCGTCAGGAGTAGGTGTGTCCCAGCAGGAGCCCCTAGGAACAGCCCTGCCCTACCAGCTCTTAGCACAGGGAGTCCTGGTCTGCACATGCATGAGCCAGGGAGCCAGAGAGCCAGAGGAGGACGCTGCCGTGGGCTCGAACTGTCCTCAGAGAATGTTGGTATGACCCGGGGATCCAAGGGAGGTGGGGGGAACCTCGGAGGCGCCCAGGAACGCAGGAGGGCCCAGACTGCGGCCCTGCCGGCCCTCGGAGAGGGCCCACGCGTGTCCGCTCGGGCTCAGGAGGCCACGGTGGGACAGCCAGTACCCCAGCACCGAGCTCATCTCGCGTGGACCACCCAGTGGGCGTCAGGAGTAGGTGTGTCCCAGCAGCAGCCGCCCCCCACCCCGGGCACGGCCCCTCCCTAGACAAGCCTTCCCTGTGAGGAGTCCTGGACTGCGCACGCGCGAGCCGGCGAGCCCGCCAGCCAGAGGGAGATGATGCCTGGGGCTCCTCTTGCCTCAGAGAATGCTTGTGCGGCCTGGGGGCGCCCGCAGGTGTGCTCCGAGGCCTGCCGCTGCCTCTAGCTAGCACCTGGGGCCAGTTGGCAGTGCCGGCTGGCCAGCCTCCTAGAGCCAGGGCTGGCTGCAGCAGGCTCCGCGGGCGGGCGGGCGGGCGAAGGGCAGACGGAAGCCGAAGGGGGCCCGCCCGCCCTGGAGGCCAGGACCCCAGGGGGCAGAAGTGGGTCTGGCTTTGCATTGCCCGACCAGCGGGAGGGAGCCAGCCAGGGGCAGCCAGTTGCATCCTCCCGGGAACTGCCAGCGGAGGCTTTTGGGGAGCGCGCTGCCAACTCTTGGCTTGGCCGGGGGAGACCTGCCGTCTCTGTGGCTCCAGCCGGCCAGCAGGCTGCAGGGTCGGGCGCAGCGGCCGTGGGGCTCTGGAGCTTGCTGCCCTGCCCGTGGGCGGGGCCTCCACGGGCCAGCCAGGTGGCACAGGGTTCCTGGGGCTGCGCCTCGTCCCGGCCCGGCCCGGCCCAAGGGAGGTGGGGGGAACCTCGGAGGCGCCCAGGAACGCAAGAGGGCCCAGACTGCGGCCCTGCCGGCCCTCGGAGAGGGCCCACGCGTGTCTGCTCGGGCTCAGGAGGCCACGGTGGGACAGCCAGTACCCCAGCACCGAGCTCATCTCGCGTGGACCACCCAGTGCGCGTCAGGAGTAGGTGTGTCCCAGCAGGAGCCCCTAGGAACAGCCCTGCCCTACCAGCTCTTAGCACAGGGAGTCCTGGTCTGCACATGCATGAGCCAGGGAGCCAGAGAGCCAGAGGAGGACGCTGCCGTGGGCTCGAACTGTCCTCAGAGAATGTTGGTATGACCCGGGGATCCAAGGGAGGTGGGGGGAACCTCGGAGGCGCCCAGGAACGCAGGAGGGCCCAGACTGCGGCCCTGCCGGCCCTCGGAGAGGGCCCACGCGTGTCCGCTCGGGCTCAGGAGGCCACGGTGGGACAGCCAGTACCCCAGCACCGAGCTCATCTCGCGTGGACCACCCAGTGGGCGTCAGGAGTAGGTGTGTCCCAGCAGCAGCCGCCCCCCACCCCGGGCACGGCCCCTCCCTAGACAAGCCTTCCCTGTGAGGAGTCCTGGACTGCGCACGCGCGAGCCGGCGAGCCCGCCAGCCAGAGGGAGATGATGCCTGGGGCTCCTCTTGCCTCAGAGAATGCTTGTGCGGCCTGGGGGCGCCCGCAGGTGTGCTCCGAGGCCTGCCGCTGCCTCTAGCTAGCACCTGGGGCCAGTTGGCAGTGCCGGCTGGCCAGCCTCCTAGAGCCAGGGCTGGCTGCAGCAGGCTCCGCGGGCGGGCGGGCGGGCGAAGGGCAGACGGAAGCCGAAGGGGGCCCGCCCGCCCTGGAGGCCAGGACCCCAGGGGGCAGAAGTGGGTCTGGCTTTGCATTGCCCGACCAGCGGGAGGGAGCCAGCCAGGGGCAGCCAGTTGCATCCTCCCGGGAACTGCCAGCGGAGGCTTTTGGGGAGCGCGCTGCCAACTCTTGGCTTGGCCGGGGGAGACCTGCCGTCTCTGTGGCTCCAGCCGGCCAGCAGGCTGCAGGGTCGGGCGCAGCGGCCGTGGGGCTCTGGAGCTTGCTGCCCTGCCCGTGGGCGGGGCCTCCACGGGCCAGCCAGGTGGCACAGGGTTCCTGGGGCTGCGCCTCGTCCCGGCCCGGCCCGGCCCAAGGGAGGTGGGGGGAACCTCGGAGGCGCCCAGGAACGCAAGAGGGCCCAGACTGCGGCCCTGCCGGCCCTCGGAGAGGGCCCACGCGTGTCTGCTCGGGCTCAGGAGGCCACGGTGGGACAGCCAGTACCCCAGCACCGAGCTCATCTCGCGTGGACCACCCAGTGCGCGTCAGGAGTAGGTGTGTCCCAGCAGGAGCCCCTAGGAACAGCCCTGCCCTACCAGCTCTTAGCACAGGGAGTCCTGGTCTGCACATGCATGAGCCAGGGAGCCAGAGAGCCAGAGGAGGACGCTGCCGTGGGCTCGAACTGTCCTCAGAGAATGTTGGTATGACCCGGGGATCCAAGGGAGGTGGGGGGAACCTCGGAGGCGCCCAGGAACGCAGGAGGGCCCAGACTGCGGCCCTGCCGGCCCTCGGAGAGGGCCCACGCGTGTCCGCTCGGGCTCAGGAGGCCACGGTGGGACAGCCAGTACCCCAGCACCGAGCTCATCTCGCGTGGACCACCCAGTGGGCGTCAGGAGTAGGTGTGTCCCAGCAGCAGCCGCCCCCCACCCCGGGCACGGCCCCTCCCTAGACAAGCCTTCCCTGTGAGGAGTCCTGGACTGCGCACGCGCGAGCCGGCGAGCCCGCCAGCCAGAGGGAGATGATGCCTGGGGCTCCTCTTGCCTCAGAGAATGCTTGTGCGGCCTGGGGGCGCCCGCAGGTGTGCTCCGAGGCCTGCCGCTGCCTCTAGCTAGCACCTGGGGCCAGTTGGCAGTGCCGGCTGGCCAGCCTCCTAGAGCCAGGGCTGGCTGCAGCAGGCTCCGCGGGCGGGCGGGCGGGCGAAGGGCAGACGGAAGCCGAAGGGGGCCCGCCCGCCCTGGAGGCCAGGACCCCAGGGGGCAGAAGTGGGTCTGGCTTTGCATTGCCCGACCAGCGGGAGGGAGCCAGCCAGGGGCAGCCAGTTGCATCCTCCCGGGAACTGCCAGCGGAGGCTTTTGGGGAGCGCGCTGCCAACTCTTGGCTTGGCCGGGGGAGACCTGCCGTCTCTGTGGCTCCAGCCGGCCAGCAGGCTGCAGGGTCGGGCGCAGCGGCCGTGGGGCTCTGGAGCTTGCTGCCCTGCCCGTGGGCGGGGCCTCCACGGGCCAGCCAGGTGGCACAGGGTTCCTGGGGCTGCGCCTCGTCCCGGCCCGGCCCGGCCCAAGGGAGGTGGGGGGAACCTCGGAGGCGCCCAGGAACGCAAGAGGGCCCAGACTGCGGCCCTGCCGGCCCTCGGAGAGGGCCCACGCGTGTCTGCTCGGGCTCAGGAGGCCACGGTGGGACAGCCAGTACCCCAGCACCGAGCTCATCTCGCGTGGACCACCCAGTGCGCGTCAGGAGTAGGTGTGTCCCAGCAGGAGCCCCTAGGAACAGCCCTGCCCTACCAGCTCTTAGCACAGGGAGTCCTGGTCTGCACATGCATGAGCCAGGGAGCCAGAGAGCCAGAGGAGGACGCTGCCGTGGGCTCGAACTGTCCTCAGAGAATGTTGGTATGACCCGGGGATCCAAGGGAGGTGGGGGGAACCTCGGAGGCGCCCAGGAACGCAGGAGGGCCCAGACTGCGGCCCTGCCGGCCCTCGGAGAGGGCCCACGCGTGTCCGCTCGGGCTCAGGAGGCCACGGTGGGACAGCCAGTACCCCAGCACCGAGCTCATCTCGCGTGGACCACCCAGTGGGCGTCAGGAGTAGGTGTGTCCCAGCAGCAGCCGCCCCCCACCCCGGGCACGGCCCCTCCCTAGACAAGCCTTCCCTGTGAGGAGTCCTGGACTGCGCACACTCGAGCCGGCGAGCCCGCCAGCCAGAGGGAGATGATGCCTGGGGCTCCTCTTGCCTCAGAGAATGCTTGTGCGGCCTGGGGGCGCCCGCAGGTGTGCTCCGAGGCCTGCCGCTGCCTCTAGCTAGCACCTGGGGCCAGTTGGCAGTGCCGGCTGGCCAGCCTCCTAGAGCCAGGGCTGGCTGCAGCAGGCTCCGCGGGCGGGCGGGCGGGCGAAGGGCAGACGGAAGCCGAAGGGGGCCCGCCCGCCCTGGAGGCCAGGACCCCAGGGGGCAGAAGTGGGTCTGGCTTTGCATTGCCCGACCAGCGGGAGGGAGCCAGCCAGGGGCAGCCAGTTGCATCCTCCCGGGAACTGCCAGCGGAGGCTTTTGGGGAGCGCGCTGCCAACTCTTGGCTTGGCCGGGGGAGACCTGCCGTCTCTGTGGCTCCAGCCGGCCAGCAGGCTGCAGGGTCGGGCGCAGCGGCCGTGGGGCTCTGGAGCTTGCTGCCCTGCCCGTGGGCGGGGCCTCCACGGGCCAGCCAGGTGGCACAGGGTTCCTGGGGCTGCGCCTCGTCCCGGCCCGGCCCGGCCCAAGGGAGGTGGGGGGAACCTCGGAGGCGCCCAGGAACGCAAGAGGGCCCAGACTGCGGCCCTGCCGGCCCTCGGAGAGGGCCCACGCGTGTCTGCTCGGGCTCAGGAGGCCACGGTGGGACAGCCAGTACCCCAGCACCGAGCTCATCTCGCGTGGACCACCCAGTGCGCGTCAGGAGTAGGTGTGTCCCAGCAGGAGCCCCTAGGAACAGCCCTGCCCTACCAGCTCTTAGCACAGGGAGTCCTGGTCTGCACATGCATGAGCCAGGGAGCCAGAGAGCCAGAGGAGGACGCTGCCGTGGGCTCGAACTGTCCTCAGAGAATGTTGGTATGACCCGGGGATCCAAGGGAGGTGGGGGGAACCTCGGAGGCGCCCAGGAACGCAGGAGGGCCCAGACTGCGGCCCTGCCGGCCCTCGGAGAGGGCCCACGCGTGTCCGCTCGGGCTCAGGAGGCCACGGTGGGACAGCCAGTACCCCAGCACCGAGCTCATCTCGCGTGGACCACCCAGTGGGCGTCAGGAGTAGGTGTGTCCCAGCAGCAGCCGCCCCCCACCCCGGGCACGGCCCCTCCCTAGACAAGCCTTCCCTGTGAGGAGTCCTGGACTGCGCACGCGCGAGCCGGCGAGCCCGCCAGCCAGAGGGAGATGATGCCTGGGGCTCCTCTTGCCTCAGAGAATGCTTGTGCGGCCTGGGGGCGCCCGCAGGTGTGCTCCGAGGCCTGCCGCTGCCTCTAGCTAGCACCTGGGGCCAGTTGGCAGTGCCGGCTGGCCAGCCTCCTAGAGCCAGGGCTGGCTGCAGCAGGCTCCGCGGGCGGGCGGGCGGGCGAAGGGCAGACGGAAGCCGAAGGGGGCCCGCCCGCCCTGGAGGCCAGGACCCCAGGGGGCAGAAGTGGGTCTGGCTTTGCATTGGCCGACCAGCGGGAGGGAGCCAGCCAGGGGCAGCCAGTTGCATCCTCCCGGGAACTGCCAGCGGAGGCTTTTGGGGAGCGCGCTGCCAACTCTTGGCTTGGCCGGGGGAGACCTGCCGTCTCTGTGGCTCCAGCCGGCCAGCAGGCTGCAGGGTCGGGCGCAGCGGCCGTGGGGCTCTGGAGCTTGCTGCCCTGCCCGTGGGCGGGGCCTCCACGGGCCAGCCAGGTGGCACAGGGTTCCTGGGGCTGCGCCTCGTCCCGGCCCGGCCCGGCCCAAGGGAGGTGGGGGGAACCTCGGAGGCGCCCAGGAACGCAAGAGGGCCCAGACTGCGGCCCTGCCGGCCCTCGGAGAGGGCCCACGCGTGTCTGCTCGGGCTCAGGAGGCCACGGTGGGACAGCCAGTACCCCAGCACCGAGCTCATCTCGCGTGGACCACCCAGTGCGCGTCAGGAGTAGGTGTGTCCCAGCAGGAGCCCCTAGGAACAGCCCTGCCCTACCAGCTCTTAGCACAGGGAGTCCTGGTCTGCACATGCATGAGCCAGGGAGCCAGAGAGCCAGAGGAGGACGCTGCCGTGGGCTCGAACTGTCCTCAGAGAATGTTGGTATGACCCGGGGATCCAAGGGAGGTGGGGGGAACCTCGGAGGCGCCCAGGAACGCAGGAGGGCCCAGACTGCGGCCCTGCCGGCCCTCGGAGAGGGCCCACGCGTGTCCGCTCGGGCTCAGGAGGCCACGGTGGGACAGCCAGTACCCCAGCACCGAGCTCATCTCGCGTGGACCACCCAGTGGGCGTCAGGAGTAGGTGTGTCCCAGCAGCAGCCGCCCCCCACCCCGGGCACGGCCCCTCCCTAGACAAGCCTTCCCTGTGAGGAGTCCTGGACTGCGCACGCGCGAGCCGGCGAGCCCGCCAGCCAGAGGGAGATGATGCCTGGGGCTCCTCTTGCCTCAGAGAATGCTTGTGCGGCCTGGGGGCGCCCGCAGGTGTGCTCCGAGGCCTGCCGCTGCCTCTAGCTAGCACCTGGGGCCAGTTGGCAGTGCCGGCTGGCCAGCCTCCTAGAGCCAGGGCTGGCTGCAGCAGGCTCCGCGGGCGGGCGGGCGGGCGAAGGGCAGACGGAAGCCGAAGGGGGCCCGCCCGCCCTGGAGGCCAGGACCCCAGGGGGCAGAAGTGGGTCTGGCTTTGCATTGCCCGACCAGCGGGAGGGAGCCAGCCAGGGGCAGCCAGTTGCATCCTCCCGGGAACTGCCAGCGGAGGCTTTTGGGGAGCGCGCTGCCAACTCTTGGCTTGGCCGGGGGAGACCTGCCGTCTCTGTGGCTCCAGCCGGCCAGCAGGCTGCAGGGTCGGGCGCAGCGGCCGTGGGGCTCTGGAGCTTGCTGCCCTGCCCGTGGGCGGGGCCTCCACGGGCCAGCCAGGTGGCACAGGGTTCCTGGGGCTGCGCCTCGTCCCGGCCCGGCCCGGCCCAAGGGAGGTGGGGGGAACCTCGGAGGCGCCCAGGAACGCAAGAGGGCCCAGACTGCGGCCCTGCCGGCCCTCGGAGAGGGCCCACGCGTGTCTGCTCGGGCTCAGGAGGCCACGGTGGGACAGCCAGTACCCCAGCACCGAGCTCATCTCGCGTGGACCACCCAGTGCGCGTCAGGAGTAGGAGTGTCCCAGCAGGAGCCCCTAGGAACAGCCCCGCCCTACCAGCTCTTAGCACAGGGAGTCCTGGTCTGCACATGCATGAGCCAGGGAGCCAGAGAGCCAGAGCAGGACGCTGCCGTGGGCTCGAACTGTCCTCAGAGAATGTTGGTATGACCTGGGGATCCAAGGGAGGTGGGGGGAACCTCGGAGGCGCCCAGGAACGCAGGAGGGCCCAGACTGCGGCCCTGCCGGCCCTCGGAGAGGGCCCACGCGTGTCCGCTCGGGCTCAGGAGGCCACGGTGGGACAGCCAGTACCCCAGCACCGAGCTCATCTCGCGTGGACCACCCAGTGGGCGTCAGGAGTAGGTGTGTCCCAGCAGCAGCCGCCCCCCACCCCGGGAACGGCCCCTCCCTAGACAAGCCTTTCCTGTGAGGAGTCCTGGACTGCGCACGCGCGAGCCGGCGAGCCCGCCAGCCAGAGGGAGATGATGCCTGGGGCTCCTCTTGCCTCAGAGAATGCTTGTGCGGCCTGGGGGCGCCCGCAGGTGTGCTCCGAGGCCTGCCGCTGCCTCTAGCTAGCACCTGGGGCCACTTGGCAGTGCCGGCTGGCCAGCCTCCTAGAGCCAGGGCTGGCTGCAGCAGGCTCCGCGGGCGGGCGGGCGGGCGAAGGGCAGACGGAAGCCGAAGGGGGCCCGCCCGCCCTGGAGGCCAGGACCCCAGGGGGCAGAAGTGGGTCTGGCTTTGCATTGCCCGACCAGCGGGAGGGAGCCAGCCAGGGGCAGCCAGTTGCATCCTCCCGGGAACTGCCAGCGGAGGCTTTTGGGGAGCGCGCTGCCAACTCTTGGCTTGGCCGGGGGAGACCTGCCGTCTCTGTGGCTCCAGCCGGCCAGCAGGCTGCAGGGTCGGGCGCAGCGGCCGTGGGGCTCTGGAGCTTGCTGCCCTGCCCGTGGGCGGGGCCTCCACGGGCCAGCCAGGTGGCACAGGGTTCCTGGGGCTGCGCCTCGTCCCGGCCCGGCCCGGCCCAAGGGAGGTGGGGGGAACCTCGGAGGCGCCCAGGAACGCAAGAGGGCCCAGACTGCGGCCCTGCCGGCCCTCGGAGAGGGCCCACGCGTGTCTGCTCGGGCTCAGGAGGCCACGGTGGGACAGCCAGTACCCCAGCACCGAGCTCATCTCGCGTGGACCACCCAGTGCGCGTCAGGAGTAGGTGTGTCCCAGCAGGAGCCCCTAGGAACAGCCCTGCCCTACCAGCTCTTAGCACAGGGAGTCCTGGTCTGCACATGCATGAGCCAGGGAGCCAGACAGCCAGAGGAGGACGCTGCCGTGGGCTCGAACTGTCCTCAGAGAATGTTGGTATGACCCGGGGATCCAAGGGAGGTGGGGGGAACCTCGGAGGCGCCCAGGAACGCAGGAGGGCCCAGACTGCGGCCCTGCCGGCCCTCGGAGAGGGCCCACGCGTGTCCGCTCGGGCTCAGGAGGCCACGGTGGGACAGCCAGTACCCCAGCACCGAGCTCATCTCGCGTGGACCACCCAGTGGGCGTCAGGAGTAGGTGTGTCCCAGCAGCAGCCGCCCCCCACCCCGGGCACGGCCCCTCCCTAGACAAGCCTTCCCTGTGAGGAGTCCTGGACTGCGCACGCGCGAGCCGGCGAGCCCGCCAGCCAGAGGGAGATGATGCCTGGGGCTCCTCTTGCCTCAGAGAATGCTTGTGCGGCCTGGGGGCGCCCGCAGGTGTGCTCCGAGGCCTGCCGCTGCCTCTAGCTAGCACCTGGGGCCAGTTGGCAGTGCCGGCTGGCCAGCCTCCTAGAGCCAGGGCTGGCTGCAGCAGGCTCCGCGGGCGGGCGGGCGGGCGAAGGGCAGACGGAAGCCGAAGGGGGCCCGCCCGCCCTGGAGGCCAGGACCCCAGGGGGCAGAAGTGGGTCTGGCTTTGCATTGCCCGACCAGCGGGAGGGAGCCAGCCAGGGGCAGCCAGTTGCATCCTCCCGGGAACTGCCAGCGGAGGCTTTTGGGGAGCGCGCTGCCAACTCTTGGCTTGGCCGGGGGAGACCTGCCGTCTCTGTGGCTCCAGCCGGCCAGCAGGCTGCAGGGTCGGGCGCAGCGGCCGTGGGGCTCTGGAGCTTGCTGCCCTGCCCGTGGGCGGGGCCTCCACGGGCCAGCCAGGTGGCACAGGGTTCCTGGGGCTGCGCCTCGTCCCGGCCCGGCCCGGCCCAAGGGAGGTGGGGGGAACCTCGGAGGCGCCCAGGAACGCAAGAGGGCCCAGACTGCGGCCCTGCCGGCCCTCGGAGAGGGCCCACGCGTGTCTGCTCGGGCTCAGGAGGCCACGGTGGGACAGCCAGTACCCCAGCACCGAGCTCATCTCGCGTGGACCACCCAGTGCGCGTCAGGAGTAGGTGTGTCCCAGCAGGAGCCCCTAGGAACAGCCCTGCCCTACCAGCTCTTAGCACAGGGAGTCCTGGTCTGCACATGCATGAGCCAGGGAGCCAGAGAGCCAGAGGAGGACGCTGCCGTGGGCTCGAACTGTCCTCAGAGAATGTTGGTATGACCCGGGGATCCAAGGGAGGTGGGGGGAACCTCGGAGGCGCCCAGGAACGCAGGAGGGCCCAGACTGCGGCCCTGCCGGCCCTCGGAGAGGGCCCACGCGTGTCCGCTCGGGCTCAGGAGGCCACGGTGGGACAGCCAGTACCCCAGCACCGAGCTCATCTCGCGTGGACCACCCAGTGGGCGTCAGGAGTAGGTGTGTCCCAGCAGCAGCCGCCCCCCACCCCGGGCACGGCCCCTCCCTAGACAAGCCTTCCCTGTGAGGAGTCCTGGACTGCGCACGCGCGAGCCGGCGAGCCCGCCAGCCAGAGGGAGATGATGCCTGGGGCTCCTCTTGCCTCAGAGAATGCTTGTGCGGCCTGGGGGCGCCCGCAGGTGTGCTCCGAGGCCTGCCGCTGCCTCTAGCTAGCACCTGGGGCCAGTTGGCAGTGCCGGCTGGCCAGCCTCCTAGAGCCAGGGCTGGCTGCAGCAGGCTCCGCGGGCGGGCGGGCGGGCGAAGGGCAGACGGAAGCCGAAGGGGGCCCGCCCGCCCTGGAGGCCAGGACCCCAGGGGGCAGAAGTGGGTCTGGCTTTGCATTGCCCGACCAGCGGGAGGGAGCCAGCCAGGGGCAGCCAGTTGCATCCTCCCGGGAACTGCCAGCGGAGGCTTTTGGGGAGCGCGCTGCCAACTCTTGGCTTGGCCGGGGGAGACCTGCCGTCTCTGTGGCTCCAGCCGGCCAGCAGGCTGCAGGGTCGGGCGCAGCGGCCGTGGGGCTCTGGAGCTTGCTGCCCTGCCCGTGGGCGGGGCCTCCACGGGCCAGCCAGGTGGCACAGGGTTCCTGGGGCTGCGCCTCGTCCCGGCCCGGCCCGGCCCAAGGGAGGTGGGGGGAACCTCGGAGGCGCCCAGGAACGCAAGAGGGCCCAGACTGCGGCCCTGCCGGCCCTCGGAGAGGGCCCACGCGTGTCTGCTCGGGCTCAGGAGGCCACGGTGGGACAGCCAGTACCCCAGCACCGAGCTCATCTCGCGTGGACCACCCAGTGCGCGTCAGGAGTAGGTGTGTCCCAGCAGGAGCCCCTAGGAACAGCCCTGCCCTACCAGCTCTTAGCACAGGGAGTCCTGGTCTGCACATGCATGAGCCAGGGAGCCAGAGAGCCAGAGGAGGACGCTGCCGTGGGCTCGAACTGTCCTCAGAGAATGTTGGTATGACCCGGGGATCCAAGGGAGGTGGGGGGAACCTCGGAGGCGCCCAGGAACGCAGGAGGGCCCAGACTGCGGCCCTGCCGGCCCTCGGAGAGGGCCCACGCGTGTCCGCTCGGGCTCAGGAGGCCACGGTGGGACAGCCAGTACCCCAGCACCGAGCTCATCTCGCGTGGACCACCCAGTGGGCGTCAGGAGTAGGTGTGTCCCAGCAGCAGCCGCCCCCCACCCCGGGCACGGCCCCTCCCTAGACAAGCCTTCCCTGTGAGGAGTCCTGGACTGCGCACGCGCGAGCCGGCGAGCCCGCCAGCCAGAGGGAGATGATGCCTGGGGCTCCTCTTGCCTCAGAGAATGCTTGTGCGGCCTGGGGGCGCCCGCAGGTGTGCTCCGAGGCCTGCCGCTGCCTCTAGCTAGCACCTGGGGCCAGTTGGCAGTGCCGGCTGGCCAGCCTCCTAGAGCCAGGGCTGGCTGCAGCAGGCTCCGCGGGCGGGCGGGCGGGCGAAGGGCAGACGGAAGCCGAAGGGGGCCCGCCCGCCCTGGAGGCCAGGACCCCAGGGGGCAGAAGTGGGTCTGGCTTTGCATTGCCCGACCAGCGGGAGGGAGCCAGCCAGGGGCAGCCAGTTGCATCCTCCCGGGAACTGCCAGCGGAGGCTTTTGGGGAGCGCGCTGCCAACTCTTGGCTTGGCCGGGGGAGACCTGCCGTCTCTGTGGCTCCAGCCGGCCAGCAGGCTGCAGGGTCGGGCGCAGCGGCCGTGGGGCTCTGGAGCTTGCTGCCCTGCCCGTGGGCGGGGCCTCCACGGGCCAGCCAGGTGGCACAGGGTTCCTGGGGCTGCGCCTCGTCCCGGCCCGGCCCGGCCCAAGGGAGGTGGGGGGAACCTCGGAGGCGCCCAGGAACGCAAGAGGGCCCAGACTGCGGCCCTGCCGGCCCTCGGAGAGGGCCCACGCGTGTCTGCTCGGGCTCAGGAGGCCACGGTGGGACAGCCAGTACCCCAGCACCGAGCTCATCTCGCGTGGACCACCCAGTGCGCGTCAGGAGTAGGTGTGTCCCAGCAGGAGCCCCTAGGAACAGCCCCGCCCTACCAGCTCTTAGCACAGGGAGTCCTGGTCTGCACATGCATGAGCCAGGGAGCCAGAGAGCCAGAGGAGGACGCTGCCGTGGGCTCGAACTGTCCTCAGAGAATGTTGGTATGACCCGGGGATCCAAGGGAGGTGGGGGGAACCTCGGAGGCGCCCAGGAACGCAGGAGGGCCCAGACTGCGGCCCTGCCGGCCCTCGGAGAGGGCCCACGCGTGTCCGCTCGGGCTCAGGAGGCCACGGTGGGACAGCCAGTACCCCAGCACCGAGCTCATCTCGCGTGGACCACCCAGTGGGCGTCAGGAGTAGGTGTGTCCCAGCAGCAGCCGCCCCCCACCCCGGGCACGGCCCCTCCCTAGACAAGCCTTCCCTGTGAGGAGTCCTGGACTGCGCACGCGCGAGCCGGCGAGCCCGCCAGCCAGAGGGAGATGATGCCTGGGGCTCCTCTTGCCTCAGAGAATGCTTGTGCGGCCTGGGGGCGCCCGCAGGTGTGCTCCGAGGCCTGCCGCTGCCTCTAGCTAGCACCTGGGGCCAGTTGGCAGTGCCGGCTGGCCAGCCTCCTAGAGCCAGGGCTGGCTGCAGCAGGCTCCGCGGGCGGGCGGGCGGGCGAAGGGCAGACGGAAGCCGAAGGGGGCCCGCCCGCCCTGGAGGCCAGGACCCCAGGGGGCAGAAGTGGGTCTGGCTTTGCATTGCCCGACCAGCGGGAGGGAGCCAGCCAGGGGCAGCCAGTTGCATCCTCCCGGGAACTGCCAGCGGAGGCTTTTGGGGAGCGCGCTGCCAACTCTTGGCTTGGCCGGGGGAGACCTGCCGTCTCTGTGGCTCCAGCCGGCCAGCAGGCTGCAGGGTCGGGCGCAGCGGCCGTGGGGCTCTGGAGCTTGCTGCCCTGCCCGTGGGCGGGGCCTCCACGGGCCAGCCAGGTGGCACAGGGTTCCTGGGGCTGCGCCTCGTCCCGGCCCGGCCCGGCCCAAGGGAGGTGGGGGGAACCTCGGAGGCGCCCAGGAACGCAAGAGGGCCCAGACTGCGGCCCTGCCGGCCCTCGGAGAGGGCCCACGCGTGTCTGCTCGGGCTCAGGAGGCCACGGTGGGACAGCCAGTACCCCAGCACCGAGCTCATCTCGCGTGGACCACCCAGTGCGCGTCAGGAGTAGGTGTGTCCCAGCAGGAGCCCCTAGGAACAGCCCTGCCCTACCAGCTCTTAGCACAGGGAGTCCTGGTCTGCACATGCATGAGCCAGGGAGCCAGAGAGCCAGAGGAGGACGCTGCCGTGGGCTCGAACTGTCCTCAGAGAATGTTGGTATGACCCGGGGATCCAAGGGAGGTGGGGGGAACCTCGGAGGCGCCCAGGAACGCAGGAGGGCCCAGACTGCGGCCCTGCCGGCCCTCGGAGAGGGCCCACGCGTGTCCGCTCGGGCTCAGGAGGCCACGGTGGGACAGCCAGTACCCCAGCACCGAGCTCATCTCGCGTGGACCACCCAGTGGGCGTCAGGAGTAGGTGTGTCCCAGCAGCAGCCGCCCCCCACCCCGGGCACGGCCCCTCCCTAGACAAGCCTTCCCTGTGAGGAGTCCTGGACTGCGCACGCGCGAGCCGGCGAGCCCGCCAGCCAGAGGGAGATGATGCCTGGGGCTCCTCTTGCCTCAGAGAATGCTTGTGCGGCCTGGGGGCGCCCGCAGGTGTGCTCCGAGGCCTGCCGCTGCCTCTAGCTAGCACCTGGGGCCAGTTGGCAGTGCCGGCTGGCCAGCCTCCTAGAGCCAGGGCTGGCTGCAGCAGGCTCCGCGGGCGGGCGGGCGGGCGAAGGGCAGACGGAAGCCGAAGGGGGCCCGCCCGCCCTGGAGGCCAGGACCCCAGGGGGCAGAAGTGGGTCTGGCTTTGCATTGCCCGACCAGCGGGAGGGAGCCAGCCAGGGGCAGCCAGTTGCATCCTCCCGGGAACTGCCAGCGGAGGCTTTTGGGGAGCGCGCTGCCAACTCTTGGCTTGGCCGGGGGAGACCTGCCGTCTCTGTGGCTCCAGCCGGCCAGCAGGCTGCAGGGTCGGGCGCAGCGGCCGTGGGGCTCTGGAGCTTGCTGCCCTGCCCGTGGGCGGGGCCTCCACGGGCCAGCCAGGTGGCACAGGGTTCCTGGGGCTGCGCCTCGTCCCGGCCCGGCCCGGCCCAAGGGAGGTGGGGGGAACCTCGGAGGCGCCCAGGAACGCAAGAGGGCCCAGACTGCGGCCCTGCCGGCCCTCGGAGAGGGCCCACGCGTGTCTGCTCGGGCTCAGGAGGCCACGGTGGGACAGCCAGTACCCCAGCACCGAGCTCATCTCGCGTGGACCACCCAGTGCGCGTCAGGAGTAGGAGTGTCCCAGCAGGAGCCCCTAGGAACAGCCCCGCCCTACCAGCTCTTAGCACAGGGAGTCCTGGTCTGCACATGCATGAGCCAGGGAGCCAGAGAGCCAGAGCAGGACGCTGCCGTGGGCTCGAACTGTCCTCAGAGAATGTTGGTATGACCCGGGGATCCAAGGGAGGTGGGGGGAACCTCGGAGGCGCCCAGGAACGCAGGAGGGCCCAGACTGCGGCCCTGCCGGCCCTCGGAGAGGGCCCACGCGTGTCCGCTCGGGCTCAGGAGGCCACGGTGGGACAGCCAGTACCCCAGCACCGAGCTCATCTCGCGTGGACCACCCAGTGGGCGTCAGGAGTAGGTGTGTCCCAGCAGCAGCCGCCCCCCACCCCGGGAACGGCCCCTCCCTAGACAAGCCTTTCCTGTGAGGAGTCCTGGACTGCGCACGCGCGAGCCGGCGAGCCCGCCAGCCAGAGGGAGATGATGCCTGGGGCTCCTCTTGCCTCAGAGAATGCTTGTGCGGCCTGGGGGCGCCCGCAGGTGTGCTCCGAGGCCTGCCGCTGCCTCTAGCTAGCACCTGGGGCCACTTGGCAGTGCCGGCTGGCCAGCCTCCTAGAGCCAGGGCTGGCTGCAGCAGGCTCCGCGGGCGGGCGGGCGGGCGAAGGGCAGACGGAAGCCGAAGGGGGCCCGCCCGCCCTGGAGGCCAGGACCCCAGGGGGCAGAAGTGGGTCTGGCTTTGCATTGCCCGACCAGCGGGAGGGAGCCAGCCAGGGGCAGCCAGTTGCATCCTCCCGGGAACTGCCAGCGGAGGCTTTTGGGGAGCGCGCTGCCAACTCTTGGCTTGGCCGGGGGAGACCTGCCGTCTCTGTGGCTCCAGCCGGCCAGCAGGCTGCAGGGTCGGGCGCAGCGGCCGTGGGGCTCTGGAGCTTGCTGCCCTGCCCGTGGGCGGGGCCTCCACGGGCCAGCCAGGTGGCACAGGGTTCCTGGGGCTGCGCCTCGTCCCGGCCCGGCCCGGCCCAAGGGAGGTGGGGGGAACCTCGGAGGCGCCCAGGAACGCAAGAGGGCCCAGACTGCGGCCCTGCCGGCCCTCGGAGAGGGCCCACGCGTGTCTGCTCGGGCTCAGGAGGCCACGGTGGGACAGCCAGTACCCCAGCACCGAGCTCATCTCGCGTGGACCACCCAGTGCGCGTCAGGAGTAGGTGTGTCCCAGCAGGAGCCCCTAGGAACAGCCCTGCCCTACCAGCTCTTAGCACAGGGAGTCCTGGTCTGCACATGCATGAGCCAGGGAGCCAGACAGCCAGAGGAGGACGCTGCCGTGGGCTCGAACTGTCCTCAGAGAATGTTGGTATGACCCGGGGATCCAAGGGAGGTGGGGGGAACCTCGGAGGCGCCCAGGAACGCAGGAGGGCCCAGACTGCGGCCCTGCCGGCCCTCGGAGAGGGCCCACGCGTGTCCGCTCGGGCTCAGGAGGCCACGGTGGGACAGCCAGTACCCCAGCACCGAGCTCATCTCGCGTGGACCACCCAGTGGGCGTCAGGAGTAGGTGTGTCCCAGCAGCAGCCGCCCCCCACCCCGGGCACGGCCCCTCCCTAGACAAGCCTTCCCTGTGAGGAGTCCTGGACTGCGCACGCGCGAGCCGGCGAGCCCGCCAGCCAGAGGGAGATGATGCCTGGGGCTCCTCTTGCCTCAGAGAATGCTTGTGCGGCCTGGGGGCGCCCGCAGGTGTGCTCCGAGGCCTGCCGCTGCCTCTAGCTAGCACCTGGGGCCAGTTGGCAGTGCCGGCTGGCCAGCCTCCTAGAGCCAGGGCTGGCTGCAGCAGGCTCCGCGGGCGGGCGGGCGGGCGAAGGGCAGACGGAAGCCGAAGGGGGCCCGCCCGCCCTGGAGGCCAGGACCCCAGGGGGCAGAAGTGGGTCTGGCTTTGCATTGCCCGACCAGCGGGAGGGAGCCAGCCAGGGGCAGCCAGTTGCATCCTCCCGGGAACTGCCAGCGGAGGCTTTTGGGGAGCGCGCTGCCAACTCTTGGCTTGGCCGGGGGAGACCTGCCGTCTCTGTGGCTCCAGCCGGCCAGCAGGCTGCAGGGTCGGGCGCAGCGGCCGTGGGGCTCTGGAGCTTGCTGCCCTGCCCGTGGGCGGGGCCTCCACGGGCCAGCCAGGTGGCACAGGGTTCCTGGGGCTGCGCCTCGTCCCGGCCCGGCCCGGCCCAAGGGAGGTGGGGGGAACCTCGGAGGCGCCCAGGAACGCAAGAGGGCCCAGACTGCGGCCCTGCCGGCCCTCGGAGAGGGCCCACGCGTGTCTGCTCGGGCTCAGGAGGCCACGGTGGGACAGCCAGTACCCCAGCACCGAGCTCATCTCGCGTGGACCACCCAGTGCGCGTCAGGAGTAGGTGTGTCCCAGCAGGAGCCCCTAGGAACAGCCCTGCCCTACCAGCTCTTAGCACAGGGAGTCCTGGTCTGCACATGCATGAGCCAGGGAGCCAGAGAGCCAGAGGAGGACGCTGCCGTGGGCTCGAACTGTCCTCAGAGAATGTTGGTATGACCCGGGGATCCAAGGGAGGTGGGGGGAACCTCGGAGGCGCCCAGGAACGCAGGAGGGCCCAGACTGCGGCCCTGCCGGCCCTCGGAGAGGGCCCACGCGTGTCCGCTCGGGCTCAGGAGGCCACGGTGGGACAGCCAGTACCCCAGCACCGAGCTCATCTCGCGTGGACCACCCAGTGGGCGTCAGGAGTAGGTGTGTCCCAGCAGCAGCCGCCCCCCACCCCGGGCACGGCCCCTCCCTAGACAAGCCTTCCCTGTGAGGAGTCCTGGACTGCGCACGCGCGAGCCGGCGAGCCCGCCAGCCAGAGGGAGATGATGCCTGGGGCTCCTCTTGCCTCAGAGAATGCTTGTGCGGCCTGGGGGCGCCCGCAGGTGTGCTCCGAGGCCTGCCGCTGCCTCTAGCTAGCACCTGGGGCCACTTGGCAGTGCCGGCTGGCCAGCCTCCTAGAGCCAGGGCTGGCTGCAGCAGGCTCCGCGGGCGGGCGGGCGGGCGAAGGGCAGACGGAAGCCGAAGGGGGCCCGCCCGCCCTGGAGGCCAGGACCCCAGGGGGCAGAAGTGGGTCTGGCTTTGCATTGCCCGACCAGCGGGAGGGAGCCAGCCAGGGGCAGCCAGTTGCATCCTCCCGGGAACTGCCAGCGGAGGCTTTTGGGGAGCGCGCTGCCAACTCTTGGCTTGGCCGGGGGAGACCTGCCGTCTCTGTGGCTCCAGCCGGCCAGCAGGCTGCAGGGTCGGGCGCAGCGGCCGTGGGGCTCTGGAGCTTGCTGCCCTGCCCGTGGGCGGGGCCTCCACGGGCCAGCCAGGTGGCACAGGGTTCCTGGGGCTGCGCCTCGTCCCGGCCCGGCCCGGCCCAAGGGAGGTGGGGGGAACCTCGGAGGCGCCCAGGAACGCAAGAGGGCCCAGACTGCGGCCCTGCCGGCCCTCGGAGAGGGCCCACGCGTGTCTGCTCGGGCTCAGGAGGCCACGGTGGGACAGCCAGTACCCCAGCACCGAGCTCATCTCGCGTGGACCACCCAGTGCGCGTCAGGAGTAGGAGTGTCCCAGCAGGAGCCCCTAGGAACAGCCCCGCCCTACCAGCTCTTAGCACAGGGAGTCCTGGTCTGCACATGCATGAGCCAGGGAGCCAGAGAGCCAGAGCAGGACGCTGCCGTGGGCTCGAACTGTCCTCAGAGAATGTTGGTATGACCTGGGGATCCAAGGGAGGTGGGGGGAACCTCGGAGGCGCCCAGGAACGCAGGAGGGCCCAGACTGCGGCCCTGCCGGCCCTCGGAGAGGGCCCACGCGTGTCCGCTCGGGCTCAGGAGGCCACGGTGGGACAGCCAGTACCCCAGCACCGAGCTCATCTCGCGTGGACCACCCAGTGGGCGTCAGGAGTAGGTGTGTCCCAGCAGCAGCCGCCCCCCACCCCGGGAACGGCCCCTCCCTAGACAAGCCTTTCCTGTGAGGAGTCCTGGACTGCGCACGCGCGAGCCGGCGAGCCCGCCAGCCAGAGGGAGATGATGCCTGGGGCTCCTCTTGCCTCAGAGAATGCTTGTGCGGCCTGGGGGCGCCCGCAGGTGTGCTCCGAGGCCTGCCGCTGCCTCTAGCTAGCACCTGGGGCCACTTGGCAGTGCCGGCTGGCCAGCCTCCTAGAGCCAGGGCTGGCTGCAGCAGGCTCCGCGGGCGGGCGGGCGGGCGAAGGGCAGACGGAAGCCGAAGGGGGCCCGCCCGCCCTGGAGGCCAGGACCCCAGGGGGCAGAAGTGGGTCTGGCTTTGCATTGCCCGACCAGCGGGAGGGAGCCAGCCAGGGGCAGCCAGTTGCATCCTCCCGGGAACTGCCAGCGGAGGCTTTTGGGGAGCGCGCTGCCAACTCTTGGCTTGGCCGGGGGAGACCTGCCGTCTCTGTGGCTCCAGCCGGCCAGCAGGCTGCAGGGTCGGGCGCAGCGGCCGTGGGGCTCTGGAGCTTGCTGCCCTGCCCGTGGGCGGGGCCTCCACGGGCCAGCCAGGTGGCACAGGGTTCCTGGGGCTGCGCCTCGTCCCGGCCCGGCCCGGCCCAAGGGAGGTGGGGGGAACCTCGGAGGCGCCCAGGAACGCAAGAGGGCCCAGACTGCGGCCCTGCCGGCCCTCGGAGAGGGCCCACGCGTGTCTGCTCGGGCTCAGGAGGCCACGGTGGGACAGCCAGTACCCCAGCACCGAGCTCATCTCGCGTGGACCACCCAGTGCGCGTCAGGAGTAGGTGTGTCCCAGCAGGAGCCCCTAGGAACAGCCCTGCCCTACCAGCTCTTAGCACAGGGAGTCCTGGTCTGCACATGCATGAGCCAGGGAGCCAGACAGCCAGAGGAGGACGCTGCCGTGGGCTCGAACTGTCCTCAGAGAATGTTGGTATGACCCGGGGATCCAAGGGAGGTGGGGGGAACCTCGGAGGCGCCCAGGAACGCAGGAGGGCCCAGACTGCGGCCCTGCCGGCCCTCGGAGAGGGCCCACGCGTGTCCGCTCGGGCTCAGGAGGCCACGGTGGGACAGCCAGTACCCCAGCACCGAGCTCATCTCGCGTGGACCACCCAGTGGGCGTCAGGAGTAGGTGTGTCCCAGCAGCAGCCGCCCCCCACCCCGGGCACGGCCCCTCCCTAGACAAGCCTTCCCTGTGAGGAGTCCTGGACTGCGCACGCGCGAGCCGGCGAGCCCGCCAGCCAGAGGGAGATGATGCCTGGGGCTCCTCTTGCCTCAGAGAATGCTTGTGCGGCCTGGGGGCGCCCGCAGGTGTGCTCCGAGGCCTGCCGCTGCCTCTAGCTAGCACCTGGGGCCACTTGGCAGTGCCGGCTGGCCAGCCTCCTAGAGCCAGGGCTGGCTGCAGCAGGCTCCGCGGGCGGGCGGGCGGGCGAAGGGCAGACGGAAGCCGAAGGGGGCCCGCCCGCCCTGGAGGCCAGGACCCCAGGGGGCAGAAGTGGGTCTGGCTTTGCATTGCCCGACCAGCGGGAGGGAGCCAGCCAGGGGCAGCCAGTTGCATCCTCCCGGGAACTGCCAGCGGAGGCTTTTGGGGAGCGCGCTGCCAACTCTTGGCTTGGCCGGGGGAGACCTGCCGTCTCTGTGGCTCCAGCCGGCCAGCAGGCTGCAGGGTCGGGCGCAGGGGCCGTGGGGCTCTGGAGCTTGCTGCCTTGCCCGTGGGCAGGGCCTCCACGGGCCAGCCAGGTGGCACAGGGTTCCTGGGGCTGCGCCTCCTCCCGGCCCGGCCCGGCCCAAGGGAGGTGGGGGGAACCTCGGAGGCGCCCAGGAACGCAAGAGGGCCCAGACTGCGGCCCTGCCGGCCCTCGGAGAGGGCCCACGCGTGTCTGCTCGGGCTCAGGAGGCCACGGTGGGACAGCCAGTACCCCAGCACCGAGCTCATCTCGCGTGGACCACCCAGTGCGCGTCAGGAGTAGGTGTGTCCCAGCAGGAGCCCCTAGGAACAGCCCTGCCCTACCAGCTCTTAGCACAGGGAGTCCTGGTCTGCACATGCATGAGCCAGAGAGCCAGAGAGCCAGAGGAGGACGCTGCCGTGGGCTCTAACTGTCCTCAGAGAATGTTGGTATGACCCGGGGATCCAAGGGAGGTGGGGGGAACCTCGGAGGCGCCCAGGAACGCAGGAGGGCCCAGACTGCGGCCCTGCCGGCCCTCGGAGAGGGCCCACGCGTGTCTGCTCGGGCTCAGGAGGCCACGGTGGGACAGCCAGTACCCCAGCACCGAGCTCATCTCGCGTGGACCACCCAGTGCGCGTCAGGAGTAGGTGTGTCCCAGCAGGAGCCCCTAGGAACAGCCCTGCCCTACCAGCTCTTAGCACAGGGAGTCCTGGTCTGCACATGCATGAGCCAGGGAGCCAGAGAGCCAGAGGAGGACGCTGCCGTGGGCTCTAACTGTCCTCAGAGAATGTTGGTATGACCTGGGGATCCAAGGGAGGTGGGGGGAACCTCGGAGGCGCCCAGGAACGCAGGAGGGCCCAGACTGCGGCCCTGCCGGCCCTCGGAGAGGGCCCACGCGTGTCTGCTCGGGCTCAGGAGGCCACGGTGGGACAGCCAGTACCCCAGCACCGAGCTCATCTCGCGTGGACCACCCAGTGGGCGTCAGGAGTAGGTGTGTCCCAGCAGCAGCCGCCCCCCACCCCGGGCACGGCCCCTCCCTAGACAAGCCTTTCCTGTGAGGAGTCCTGGACTGCGCACGCGCGAGCCGGCGAGCCCGCCAGCCAGAGGGAGATGAGGCCTGGGGCTCCTCTTGCCTCAGAGAATGCTTGTGCGGCCTGGGGGCGCCCGCAGGTGTGCTCCGAGGCCTGCCGCGGCCTCTAGCTAGCACCTGGGGCCAGTTGGCAGTGCCGGCTGGCCAGCCTCCTAGAGCCAGGGCTGGCTGCAGCAGGCTCCGCGGGCGGGCGGGCGAAGGGCGAAGGGCGAAGGGCAGACGGAAGCCCAAGGGGGCCCGCCCACCCGCTCCGCTGTGAAGCGCGCCGGCCCTGGAGGCCAGGACCCCAGGGGGCAGAAGTGGGTCTGGCTTTGCATTGCCCGACCAGCGGGAGGGAGCCAGCCAGGGGCAGCCAGTTGCATCCTCCCGGGAACTGCCAGCGGAGGCTTTTGGGGAGCGCGCTGCCAACTCTTGGCTTGGCCGGGGGAGACCTGCCGTGTCTGTGGCTCCAGCCGGCCAGCAGGCTGCAGGGTCGGGCGCAGCGGCCGTGGGGCTCTGGAGCTTGCTGCCCTGCCCGTGGGCGGAGCCTCCACGGGCCAGCCAGGTGGCACAGGGTTCCTGGGGCTGCGCCTCCTCCCGGCCCGGCCCGGCCCAAGGGAGGTGGGGGGAACCTCGGAGGCGCCCAGGAACGCAGGAGAGCCCAGACTGCGGCCCTGCCGGCCCTCGGAGAGGGCCCACGCGTGTCTGCTCGGGCTCAGGAGGCCACGGTGGGACAGCCAGTACCCCAGCACCGAGCTCATCTCGCGTGGACCACCCAGTGGGCGTCAGGAGTAGGTGTGTCCCAGCAGGAGCCCCTAGGAACAGCCCTGCCCTACCAGCTCTTAGCACAGGGAGTCCTGGTCTGCACATGCATGAGCCAGGGAGCCAGAGAGCCAGAGGAGGACGCTGCCGTGGGCTCGAACTGTCCTCAGAGAATGTTGGTATGACCCGGGGATCCAAGGGAGGTGGGGGGAACCTCGGAGGCACCCAGGAACGCAGGAGGGCCCAGACTGCGGCCCTGCCGGCCCTCGGAGAGGGCCCACGCGTGTCTGCTCGGGCTCAGGAGGCCACGGTGGGACAGCCAGTACCCCAGCACCGAGCTCATCTCGCGTGGACCACCCAGTGGGCGTCAGGAGTAGGTGTGTCCCAGCAGGAGCCCCTAGGAACAGCCCTGCCCTACCAGCTCTTGGCACAGGGAGTCCTGGTCTGCACATGCATGAGCCAGGGAGCCAGAGAGCCAGAGGAGGACGCTGCCGTGGGCTCTAACTGTCCTCAGAGAATGTTGGTATGACCCGGGGATCCAAGGGAGGTGGGGGGAACCTCGGAGGCGCCCAGGAACGCAGGAGGGCCCAGACTGCGGCCCTGCCGGCCCTCGGAGAGGGCCCACGCGTGTCTGCTCGGGCTCAGGAGGCCACGGTGGGACAGCCAGTACCCCAGCACCGAGCTCATCTCGCGTGGACCACCCAGTGGGCGTCAGGAGTAGGTGTGTCCCAGCAGCAGCCGCCCCCCACCCCGGGAACGGCCCCTCCCTAGACAAGCCTTTCCTGTGAGGAGTCCTGGACTGTGCACGCGCGAGCCGGCGAGCCCGCCAGCCAGAGGGAGATGAGGCCTGGGGCTCCTCTTGCCTCAGAGAATGCTTGTGCGGCCTGGGGGCGCCCGCAGGTGTGCTCCGAGGCCTGCCGCGGCCTCTAGCTAGCACCTGGGGCCAGTTGGCAGTGCCGGCTGGCCAGCCTCCTAGAGCCAGGGCTGGCTGCAGCAGGCTCCGCGGGCGGGCGGGCGAAGGGCAGACGGAAGCCCAAGGGGGCCCGCCCGCCCGCTCCGCTGTGAAGCGCGCCCGCCCTGGAGGCCAGGACCCCAGGGGGCAGAAGTGGGTCTGGCTTTGCATTGCCCGACCAGCGGGAGGGAGCCAGCCAGGGGCAGCCAGTTGCATCCTCCCGGGAACTGCCAGCGGAGGCTTTTGGGGAGCGCGCTGCCAACTCTTGGCTTGGCCGGGGGAGACCTGCCGTCTCTGTGGCTCCAGCCGGCCAGCAGGCTGCAGGGTCGGGCGCAGCGGCCGTGGGGCTCTGGAGCTTGCTGCCCTGCCCGTGGGCGGAGCCTCCACGGGCCAGCCAGGTGGCACAGGGTTCCTGGGGCTGCGCCTCCTCCCGGCCCGGCCCGGCCCAAGGGAGGTGGGGGGAACCTCGGAGGCGCCCAGGAACGCAGGAGAGCCCAGACTGCGGCCCTGCCGGCCCTCGGAGAGGGCCCACGCGTGTCTGCTCGGGCTCAGGAGGCCACGGTGGGACAGCCAGTACCCCAGCACCGAGCTCATCTCGCGTGGACCACCCAGTGGGCGTCAGGAGTAGGTGTGTCCCAGCAGGAGCCCCTAGGAACAGCCCTGCCCTACCAGCTCTTAGCACAGGGAGTCCTGGTCTGCACATGCATGAGCCAGGGAGCCAGAGAGCCAGAGGAGGACGCTGCCGTGGGCTCTAACTGTCCTCAGAGAATGTTGGTATGACCCGGGGATCCAAGGGAGGTGGGGGGAACCTCGGAGGCGCCCAGGAACGCAGGAGGGCCCAGACTGCGGCCCTGCCGGCCCTCGGAGAGGGCCCACGCGTGTCTGCTCGGGCTCAGGAGGCCACGGTGGGACAGCCAGTACCCCAGCACCGAGCTCATCTCGCGTGGACCACCCAGTGCGCGTCAGGAGTAGGTGTGTCCCAGCAGGAGCCCCTAGGAACAGCCCTGCCCTACCAGCTCTTAGCACAGGGAGTCCTGGTCTGCACATGCATGAGCCAGGGAGCCAGAGAGCCAGAGGAGGACGCTGCCGTGGGCTCTAACTGTCCTCAGAGAATGTTGGTATGACCCGGGGATCCAAGGGAGGTGGGGGGAACCTCGGAGGCGCCCAGGAACGCAGGAGGGCCCAGACTGCGGCCCTGCCGGCCCTCGGAGAGGGCCCACGCGTGTCTGCTCGGGCTCAGGAGGCCACGGTGGGACAGCCAGTACCCCAGCACCGAGCTCATCTCGCGTGGACCACCCAGTGGGCGTCAGGAGTAGGTGTGTCCCAGCAGCAGCCGCCCCCCACCCCGGGAACGGCCCCTCCCTAGACAAGCCTTTCCTGTGAGGAGTCCTGGACTGCGCACGCGCGAGCCGGCGAGCCCGCCAGCCAGAGGGAGATGAGGCCTGGGGCTCCTCTTGCCTCAGAGAATGCTTGTGCGGCCTGGGGGCGCCCGCAGGTGTGCTCCGAGGCCTGCCGCGGCCTCTAGCTAGCACCTGGGGCCAGTTGGCAGTGCCGGCTGGCCAGCCTCCTAGAGCCAGGGCTGGCTGCAGCAGGCTCCGCGGGCGGGCGGGCGGGCGGGCGGGCGAAGGGCAGATGGAAGCCCAAGGGGGCCCGCCCGCCCGCTCCGCTGCGAAGCGCGCCCGCCCTGGAGGCCAGGACCCCAGGGGGCAGAAGTGGGTCTGGCTTTGCATTGCCCGACCAGCGGGAGGGAGCCAGCCAGGGGCAGCCAGTTGCATCCTCCCGGGAACTGCCAGCGGAGGCTTTTGGGGAGCGCGCTGCCAACTCTTGGCTTGGCCGGGGGAGACCTGCCGTCTCTGTGGCTCCAGCCGGCCAGCAGGCTGCAGGGTCGGGCGCAGGGGCCGTGGGGCTCTGGAGCTTGCTGCCTTGCCCGTGGGCAGGGCCTCCACGGGCCAGCCAGGTGGCACAGGGTTCCTGGGGCTGCGCCTCCTCCCGGCCCGGCCCGGCCCAAGGGAGGTGGGGGGAACCTCGGAGGCGCCCAGGAACGCAAGAGGGCCCAGACTGCGGCCCTGCCGGCCCTCGGAGAGGGCCCACGCGTGTCTGCTCGGGCTCAGGAGGCCACGGTGGGACAGCCAGTACCCCAGCACCGAGCTCATCTCGCGTGGACCACCCAGTGCGCGTCAGGAGTAGGTGTGTCCCAGCAGGAGCCCCTAGGAACAGCCCTGCCCTACCAGCTCTTAGCACAGGGAGTCCTGGTCTGCACATGCATGAGCCAGAGAGCCAGAGAGCCAGAGGAGGACGCTGCCGTGGGCTCTAACTGTCCTCAGAGAATGTTGGTATGACCCGGGGATCCAAGGGAGGTGGGGGGAACCTCGGAGGCGCCCAGGAACGCAGGAGGGCCCAGACTGCGGCCCTGCCGGCCCTCGGAGAGGGCCCACGCGTGTCTGCTCGGGCTCAGGAGGCCACGGTGGGACAGCCAGTACCCCAGCACCGAGCTCATCTCGCGTGGACCACCCAGTGCGCGTCAGGAGTAGGTGTGTCCCAGCAGGAGCCCCTAGGAACAGCCCTGCCCTACCAGCTCTTAGCACAGGGAGTCCTGGTCTGCACATGCATGAGCCAGGGAGCCAGAGAGCCAGAGGAGGACGCTGCCGTGGGCTCTAACTGTCCTCAGAGAATGTTGGTATGACCCGGGGATCCAAGGGAGGTGGGGGGAACCTCGGAGGCGCCCAGGAACGCAGGAGGGCCCAGACTGCGGCCCTGCCGGCCCTCGGAGAGGGCCCACGCGTGTCTGCTCGGGCTCAGGAGGCCACGGTGGGACAGCCAGTACCCCAGCACCGAGCTCATCTCGCGTGGACCACCCAGTGGGCGTCAGGAGTAGGTGTGTCCCAGCAGCAGCCGCCCCCCACCCCGGGAACGGCCCCTCCCTAGACAAGCCTTTCCTGTGAGGAGTCCTGGACTGCGCACGCGCGAGCCGGCGAGCCCGCCAGCCAGAGGGAGATGAGGCCTGGGGCTCCTCTTGCCTCAGAGAATGCTTGTGCGGCCTGGGGGCGCCCGCAGGTGTGCTCCGAGGCCTGCCGCGGCCTCTAGCTAGCACCTGGGGCCAGTTGGCAGTGCCGGCTGGCCAGCCTCCTAGAGCCAGGGCTGGCTGCAGCAGGCTCCGCGGGCGGGCGGGCGAAGGGCGAAGGGCAGACGGAAGCCCAAGGGGGCCCGCCCACCCGCTCCGCTGTGAAGCGCGCCCGCCCTGGAGGCCAGGACCCCAGGGGGCAGAAGTGGGTCTGGCTTTGCATTGCCCGACCAGCGGGAGGGAGCCAGCCAGGGGCAGCCAGTTGCATCCTCCCGGGAACTGCCAGCGGAGGCTTTTGGGGAGCGCGCTGCCAACTCTTGGCTTGGCCGGGGGAGACCTGCCGTCTCTGTGGCTCCAGCCGGCCAGCAGGCTGCAGGGTCGGGCGCAGCGGCCGTGGGGCTCTGGAGCTTGCTGCCCTGCCCGTGGGCGGAGCCTCCACGGGCCAGCCAGGTGGCACAGGGTTCCTGGGGCTGCGCCTCCTCCCGGCCCGGCCCGGCCCAAGGGAGGTGGGGGGAACCTCGGAGGCGCCCAGGAACGCAGGAGAGCCCAGACTGCGGCCCTGCCGGCCCTCGGAGAGGGCCCACGCGTGTCTGCTCGGGCTCAGGAGGCCACGGTGGGACAGCCAGTACCCCAGCACCGAGCTCATCTCGCGTGGACCACCCAGTGGGCGTCAGGAGTAGGTGTGTCCCAGCAGGAGCCCCTAGGAACAGCCCTGCCCTACCAGCTCTTAGCACAGGGAGTCCTGGTCTGCACATGCATGAGCCAGGGAGCCAGAGAGCCAGAGGAGGACGCTGCCGTGGGCTCGAACTGTCCTCAGAGAATGTTGGTATGACCCGGGGATCCAAGGGAGGTGGGGGGAACCTCGGAGGCACCCAGGAACGCAGGAGGGCCCAGACTGCGGCCCTGCCGGCCCTCGGAGAGGGCCCACGCGTGTCTGCTCGGGCTCAGGAGGCCACGGTGGGACAGCCAGTACCCCAGCACCGAGCTCATCTCGCGTGGACCACCCAGTGGGCGTCAGGAGTAGGTGTGTCCCAGCAGGAGCCCCTAGGAACAGCCCTGCCCTACCAGCTCTTGGCACAGGGAGTCCTGGTCTGCACATGCATGAGCCAGGGAGCCAGAGAGCCAGAGGAGGACGCTGCCGTGGGCTCTAACTGTCCTCAGAGAATGTTGGTATGACCCGGGGATCCAAGGGAGGTGGGGGGAACCTCGGAGGCGCCCAGGAACGCAGGAGGGCCCAGACTGCGGCCCTGCCGGCCCTCGGAGAGGGCCCACGCGTGTCTGCTCGGGCTCAGGAGGCCACGGTGGGACAGCCAGTACCCCAGCACCGAGCTCATCTCGCGTGGACCACCCAGTGGGCGTCAGGAGTAGGTGTGTCCCAGCAGCAGCCGCCCCCCACCCCGGGAACGGCCCCTCCCTAGACAAGCCTTTCCTGTGAGGAGTCCTGGACTGTGCACGCGCGAGCCGGCGAGCCCGCCAGCCAGAGGGAGATGAGGCCTGGGGCTCCTCTTGCCTCAGAGAATGCTTGTGCGGCCTGGGGGCGCCCGCAGGTGTGCTCCGAGGCCTGCCGCGGCCTCTAGCTAGCACCTGGGGCCAGTTGGCAGTGCCGGCTGGCCAGCCTCCTAGAGCCAGGGCTGGCTGCAGCAGGCTCCGCGGGCGGGCGGGCGGGCGGGCGGGCGAAGGGCAGATGGAAGCCCAAGGGGGCCCGCCCGCCCGCTCCGCTGTGAAGCGCGCCCGCCCTGGAGGCCAGGACCCCAGGGGGCAGAAGTGGGTCTGGCTTTGCATTGCCCGACCAGCGGGAGGGAGCCAGCCAGGGGCAGCCAGTTGCATCCTCCCGGGAACTGCCAGCGGAGGCTTTTGGGGAGCGCGCTGCCAACTCTTGGCTTGGCCGGGGGAGACCTGCCGTCTCTGTGGCTCCAGCCGGCCAGCAGGCTGCAGGGTCGGGCGCAGGGGCCGTGGGGCTCTGGAGCTTGCTGCCTTGCCCGTGGGCAGGGCCTCCACGGGCCAGCCAGGTGGCACAGGGTTCCTGGGGCTGCGCCTCCTCCCGGCCCGGCCCGGCCCAAGGGAGGTGGGGGGAACCTCGGAGGCGCCCAGGAACGCAAGAGGGCCCAGACTGCGGCCCTGCCGGCCCTCGGAGAGGGCCCACGCGTGTCTGCTCGGGCTCAGGAGGCCACGGTGGGACAGCCAGTACCCCAGCACCGAGCTCATCTCGCGTGGACCACCCAGTGCGCGTCAGGAGTAGGTGTGTCCCAGCAGGAGCCCCTAGGAACAGCCCTGCCCTACCAGCTCTTAGCACAGGGAGTCCTGGTCTGCACATGCATGAGCCAGGGAGCCAGAGAGCCAGAGGAGGACGCTGCCGTGGGCTCTAACTGTCCTCAGAGAATGTTGGTATGACCCGGGGATCCAAGGGAGGTGGGGGGAACCTCGGAGGCGCCCAGGAACGCAGGAGGGCCCAGACTGCGGCCCTGCCGGCCCTCGGAGAGGGCCCACGCGTGTCTGCTCGGGCTCAGGAGGCCACGGTGGGACAGCCAGTACCCCAGCACCGAGCTCATCTCGCGTGGACCACCCAGTGGGCGTCAGGAGTAGGTGTGTCCCAGCAGCAGCCGCCCCCCACCCCGGGAACGGCCCCTCCCTAGACAAGCCTTTCCTGTGAGGAGTCCTGGACTGCGCACGCGCGAGCCGGCGAGCCCGCCAGCCAGAGGGAGATGAGGCCTGGGGCTCCTCTTGCCTCAGAGAATGCTTGTGCGGCCTGGGGGCGCCCGCAGGTGTGCTCCGAGGCCTGCCGCGGCCTCTAGCTAGCACCTGGGGCCAGTTGGCAGTGCCGGCTGGCCAGCCTCCTAGAGCCAGGGCTGGCTGCAGCAGGCTCCGCGGGCGGGCGGGCGAAGGGCGAAGGGCGAAGGGCAGACGGAAGCCCAAGGGGGCCCGCCCACCCGCTCCGCTGTGAAGCGCGCCCGCCCTGGAGGCCAGGACCCCAGGGGGCAGAAGTGGGTCTGGCTTTGCATTGCCCGACCAGCGGGAGGGAGCCAGCCAGGGGCAGCCAGTTGCATCCTCCCGGGAACTGCCAGCGGAGGCTTTTGGGGAGCGCGCTGCCAACTCTTGGCTTGGCCGGGGGAGACCTGCCGTCTCTGTGGCTCCAGCCGGCCAGCAGGCTGCAGGGTCGGGCGCAGCGGCCGTGGGGCTCTGGAGCTTGCTGCCCTGCCCGTGGGCGGAGCCTCCACGGGCCAGCCAGGTGGCACAGGGTTCCTGGGGCTGCGCCTCCTCCCGGCCCGGCCCGGCCCAAGGGAGGTGGGGGGAACCTCGGAGGCGCCCAGGAACGCAGGAGAGCCCAGACTGCGGCCCTGCCGGCCCTCGGAGAGGGCCCACGCGTGTCTGCTCGGGCTCAGGAGGCCACGGTGGGACAGCCAGTACCCCAGCACCGAGCTCATCTCGCGTGGACCACCCAGTGGGCGTCAGGAGTAGGTGTGTCCCAGCAGGAGCCCCTAGGAACAGCCCTGCCCTACCAGCTCTTAGCACAGGGAGTCCTGGTCTGCACATGCATGAGCCAGGGAGCCAGAGAGCCAGAGGAGGACGCTGCCGTGGGCTCGAACTGTCCTCAGAGAATGTTGGTATGACCCGGGGATCCAAGGGAGGTGGGGGGAACCTCGGAGGCACCCAGGAACGCAGGAGGGCCCAGACTGCGGCCCTGCCGGCCCTCGGAGAGGGCCCACGCGTGTCTGCTCGGGCTCAGGAGGCCACGGTGGGACAGCCAGTACCCCAGCACCGAGCTCATCTCGCGTGGACCACCCAGTGGGCGTCAGGAGTAGGTGTGTCCCAGCAGGAGCCCCTAGGAACAGCCCTGCCCTACCAGCTCTTGGCACAGGGAGTCCTGGTCTGCACATGCATGAGCCAGGGAGCCAGAGAGCCAGAGGAGGACGCTGCCGTGGGCTCTAACTGTCCTCAGAGAATGTTGGTATGACCCGGGGATCCAAGGGAGGTGGGGGGAACCTCGGAGGCGCCCAGGAACGCAGGAGGGCCCAGACTGCGGCCCTGCCGGCCCTCGGAGAGGGCCCACGCGTGTCTGCTCGGGCTCAGGAGGCCACGGTGGGACAGCCAGTACCCCAGCACCGAGCTCATCTCGCGTGGACCACCCAGTGGGCGTCAGGAGTAGGTGTGTCCCAGCAGCAGCCGCCCCCCACCCCGGGAACGGCCCCTCCCTAGACAAGCCTTTCCTGTGAGGAGTCCTGGACTGTGCACGCGCGAGCCGGCGAGCCCGCCAGCCAGAGGGAGATGAGGCCTGGGGCTCCTCTTGCCTCAGAGAATGCTTGTGCGGCCTGGGGGCGCCCGCAGGTGTGCTCCGAGGCCTGCCGCGGCCTCTAGCTAGCACCTGGGGCCAGTTGGCAGTGCCGGCTGGCCAGCCTCCTAGAGCCAGGGCTGGCTGCAGCAGGCTCCGCGGGCGGGCGGGCGAAGGGCAGACGGAAGCCCAAGGGGGCCCGCCCGCCCGCTCCGCTGTGAAGCGCGCCCGCCCTGGAGGCCAGGACCCCAGGGGGCAGAAGTGGGTCTGGCTTTGCATTGCCCGACCAGCGGGAGGGAGCCAGCCAGGGGCAGCCAGTTGCATCCTCCCGGGAACTGCCAGCGGAGGCTTTTGGGGAGCGCGCTGCCAACTCTTGGCTTGGCCGGGGGAGACCTGCCGTCTCTGTGGCTCCAGCCGGCCAGCAGGCTGCAGGGTCGGGCGCAGCGGCCGTGGGGCTCTGGAGCTTGCTGCCCTGCCCGTGGGCGGAGCCTCCACGGGCCAGCCAGGTGGCACAGGGTTCCTGGGGCTGCGCCTCCTCCCGGCCCGGCCCGGCCCAAGGGAGGTGGGGGGAACCTCGGAGGCGCCCAGGAACGCAGGAGAGCCCAGACTGCGGCCCTGCCGGCCCTCGGAGAGGGCCCACGCGTGTCTGCTCGGGCTCAGGAGGCCACGGTGGGACAGCCAGTACCCCAGCACCGAGCTCATCTCGCGTGGACCACCCAGTGCGCGTCAGGAGTAGGTGTGTCCCAGCAGGAGCCCCTAGGAACAGCCCTGCCCTACCAGCTCTTAGCACAGGGAGTCCTGGTCTGCACATGCATGAGCCAGGGAGCCAGAGAGCCAGAGGAGGACGCTGCCGTGGGCTCTAACTGTCCTCAGAGAATGTTGGTATGACCCGGGGATCCAAGGGAGGTGGGGGGAACCTCGGAGGCGCCCAGGAACGCAGGAGGGCCCAGACTGCGGCCCTGCCGGCCCTCGGAGAGGGCCCACGCGTGTCTGCTCGGGCTCAGGAGGCCACGGTGGGACAGCCAGTACCCCAGCACCGAGCTCATCTCGCGTGGACCACCCAGTGCGCGTCAGGAGTAGGTGTGTCCCAGCAGGAGCCCCTAGGAACAGCCCTGCCCTACCAGCTCTTAGCACAGGGAGTCCTGGTCTGCACATGCATGAGCCAGGGAGCCAGAGAGCCAGAGGAGGACGCTGCCGTGGGCTCTAACTGTCCTCAGAGAATGTTGGTATGACCCGGGGATCCAAGGGAGGTGGGGGGAACCTCGGAGGCGCCCAGGAACGCAGGAGGGCCCAGACTGCGGCCCTGCCGGCCCTCGGAGAGGGCCCACGCGTGTCTGCTCGGGCTCAGGAGGCCACGGTGGGACAGCCAGTACCCCAGCACCGAGCTCATCTCGCGTGGACCACCCAGTGGGCGTCAGGAGTAGGTGTGTCCCAGCAGCAGCCGCCCCCCACCCCGGGAACGGCCCCTCCCTAGACAAGCCTTTCCTGTGAGGAGTCCTGGACTGCGCACGCGCGAGCCGGCGAGCCCGCCAGCCAGAGGGAGATGAGGCCTGGGGCTCCTCTTGCCTCAGAGAATGCTTGTGCGGCCTGGGGGCGCCCGCAGGTGTGCTCCGAGGCCTGCCGCGGCCTCTAGCTAGCACCTGGGGCCAGTTGGCAGTGCCGGCTGGCCAGCCTCCTAGAGCCAGGGCTGGCTGCAGCAGGCTCCGCGGGCGGGCGGGCGGGCGGGCGGGCGAAGGGCAGATGGAAGCCCAAGGGGGCCCGCCCACCCGCTCCGCTGTGAAGCGCGCCCGCCCTGGAGGCCAGGACCCCAGGGGGCAGAAGTGGGTCTGGCTTTGCATTGCCCGACCAGCGGGAGGGAGCCAGCCAGGGGCAGCCAGTTGCATCCTCCCGGGAACTGCCAGCGGAGGCTTTTGGGGAGCGCGCTGCCAACTCTTGGCTTGGCCGGGGGAGACCTGCCGTCTCTGTGGCTCCAGCCGGCCAGCAGGCTGCAGGGTCGGGCGCAGGGGCCGTGGGGCTCTGGAGCTTGCTGCCTTGCCCGTGGGCAGGGCCTCCACGGGCCAGCCAGGTGGCACAGGGTTCCTGGGGCTGCGCCTCCTCCCGGCCCGGCCCGGCCCAAGGGAGGTGGGGGGAACCTCGGAGGCGCCCAGGAACGCAAGAGGGCCCAGACTGCGGCCCTGCCGGCCCTCGGAGAGGGCCCACGCGTGTCTGCTCGGGCTCAGGAGGCCACGGTGGGACAGCCAGTACCCCAGCACCGAGCTCATCTCGCGTGGACCACCCAGTGCGCGTCAGGAGTAGGTGTGTCCCAGCAGGAGCCCCTAGGAACAGCCCTGCCCTACCAGCTCTTAGCACAGGGAGTCCTGGTCTGCACATGCATGAGCCAGGGAGCCAGAGAGCCAGAGGAGGACGCTGCCGTGGGCTCTAACTGTCCTCAGAGAATGTTGGTATGACCCGGGGATCCAAGGGAGGTGGGGGGAACCTCGGAGGCGCCCAGGAACGCAGGAGGGCCCAGACTGCGGCCCTGCCGGCCCTCGGAGAGGGCCCACGCGTGTCTGCTCGGGCTCAGGAGGCCACGGTGGGACAGCCAGTACCCCAGCACCGAGCTCATCTCGCGTGGACCACCCAGTGCGCGTCAGGAGTAGGTGTGTCCCAGCAGGAGCCCCTAGGAACAGCCCTGCCCTACCAGCTCTTAGCACAGGGAGTCCTGGTCTGCACATGCATGAGCCAGGGAGCCAGAGAGCCAGAGGAGGACGCTGCCGTGGGCTCTAACTGTCCTCAGAGAATGTTGGTATGACCCGGGGATCCAAGGGAGGTGGGGGGAACCTCGGAGGCGCCCAGGAACGCAGGAGGGCCCAGACTGCGGCCCTGCCGGCCCTCGGAGAGGGCCCACGCGTGTCTGCTCGGGCTCAGGAGGCCACGGTGGGACAGCCAGTACCCCAGCACCGAGCTCATCTCGCGTGGACCACCCAGTGGGCGTCAGGAGTAGGTGTGTCCCAGCAGCAGCCGCCCCCCACCCCGGGAACGGCCCCTCCCTAGACAAGCCTTTCCTGTGAGGAGTCCTGGACTGCGCACGCGCGAGCCGGCGAGCCCGCCAGCCAGAGGGAGATGAGGCCTGGGGCTCCTCTTGCCTCAGAGAATGCTTGTGCGGCCTGGGGGCGCCCGCAGGTGTGCTCCGAGGCCTGCCGCGGCCTCTAGCTAGCACCTGGGGCCAGTTGGCAGTGCCGGCTGGCCAGCCTCCTAGAGCCAGGGCTGGCTGCAGCAGGCTCCGCGGGCGGGCGGGCGAAGGGCGAAGGGCGAAGGGCAGACGGAAGCCCAAGGGGGCCCGCCCACCCGCTCCGCTGTGAAGCGCGCCCGCCCTGGAGGCCAGGACCCCAGGGGGCAGAAGTGGGTCTGGCTTTGCATTGCCCGACCAGCGGGAGGGAGCCAGCCAGGGGCAGCCAGTTGCATCCTCCCGGGAACTGCCAGCGGAGGCTTTTGGGGAGCGCGCTGCCAACTCTTGGCTTGGCCGGGGGAGACCTGCCGTCTCTGTGGCTCCAGCCGGCCAGCAGGCTGCAGGGTCGGGCGCAGGGGCCGTGGGGCTCTGGAGCTTGCTGCCTTGCCCGTGGGCAGGGCCTCCACGGGCCAGCCAGGTGGCACAGGGTTCCTGGGGCTGCGCCTCCTCCCGGCCCGGCCCGGCCCAAGGGAGGTGGGGGGAACCTCGGAGGCGCCCAGGAACGCAAGAGGGCCCAGACTGCGGCCCTGCCGGCCCTCGGAGAGGGCCCACGCGTGTCTGCTCGGGCTCAGGAGGCCACGGTGGGACAGCCAGTACCCCAGCACCGAGCTCATCTCGCGTGGACCACCCAGTGCGCGTCAGGAGTAGGTGTGTCCCAGCAGGAGCCCCTAGGAACAGCCCTGCCCTACCAGCTCTTAGCACAGGGAGTCCTGGTCTGCACATGCATGAGCCAGAGAGCCAGAGAGCCAGAGGAGGACGCTGCCGTGGGCTCTAACTGTCCTCAGAGAATGTTGGTATGACCCGGGGATCCAAGGGAGGTGGGGGGAACCTCGGAGGCGCCCAGGAACGCAGGAGGGCCCAGACTGCGGCCCTGCCGGCCCTCGGAGAGGGCCCACGCGTGTCTGCTCGGGCTCAGGAGGCCACGGTGGGACAGCCAGTACCCCAGCACCGAGCTCATCTCGCGTGGACCACCCAGTGGGCGTCAGGAGTAGGTGTGTCCCAGCAGGAGCCCCTAGGAACAGCCCTGCCCTACCAGCTCTTAGCACAGGGAGTCCTGGTCTGCACATGCATGAGCCAGGGAGCCAGAGAGCCAGAGGAGGACGCTGCCGTGGGCTCTAACTGTCCTCAGAGAATGTTGGTATGACCCGGGGATCCAAGGGAGGTGGGGGGAACCTCGGAGGCGCCCAGGAACGCAGGAGGGCCCAGACTGCGGCCCTGCCGGCCCTCGGAGAGGGCCCACGCGTGTCTGCTCGGGCTCAGGAGGCCACGGTGGGACAGCCAGTACCCCAGCACCGAGCTCATCTCGCGTGGACCACCCAGTGCGCGTCAGGAGTAGGTGTGTCCCAGCAGCAGCCGCCCCCCACCCCGGGAACGGCCCCTCCCTAGACAAGCCTTTCCTGTGAGGAGTCCTGGACTGCGCACGCGCGAGCCGGCGAGCCCGCCAGCCAGAGGGAGATGAGGCCTGGGGCTCCTCTTGCCTCAGAGAATGCTTGTGCGGCCTGGGGGCGCCCGCAGGTGTGCTCCGAGGCCTGCCGCGGCCTCTAGCTAGCACCTGGGGCCAGTTGGCAGTGCCGGCTGGCCAGCCTCCTAGAGCCAGGGCTGGCTGCAGCAGGCTCCGCGGGCGGGCGGGCGAAGGGCGAAGGGCGAAGGGCAGACGGAAGCCCAAGGGGGCCCGCCCACCCGCTCCGCTGTGAAGCGCGCCCGCCCTGGAGGCCAGGACCCCAGGGGGCAGAAGTGGGTCTGGCTTTGCATTGCCCGACCAGCGGGAGGGAGCCAGCCAGGGGCAGCCAGTTGCATCCTCCCGGGAACTGCCAGCGGAGGCTTTTGGGGAGCGCGCTGCCAACTCTTGGCTTGGCCGGGGGAGACCTGCCGTCTCTGTGGCTCCAGCCGGCCAGCAGGCTGCAGGGTCGGGCGCAGGGGCCGTGGGGCTCTGGAGCTTGCTGCCTTGCCCGTGGGCAGGGCCTCCACGGGCCAGCCAGGTGGCACAGGGTTCCTGGGGCTGCGCCTCCTCCCGGCCCGGCCCGGCCCAAGGGAGGTGGGGGGAACCTCGGAGGCGCCCAGGAACGCAAGAGGGCCCAGACTGCGGCCCTGCCGGCCCTCGGAGAGGGCCCACGCGTGTCTGCTCGGGCTCAGGAGGCCACGGTGGGACAGCCAGTACCCCAGCACCGAGCTCATCTCGCGTGGACCACCCAGTGCGCGTCAGGAGTAGGTGTGTCCCAGCAGGAGCCCCTAGGAACAGCCCTGCCCTACCAGCTCTTAGCACAGGGAGTCCTGGTCTGCACATGCATGAGCCAGAGAGCCAGAGAGCCAGAGGAGGACGCTGCCGTGGGCTCTAACTGTCCTCAGAGAATGTTGGTATGACCCGGGGATCCAAGGGAGGTGGGGGGAACCTCGGAGGCGCCCAGGAACGCAGGAGGGCCCAGACTGCGGCCCTGCCGGCCCTCGGAGAGGGCCCACGCGTGTCTGCTCGGGCTCAGGAGGCCACGGTGGGACAGCCAGTACCCCAGCACCGAGCTCATCTCGCGTGGACCACCCAGTGCGCGTCAGGAGTAGGTGTGTCCCAGCAGGAGCCCCTAGGAACAGCCCTGCCCTACCAGCTCTTAGCACAGGGAGTCCTGGTCTGCACATGCATGAGCCAGGGAGCCAGAGAGCCAGAGGAGGACGCTGCCGTGGGCTCTAACTGTCCTCAGAGAATGTTGGTATGACCCGGGGATCCAAGGGAGGTGGGGGGAACCTCGGAGGCGCCCAGGAACGCAGGAGGGCCCAGACTGCGGCCCTGCCGGCCCTCGGAGAGGGCCCACGCGTGTCTGCTCGGGCTCAGGAGGCCACGGTGGGACAGCCAGTACCCCAGCACCGAGCTCATCTCGCGTGGACCACCCAGTGGGCGTCAGGAGTAGGTGTGTCCCAGCAGCAGCCGCCCCCCACCCCGGGAACGGCCCCTCCCTAGACAAGCCTTTCCTGTGAGGAGTCCTGGACTGCGCACGCGCGAGCCGGCGAGCCCGCCAGCCAGAGGGAGATGAGGCCTGGGGCTCCTCTTGCCTCAGAGAATGCTTGTGCGGCCTGGGGGCGCCCGCAGGTGTGCTCCGAGGCCTGCCGCGGCCTCTAGCTAGCACCTGGGGCCAGTTGGCAGTGCCGGCTGGCCAGCCTCCTAGAGCCAGGGCTGGCTGCAGCAGGCTCCGCGGGCGGGCGGGCGAAGGGCGAAGGGCGAAGGGCAGACGGAAGCCCAAGGGGGCCCGCCCACCCGCTCCGCTGTGAAGCGCGCCCGCCCTGGAGGCCAGGACCCCAGGGGGCAGAAGTGGGTCTGGCTTTGCATTGCCCGACCAGCGGGAGGGAGCCAGCCAGGGGCAGCCAGTTGCATCCTCCCGGGAACTGCCAGCGGAGGCTTTTGGGGAGCGCGCTGCCAACTCTTGGCTTGGCCGGGGGAGACCTGCCGTCTCTGTGGCTCCAGCCGGCCAGCAGGCTGCAGGGTCGGGCGCAGGGGCCGTGGGGCTCTGGAGCTTGCTGCCTTGCCCGTGGGCAGGGCCTCCACGGGCCAGCCAGGTGGCACAGGGTTCCTGGGGCTGCGCCTCCTCCCGGCCCGGCCCGGCCCAAGGGAGGTGGGGGGAACCTCGGAGGCGCCCAGGAACGCAGGAGGGCCCAGACTGCGGCCCTGCCGGCCCTCGGAGAGGGCCCACGCGTGTCTGCTCGGGCTCAGGAGGCCACGGTGGGACAGCCAGTACCCCAGCACCGAGCTCATCTCGCGTGGACCACCCAGTGGGCGTCAGGAGTAGGTGTGTCCCAGCAGCAGCCGCCCCCCACCCCGGGAACGGCCCCTCCCTAGACAAGCCTTTCCTGTGAGGAGTCCTGGACTGTGCACGCGCGAGCCGGCGAGCCCGCCAGCCAGAGGGAGATGAGGCCTGGGGCTCCTCTTGCCTCAGAGAATGCTTGTGCGGCCTGGGGGCGCCCGCAGGTGTGCTCCGAGGCCTGCCGCGGCCTCTAGCTAGCACCTGGGGCCAGTTGGCAGTGCCGGCTGGCCAGCCTCCTAGAGCCAGGGCTGGCTGCAGCAGGCTCCGCGGGCGGGCGGGCGAAGGGCAGACGGAAGCCCAAGGGGGCCCGCCCGCCCGCTCCGCTGTGAAGCGCGCCCGCCCTGGAGGCCAGGACCCCAGGGGGCAGAAGTGGGTCTGGCTTTGCATTGCCCGACCAGCGGGAGGGAGCCAGCCAGGGGCAGCCAGTTGCATCCTCCCGGGAACTGCCAGCGGAGGCTTTTGGGGAGCGCGCTGCCAACTCTTGGCTTGGCCGGGGGAGACCTGCCGTCTCTGTGGCTCCAGCCGGCCAGCAGGCTGCAGGGTCGGGCGCAGCGGCCGTGGGGCTCTGGAGCTTGCTGCCCTGCCCGTGGGCGGAGCCTCCACGGGCCAGCCAGGTGGCACAGGGTTCCTGGGGCTGCGCCTCCTCCCGGCCCGGCCCGGCCCAAGGGAGGTGGGGGGAACCTCGGAGGCGCCCAGGAACGCAGGAGAGCCCAGACTGCGGCCCTGCCGGCCCTCGGAGAGGGCCCACGCGTGTCTGCTCGGGCTCAGGAGGCCACGGTGGGACAGCCAGTACCCCAGCACCGAGCTCATCTCGCGTGGACCACCCAGTGGGCGTCAGGAGTAGGTGTGTCCCAGCAGGAGCCCCTAGGAACAGCCCTGCCCTACCAGCTCTTAGCACAGGGAGTCCTGGTCTGCACATGCATGAGCCAGGGAGCCAGAGAGCCAGAGGAGGACGCTGCCGTGGGCTCTAACTGTCCTCAGAGAATGTTGGTATGACCCGGGGATCCAAGGGAGGTGGGGGGAACCTCGGAGGCGCCCAGGAACGCAGGAGGGCCCAGACTGCGGCCCTGCCGGCCCTCGGAGAGGGCCCACGCGTGTCTGCTCGGGCTCAGGAGGCCACGGTGGGACAGCCAGTACCCCAGCACCGAGCTCATCTCGCGTGGACCACCCAGTGCGCGTCAGGAGTAGGTGTGTCCCAGCAGGAGCCCCTAGGAACAGCCCTGCCCTACCAGCTCTTAGCACAGGGAGTCCTGGTCTGCACATGCATGAGCCAGGGAGCCAGAGAGCCAGAGGAGGACGCTGCCGTGGGCTCTAACTGTCCTCAGAGAATGTTGGTATGACCCGGGGATCCAAGGGAGGTGGGGGGAACCTCGGAGGCGCCCAGGAACGCAGGAGGGCCCAGACTGCGGCCCTGCCGGCCCTCGGAGAGGGCCCACGCGTGTCTGCTCGGGCTCAGGAGGCCACGGTGGGACAGCCAGTACCCCAGCACCGAGCTCATCTCGCGTGGACCACCCAGTGGGCGTCAGGAGTAGGTGTGTCCCAGCAGCAGCCGCCCCCCACCCCGGGAACGGCCCCTCCCTAGACAAGCCTTTCCTGTGAGGAGTCCTGGACTGCGCACGCGCGAGCCGGCGAGCCCGCCAGCCAGAGGGAGATGAGGCCTGGGGCTCCTCTTGCCTCAGAGAATGCTTGTGCGGCCTGGGGGCGCCCGCAGGTGTGCTCCGAGGCCTGCCGCGGCCTCTAGCTAGCACCTGGGGCCAGTTGGCAGTGCCGGCTGGCCAGCCTCCTAGAGCCAGGGCTGGCTGCAGCAGGCTCCGCGGGCGGGCGGGCGAAGGGCGAAGGGCGAAGGGCAGACGGAAGCCCAAGGGGGCCCGCCCACCCGCTCCGCTGTGAAGCGCGCCCGCCCTGGAGGCCAGGACCCCAGGGGGCAGAAGTGGGTCTGGCTTTGCATTGCCCGACCAGCGGGAGGGAGCCAGCCAGGGGCAGCCAGTTGCATCCTCCCGGGAACTGCCAGCGGAGGCTTTTGGGGAGCGCGCTGCCAACTCTTGGCTTGGCCGGGGGAGACCTGCCGTCTCTGTGGCTCCAGCCGGCCAGCAGGCTGCAGGGTCGGGCGCAGGGGCCGTGGGGCTCTGGAGCTTGCTGCCTTGCCCGTGGGCAGGGCCTCCACGGGCCAGCCAGGTGGCACAGGGTTCCTGGGGCTGCGCCTCCTCCCGGCCCGGCCCGGCCCAAGGGAGGTGGGGGGAACCTCGGAGGCGCCCAGGAACGCAAGAGGGCCCAGACTGCGGCCCTGCCGGCCCTCGGAGAGGGCCCACGCGTGTCTGCTCGGGCTCAGGAGGCCACGGTGGGACAGCCAGTACCCCAGCACCGAGCTCATCTCGCGTGGACCACCCAGTGCGCGTCAGGAGTAGGTGTGTCCCAGCAGGAGCCCCTAGGAACAGCCCTGCCCTACCAGCTCTTAGCACAGGGAGTCCTGGTCTGCACATGCATGAGCCAGGGAGCCAGAGAGCCAGAGGAGGACGCTGCCGTGGGCTCTAACTGTCCTCAGAGAATGTTGGTATGACCCGGGGATCCAAGGGAGGTGGGGGGAACCTCGGAGGCGCCCAGGAACGCAGGAGGGCCCAGACTGCGGCCCTGCCGGCCCTCGGAGAGGGCCCACGCGTGTCTGCTCGGGCTCAGGAGGCCACGGTGGGACAGCCAGTACCCCAGCACCGAGCTCATCTCGCGTGGACCACCCAGTGCGCGTCAGGAGTAGGTGTGTCCCAGCAGGAGCCCCTAGGAACAGCCCTGCCCTACCAGCTCTTAGCACAGGGAGTCCTGGTCTGCACATGCATGAGCCAGGGAGCCAGAGAGCCAGAGGAGGACGCTGCCGTGGGCTCTAACTGTCCTCAGAGAATGTTGGTATGACCCGGGGATCCAAGGGAGGTGGGGGGAACCTCGGAGGCGCCCAGGAACGCAGGAGGGCCCAGACTGCGGCCCTGCCGGCCCTCGGAGAGGGCCCACGCGTGTCTGCTCGGGCTCAGGAGGCCACGGTGGGACAGCCAGTACCCCAGCACCGAGCTCATCTCGCGTGGACCACCCAGTGGGCGTCAGGAGTAGGTGTGTCCCAGCAGCAGCCGCCCCCCACCCCGGGAACGGCCCCTCCCTAGACAAGCCTTTCCTGTGAGGAGTCCTGGACTGCGCACGCGCGAGCCGGCGAGCCCGCCAGCCAGAGGGAGATGAGGCCTGGGGCTCCTCTTGCCTCAGAGAATGCTTGTGCGGCCTGGGGGCGCCCGCAGGTGTGCTCCGAGGCCTGCCGCGGCCTCTAGCTAGCACCTGGGGCCAGTTGGCAGTGCCGGCTGGCCAGCCTCCTAGAGCCAGGGCTGGCTGCAGCAGGCTCCGCGGGCGGGCGGGCGAAGGGCGAAGGGCGAAGGGCAGACGGAAGCCCAAGGGGGCCCGCCCACCCGCTCCGCTGTGAAGCGCGCCCGCCCTGGAGGCCAGGACCCCAGGGGGCAGAAGTGGGTCTGGCTTTGCATTGCCCGACCAGCGGGAGGGAGCCAGCCAGGGGCAGCCAGTTGCATCCTCCCGGGAACTGCCAGCGGAGGCTTTTGGGGAGCGCGCTGCCAACTCTTGGCTTGGCCGGGGGAGACCTGCCGTCTCTGTGGCTCCAGCCGGCCAGCAGGCTGCAGGGTCGGGCGCAGGGGCCGTGGGGCTCTGGAGCTTGCTGCCTTGCCCGTGGGCAGGGCCTCCACGGGCCAGCCAGGTGGCACAGGGTTCCTGGGGCTGCGCCTCCTCCCGGCCCGGCCCGGCCCAAGGGAGGTGGGGGGAACCTCGGAGGCGCCCAGGAACGCAAGAGGGCCCAGACTGCGGCCCTGCCGGCCCTCGGAGAGGGCCCACGCGTGTCTGCTCGGGCTCAGGAGGCCACGGTGGGACAGCCAGTACCCCAGCACCGAGCTCATCTCGCGTGGACCACCCAGTGCGCGTCAGGAGTAGGTGTGTCCCAGCAGGAGCCCCTAGGAACAGCCCTGCCCTACCAGCTCTTAGCACAGGGAGTCCTGGTCTGCACATGCATGAGCCAGAGAGCCAGAGAGCCAGAGGAGGACGCTGCCGTGGGCTCTAACTGTCCTCAGAGAATGTTGGTATGACCCGGGGATCCAAGGGAGGTGGGGGGAACCTCGGAGGCGCCCAGGAACGCAGGAGGGCCCAGACTGCGGCCCTGCCGGCCCTCGGAGAGGGCCCACGCGTGTCTGCTCGGGCTCAGGAGGCCACGGTGGGACAGCCAGTACCCCAGCACCGAGCTCATCTCGCGTGGACCACCCAGTGGGCGTCAGGAGTAGGTGTGTCCCAGCAGGAGCCCCTAGGAACAGCCCTGCCCTACCAGCTCTTAGCACAGGGAGTCCTGGTCTGCACATGCATGAGCCAGGGAGCCAGAGAGCCAGAGGAGGACGCTGCCGTGGGCTCTAACTGTCCTCAGAGAATGTTGGTATGACCCGGGGATCCAAGGGAGGTGGGGGGAACCTCGGAGGCGCCCAGGAACGCAGGAGGGCCCAGACTGCGGCCCTGCCGGCCCTCGGAGAGGGCCCACGCGTGTCTGCTCGGGCTCAGGAGGCCACGGTGGGACAGCCAGTACCCCAGCACCGAGCTCATCTCGCGTGGACCACCCAGTGCGCGTCAGGAGTAGGTGTGTCCCAGCAGCAGCCGCCCCCCACCCCGGGAACGGCCCCTCCCTAGACAAGCCTTTCCTGTGAGGAGTCCTGGACTGCGCACGCGCGAGCCGGCGAGCCCGCCAGCCAGAGGGAGATGAGGCCTGGGGCTCCTCTTGCCTCAGAGAATGCTTGTGCGGCCTGGGGGCGCCCGCAGGTGTGCTCCGAGGCCTGCCGCGGCCTCTAGCTAGCACCTGGGGCCAGTTGGCAGTGCCGGCTGGCCAGCCTCCTAGAGCCAGGGCTGGCTGCAGCAGGCTCCGCGGGCGGGCGGGCGAAGGGCGAAGGGCGAAGGGCAGACGGAAGCCCAAGGGGGCCCGCCCACCCGCTCCGCTGTGAAGCGCGCCCGCCCTGGAGGCCAGGACCCCAGGGGGCAGAAGTGGGTCTGGCTTTGCATTGCCCGACCAGCGGGAGGGAGCCAGCCAGGGGCAGCCAGTTGCATCCTCCCGGGAACTGCCAGCGGAGGCTTTTGGGGAGCGCGCTGCCAACTCTTGGCTTGGCCGGGGGAGACCTGCCGTCTCTGTGGCTCCAGCCGGCCAGCAGGCTGCAGGGTCGGGCGCAGGGGCCGTGGGGCTCTGGAGCTTGCTGCCTTGCCCGTGGGCAGGGCCTCCACGGGCCAGCCAGGTGGCACAGGGTTCCTGGGGCTGCGCCTCCTCCCGGCCCGGCCCGGCCCAAGGGAGGTGGGGGGAACCTCGGAGGCGCCCAGGAACGCAAGAGGGCCCAGACTGCGGCCCTGCCGGCCCTCGGAGAGGGCCCACGCGTGTCTGCTCGGGCTCAGGAGGCCACGGTGGGACAGCCAGTACCCCAGCACCGAGCTCATCTCGCGTGGACCACCCAGTGCGCGTCAGGAGTAGGTGTGTCCCAGCAGGAGCCCCTAGGAACAGCCCTGCCCTACCAGCTCTTAGCACAGGGAGTCCTGGTCTGCACATGCATGAGCCAGAGAGCCAGAGAGCCAGAGGAGGACGCTGCCGTGGGCTCTAACTGTCCTCAGAGAATGTTGGTATGACCCGGGGATCCAAGGGAGGTGGGGGGAACCTCGGAGGCGCCCAGGAACGCAGGAGGGCCCAGACTGCGGCCCTGCCGGCCCTCGGAGAGGGCCCACGCGTGTCTGCTCGGGCTCAGGAGGCCACGGTGGGACAGCCAGTACCCCAGCACCGAGCTCATCTCGCGTGGACCACCCAGTGCGCGTCAGGAGTAGGTGTGTCCCAGCAGGAGCCCCTAGGAACAGCCCTGCCCTACCAGCTCTTAGCACAGGGAGTCCTGGTCTGCACATGCATGAGCCAGGGAGCCAGAGAGCCAGAGGAGGACGCTGCCGTGGGCTCTAACTGTCCTCAGAGAATGTTGGTATGACCCGGGGATCCAAGGGAGGTGGGGGGAACCTCGGAGGCGCCCAGGAACGCAGGAGGGCCCAGACTGCGGCCCTGCCGGCCCTCGGAGAGGGCCCACGCGTGTCTGCTCGGGCTCAGGAGGCCACGGTGGGACAGCCAGTACCCCAGCACCGAGCTCATCTCGCGTGGACCACCCAGTGGGCGTCAGGAGTAGGTGTGTCCCAGCAGCAGCCGCCCCCCACCCCGGGAACGGCCCCTCCCTAGACAAGCCTTTCCTGTGAGGAGTCCTGGACTGCGCACGCGCGAGCCGGCGAGCCCGCCAGCCAGAGGGAGATGAGGCCTGGGGCTCCTCTTGCCTCAGAGAATGCTTGTGCGGCCTGGGGGCGCCCGCAGGTGTGCTCCGAGGCCTGCCGCGGCCTCTAGCTAGCACCTGGGGCCAGTTGGCAGTGCCGGCTGGCCAGCCTCCTAGAGCCAGGGCTGGCTGCAGCAGGCTCCGCGGGCGGGCGGGCGAAGGGCGAAGGGCGAAGGGCAGACGGAAGCCCAAGGGGGCCCGCCCACCCGCTCCGCTGTGAAGCGCGCCCGCCCTGGAGGCCAGGACCCCAGGGGGCAGAAGTGGGTCTGGCTTTGCATTGCCCGACCAGCGGGAGGGAGCCAGCCAGGGGCAGCCAGTTGCATCCTCCCGGGAACTGCCAGCGGAGGCTTTTGGGGAGCGCGCTGCCAACTCTTGGCTTGGCCGGGGGAGACCTGCCGTCTCTGTGGCTCCAGCCGGCCAGCAGGCTGCAGGGTCGGGCGCAGGGGCCGTGGGGCTCTGGAGCTTGCTGCCTTGCCCGTGGGCAGGGCCTCCACGGGCCAGCCAGGTGGCACAGGGTTCCTGGGGCTGCGCCTCCTCCCGGCCCGGCCCGGCCCAAGGGAGGTGGGGGGAACCTCGGAGGCGCCCAGGAACACAGGAGGGCCCAGACTGCGGCCCTGCCGGCCCTCGGAGAGGGCCCACGCGTGTCTGCTCGGGCTCAGGAGGCCACGGTGGGACAGCCAGTACCCCAGCACCGAGCTCATCTCGCGTGGACCACCCAGTGGGCGTCAGGAGTAGGTGTGTCCCAGCAGCAGCCGCCCCCCACCCCGGGAACGGCCCCTCCCTAGACAAGCCTTTCCTGTGAGGAGTCCTGGACTGTGCACGCGCGAGCCGGCGAGCCCGCCAGCCAGAGGGAGATGAGGCCTGGGGCTCCTCTTGCCTCAGACAATGCTTGTGCGGCCTGGGGGCGCCCGCAGGTGTGCTCCGAGGCCTGCCGCGGCCTCTAGCTAGCACCTGGGGCCAGTTGGCAGTGCCGGCTGGCCAGCCTCCTAGAGCCAGGGCTGGCTGCAGCAGGCTCCGCGGGCGGGCGGGCGAAGGGCAGACGGAAGCCCAAGGGGGCCCGCCCGCCCGCTCCGCTGTGAAGCGCGCCCGCCCTGGAGGCCAGGACCCCAGGGGGCAGAAGTGGGTCTGGCTTTGCATTGCCCGACCAGCGGGAGGGAGCCAGCCAGGGGCAGCCAGTTGCATCCTCCCGGGAACTGCCAGCGGAGGCTTTTGGGGAGCGCGCTGCCAACTCTTGGCTTGGCCGGGGGAGACCTGCCGTCTCTGTGGCTCCAGCCGGCCAGCAGGCTGCAGGGTCGGGCGCAGCGGCCGTGGGGCTCTGGAGCTTGCTGCCCTGCCCGTGGGCGGAGCCTCCACGGGCCAGCCAGGTGGCACAGGGTTCCTGGGGCTGCGCCTCCTCCCGGCCCGGCCCGGCCCAAGGGAGGTGGGGGGAACCTCGGAGGCGCCCAGGAACGCAGGAGAGCCCAGACTGCGGCCCTGCCGGCCCTCGGAGAGGGCCCACGCGTGTCTGCTCGGGCTCAGGAGGCCACGGTGGGACAGCCAGTACCCCAGCACCGAGCTCATCTCGCGTGGACCACCCAGTGGGCGTCAGGAGTAGGTGTGTCCCAGCAGGAGCCCCTAGGAACAGCCCTGCCCTACCAGCTCTTAGCACAGGGAGTCCTGGTCTGCACATGCATGAGCCAGGGAGCCAGAGAGCCAGAGGAGGACGCTGCCGTGGGCTCTAACTGTCCTCAGAGAATGTTGGTATGACCCGGGGATCCAAGGGAGGTGGGGGGAACCTCGGAGGCGCCCAGGAACGCAGGAGGGCCCAGACTGCGGCCCTGCCGGCCCTCGGAGAGGGCCCACGCGTGTCTGCTCGGGCTCAGGAGGCCACGGTGGGACAGCCAGTACCCCAGCACCGAGCTCATCTCGCGTGGACCACCCAGTGCGCGTCAGGAGTAGGTGTGTCCCAGCAGGAGCCCCTAGGAACAGCCCTGCCCTACCAGCTCTTAGCACAGGGAGTCCTGGTCTGCACATGCATGAGCCAGGGAGCCAGAGAGCCAGAGGAGGACGCTGCCGTGGGCTCTAACTGTCCTCAGAGAATGTTGGTATGACCCGGGGATCCAAGGGAGGTGGGGGGAACCTCGGAGGCGCCCAGGAACGCAGGAGGGCCCAGACTGCGGCCCTGCCGGCCCTCGGAGAGGGCCCACGCGTGTCTGCTCGGGCTCAGGAGGCCACGGTGGGACAGCCAGTACCCCAGCACCGAGCTCATCTCGCGTGGACCACCCAGTGGGCGTCAGGAGTAGGTGTGTCCCAGCAGCAGCCGCCCCCCACCCCGGGAACGGCCCCTCCCTAGACAAGCCTTTCCTGTGAGGAGTCCTGGACTGCGCACGCGCGAGCCGGCGAGCCCGCCAGCCAGAGGGAGATGAGGCCTGGGGCTCCTCTTGCCTCAGAGAATGCTTGTGCGGCCTGGGGGCGCCCGCAGGTGTGCTCCGAGGCCTGCCGCGGCCTCTAGCTAGCACCTGGGGCCAGTTGGCAGTGCCGGCTGGCCAGCCTCCTAGAGCCAGGGCTGGCTGCAGCAGGCTCCGCGGGCGGGCGGGCGGGCGGGCGGGCGAAGGGCAGATGGAAGCCCAAGGGGGCCCGCCCGCCCGCTCCGCTGTGAAGCGCGCCCGCCCTGGAGGCCAGGACCCCAGGGGGCAGAAGTGGGTCTGGCTTTGCATTGCCCGACCAGCGGGAGGGAGCCAGCCAGGGGCAGCCAGTTGCATCCTCCCGGGAACTGCCAGCGGAGGCTTTTGGGGAGCGCGCTGCCAACTCTTGGCTTGGCCGGGGGAGACCTGCCGTCTCTGTGGCTCCAGCCGGCCAGCAGGCTGCAGGGTCGGGCGCAGGGGCCGTGGGGCTCTGGAGCTTGCTGCCTTGCCCGTGGGCAGGGCCTCCACGGGCCAGCCAGGTGGCACAGGGTTCCTGGGGCTGCGCCTCCTCCCGGCCCGGCCCGGCCCAAGGGAGGTGGGGGGAACCTCGGAGGCGCCCAGGAACGCAAGAGGGCCCAGACTGCGGCCCTGCCGGCCCTCGGAGAGGGCCCACGCGTGTCTGCTCGGGCTCAGGAGGCCACGGTGGGACAGCCAGTACCCCAGCACCGAGCTCATCTCGCGTGGACCACCCAGTGCGCGTCAGGAGTAGGTGTGTCCCAGCAGGAGCCCCTAGGAACAGCCCTGCCCTACCAGCTCTTAGCACAGGGAGTCCTGGTCTGCACATGCATGAGCCAGGGAGCCAGAGAGCCAGAGGAGGACGCTGCCGTGGGCTCTAACTGTCCTCAGAGAATGTTGGTATGACCCGGGGATCCAAGGGAGGTGGGGGGAACCTCGGAGGCGCCCAGGAACGCAGGAGGGCCCAGACTGCGGCCCTGCCGGCCCTCGGAGAGGGCCCACGCGTGTCTGCTCGGGCTCAGGAGGCCACGGTGGGACAGCCAGTACCCCAGCACCGAGCTCATCTCGCGTGGACCACCCAGTGCGCGTCAGGAGTAGGTGTGTCCCAGCAGGAGCCCCTAGGAACAGCCCTGCCCTACCAGCTCTTAGCACAGGGAGTCCTGGTCTGCACATGCATGAGCCAGGGAGCCAGAGAGCCAGAGGAGGACGCTGCCGTGGGCTCTAACTGTCCTCAGAGAATGTTGGTATGACCCGGGGATCCAAGGGAGGTGGGGGGAACCTCGGAGGCGCCCAGGAACGCAGGAGGGCCCAGACTGCGGCCCTGCCGGCCCTCGGAGAGGGCCCACGCGTGTCTGCTCGGGCTCAGGAGGCCACGGTGGGACAGCCAGTACCCCAGCACCGAGCTCATCTCGCGTGGACCACCCAGTGGGCGTCAGGAGTAGGTGTGTCCCAGCAGCAGCCGCCCCCCACCCCGGGAACGGCCCCTCCCTAGACAAGCCTTTCCTGTGAGGAGTCCTGGACTGCGCACGCGCGAGCCGGCGAGCCCGCCAGCCAGAGGGAGATGAGGCCTGGGGCTCCTCTTGCCTCAGAGAATGCTTGTGCGGCCTGGGGGCGCCCGCAGGTGTGCTCCGAGGCCTGCCGCGGCCTCTAGCTAGCACCTGGGGCCAGTTGGCAGTGCCGGCTGGCCAGCCTCCTAGAGCCAGGGCTGGCTGCAGCAGGCTCCGCGGGCGGGCGGGCGAAGGGCGAAGGGCGAAGGGCAGACGGAAGCCCAAGGGGGCCCGCCCACCCGCTCCGCTGTGAAGCGCGCCCGCCCTGGAGGCCAGGACCCCAGGGGGCAGAAGTGGGTCTGGCTTTGCATTGCCCGACCAGCGGGAGGGAGCCAGCCAGGGGCAGCCAGTTGCATCCTCCCGGGAACTGCCAGCGGAGGCTTTTGGGGAGCGCGCTGCCAACTCTTGGCTTGGCCGGGGGAGACCTGCCGTCTCTGTGGCTCCAGCCGGCCAGCAGGCTGCAGGGTCGGGCGCAGGGGCCGTGGGGCTCTGGAGCTTGCTGCCTTGCCCGTGGGCAGGGCCTCCACGGGCCAGCCAGGTGGCACAGGGTTCCTGGGGCTGCGCCTCCTCCCGGCCCGGCCCGGCCCAAGGGAGGTGGGGGGAACCTCGGAGGCGCCCAGGAACGCAAGAGGGCCCAGACTGCGGCCCTGCCGGCCCTCGGAGAGGGCCCACGCGTGTCTGCTCGGGCTCAGGAGGCCACGGTGGGACAGCCAGTACCCCAGCACCGAGCTCATCTCGCGTGGACCACCCAGTGCGTGTCAGGAGTAGGTGTGTCCCAGCAGGAGCCCCTAGGAACAGCCCTGCCCTACCAGCTCTTAGCACAGGGAGTCCTGGTCTGCACATGCATGAGCCAGAGAGCCAGAGAGCCAGAGGAGGACGCTGCCGTGGGCTCTAACTGTCCTCAGAGAATGTTGGTATGACCCGGGGATCCAAGGGAGGTGGGGGGAACCTCGGAGGCGCCCAGGAACGCAGGAGGGCCCAGACTGCGGCCCTGCCGGCCCTCGGAGAGGGCCCACGCGTGTCTGCTCGGGCTCAGGAGGCCACGGTGGGACAGCCAGTACCCCAGCACCGAGCTCATCTCGCGTGGACCACCCAGTGGGCGTCAGGAGTAGGTGTGTCCCAGCAGGAGCCCCTAGGAACAGCCCTGCCCTACCAGCTCTTAGCACAGGGAGTCCTGGTCTGCACATGCATGAGCCAGGGAGCCAGAGAGCCAGAGGAGGACGCTGCCGTGGGCTCTAACTGTCCTCAGAGAATGTTGGTATGACCCGGGGATCCAAGGGAGGTGGGGGGAACCTCGGAGGCGCCCAGGAACGCAGGAGGGCCCAGACTGCGGCCCTGCCGGCCCTCGGAGAGGGCCCACGCGTGTCTGCTCGGGCTCAGGAGGCCACGGTGGGACAGCCAGTACCCCAGCACCGAGCTCATCTCGCGTGGACCACCCAGTGCGCGTCAGGAGTAGGTGTGTCCCAGCAGCAGCCGCCCCCCACCCCGGGAACGGCCCCTCCCTAGACAAGCCTTTCCTGTGAGGAGTCCTGGACTGCGCACGCGCGAGCCGGCGAGCCCGCCAGCCAGAGGGAGATGAGGCCTGGGGCTCCTCTTGCCTCAGAGAATGCTTGTGCGGCCTGGGGGCGCCCGCAGGTGTGCTCCGAGGCCTGCCGCGGCCTCTAGCTAGCACCTGGGGCCAGTTGGCAGTGCCGGCTGGCCAGCCTCCTAGAGCCAGGGCTGGCTGCAGCAGGCTCCGCGGGCGGGCGGGCGAAGGGCGAAGGGCGAAGGGCAGACGGAAGCCCAAGGGGGCCCGCCCACCCGCTCCGCTGTGAAGCGCGCCCGCCCTGGAGGCCAGGACCCCAGGGGGCAGAAGTGGGTCTGGCTTTGCATTGCCCGACCAGCGGGAGGGAGCCAGCCAGGGGCAGCCAGTTGCATCCTCCCGGGAACTGCCAGCGGAGGCTTTTGGGGAGCGCGCTGCCAACTCTTGGCTTGGCCGGGGGAGACCTGCCGTCTCTGTGGCTCCAGCCGGCCAGCAGGCTGCAGGGTCGGGCGCAGGGGCCGTGGGGCTCTGGAGCTTGCTGCCTTGCCCGTGGGCAGGGCCTCCACGGGCCAGCCAGGTGGCACAGGGTTCCTGGGGCTGCGCCTCCTCCCGGCCCGGCCCGGCCCAAGGGAGGTGGGGGGAACCTCGGAGGCGCCCAGGAACGCAAGAGGGCCCAGACTGCGGCCCTGCCGGCCCTCGGAGAGGGCCCACGCGTGTCTGCTCGGGCTCAGGAGGCCACGGTGGGACAGCCAGTACCCCAGCACCGAGCTCATCTCGCGTGGACCACCCAGTGGGCGTCAGGAGTAGGTGTGTCCCAGCAGCAGCCGCCCCCCACCCCGGGCACGGCCCCTCCCTAGACAAGCCTTCCCTGTGAGGAGTCCTGGACTGCGCACGCGCGAGCCGGCGAGCCCGCCAGCCAGAGGGAGATGATGCCTGGGGCTCCTCTTGCCTCAGAGAATGCTTGTGCGGCCTGGGGGCGCCCGCAGGTGTGCTCCGAGGCCTGCCGCTGCCTCTAGCTAGCACCTGGGGCCAGTTGGCAGTGCCGGCTGGCCAGCCTCCTAGAGCCAGGGCTGGCTGCAGCAGGCTCCGCGGGCGGGCGGGCGGGCGAAGGGCAGACGGAAGCCGAAGGGGGCCCGCCCGCCCTGGAGGCCAGGACCCCAGGGGGCAGAAGTGGGTCTGGCTTTGCATTGCCCGACCAGCGGGAGGGAGCCAGCCAGGGGCAGCCAGTTGCATCCTCCCGGGAACTGCCAGCGGAGGCTTTTGGGGAGCGCGCTGCCAACTCTTGGCTTGGCCGGGGGAGACCTGCCGTCTCTGTGGCTCCAGCCGGCCAGCAGGCTGCAGGGTCGGGCGCAGCGGCCGTGGGGCTCTGGAGCTTGCTGCCCTGCCCGTGGGCGGGGCCTCCACGGGCCAGCCAGGTGGCACAGGGTTCCTGGGGCTGCGCCTCGTCCCGGCCCGGCCCGGCCCAAGGGAGGTGGGGGGAACCTCGGAGGCGCCCAGGAACGCAAGAGGGCCCAGACTGCGGCCCTGCCGGCCCTCGGAGAGGGCCCACGCGTGTCTGCTCGGGCTCAGGAGGCCACGGTGGGACAGCCAGTACCCCAGCACCGAGCTCATCTCGCGTGGACCACCCAGTGCGCGTCAGGAGTAGGTGTGTCCCAGCAGGAGCCCCTAGGAACAGCCCTGCCCTACCAGCTCTTAGCACAGGGAGTCCTGGTCTGCACATGCATGAGCCAGGGAGCCAGAGAGCCAGAGGAGGACGCTGCCGTGGGCTCGAACTGTCCTCAGAGAATGTTGGTATGACCCGGGGATCCAAGGGAGGTGGGGGGAACCTCGGAGGCGCCCAGGAACGCAGGAGGGCCCAGACTGCGGCCCTGCCGGCCCTCGGAGAGGGCCCACGCGTGTCCGCTCGGGCTCAGGAGGCCACGGTGGGACAGCCAGTACCCCAGCACCGAGCTCATCTCGCGTGGACCACCCAGTGGGCGTCAGGAGTAGGTGTGTCCCAGCAGCAGCCGCCCCCCACCCCGGGAACGGCCCCTCCCTAGACAAGCCTTCCCTGTGAGGAGTCCTGGACTGCGCACGCGCGAGCCGGCGAGCCCGCCAGCCAGAGGGAGATGAGGCCTGGGGCTCCTCTTGCCTCAGAGAATGCTTGTGCGGCCTGGGGGCGCCCGCAGGTGTGCTCCGAGGCCTGCCGCGGCCTCTAGCTAGCACCTGGGGCCAGTTGGCAGTGCCGGCTGGCCAGCCTCCTAGAGCCAGGGCTGGCTGCAGCAGGCTCCGCGGGCGGGCGGGCGAAGGGCGAAGGGCGAAGGGCAGACGGAAGCCCAAGGGGGCCCGCCCACCCGCTCCGCTGTGAAGCGCGCCCGCCCTGGAGGCCAGGACCCCAGGGGGCAGAAGTGGGTCTGGCTTTGCATTGCCCGACCAGCGGGAGGGAGCCAGCCAGGGGCAGCCAGTTGCATCCTCCCGGGAACTGCCAGCGGAGGCTTTTGGGGAGCGCGCTGCCAACTCTTGGCTTGGCCGGGGGAGACCTGCCGTCTCTGTGGCTCCAGCCGGCCAGCAGGCTGCAGGGTCGGGCGCAGCGGCCGTGGGGCTCTGGAGCTTGCTGCCCTGCCCGTGGGCGGAGCCTCCACGGGCCAGCCAGGTGGCACAGGGTTCCTGGGGCTGCGCCTCCTCCCGGCCCGGCCCGGCCCAAGGGAGGTGGGGGGAACCTCGGAGGCGCCCAGGAACGCAGGAGAGCCCAGACTGCGGCCCTGCCGGCCCTCGGAGAGGGCCCACGCGTGTCTGCTCGGGCTCAGGAGGCCACGGTGGGACAGCCAGTACCCCAGCACCGAGCTCATCTCGCGTGGACCACCCAGTGGGCGTCAGGAGTAGGTGTGTCCCAGCAGGAGCCCCTAGGAACAGCCCTGCCCTACCAGCTCTTAGCACAGGGAGTCCTGGTCTGCACATGCATGAGCCAGGGAGCCAGAGAGCCAGAGGAGGACGCTGCCGTGGGCTCGAACTGTCCTCAGAGAATGTTGGTATGACCCGGGGATCCAAGGGAGGTGGGGGGAACCTCGGAGGCACCCAGGAACGCAGGAGGGCCCAGACTGCGGCCCTGCCGGCCCTCGGAGAGGGCCCACGCGTGTCTGCTCGGGCTCAGGAGGCCACGGTGGGACAGCCAGTACCCCAGCACCGAGCTCATCTCGCGTGGACCACCCAGTGGGCGTCAGGAGTAGGTGTGTCCCAGCAGGAGCCCCTAGGAACAGCCCTGCCCTACCAGCTCTTGGCACAGGGAGTCCTGGTCTGCACATGCATGAGCCAGGGAGCCAGAGAGCCAGAGGAGGACGCTGCCGTGGGCTCTAACTGTCCTCAGAGAATGTTGGTATGACCCGGGGATCCAAGGGAGGTGGGGGGAACCTCGGAGGCGCCCAGGAACGCAGGAGGGCCCAGACTGCGGCCCTGCCGGCCCTCGGAGAGGGCCCACGCGTGTCTGCTCGGGCTCAGGAGGCCACGGTGGGACAGCCAGTACCCCAGCACCGAGCTCATCTCGCGTGGACCACCCAGTGGGCGTCAGGAGTAGGTGTGTCCCAGCAGCAGCCGCCCCCCACCCCGGGAACGGCCCCTCCCTAGACAAGCCTTTCCTGTGAGGAGTCCTGGACTGTGCACGCGCGAGCCGGCGAGCCCGCCAGCCAGAGGGAGATGAGGCCTGGGGCTCCTCTTGCCTCAGAGAATGCTTGTGCGGCCTGGGGGCGCCCGCAGGTGTGCTCCGAGGCCTGCCGCGGCCTCTAGCTAGCACCTGGGGCCAGTTGGCAGTGCCGGCTGGCCAGCCTCCTAGAGCCAGGGCTGGCTGCAGCAGGCTCCGCGGGCGGGCGGGCGAAGGGCAGACGGAAGCCCAAGGGGGCCCGCCCGCCCGCTCCGCTGTGAAGCGCGCCCGCCCTGGAGGCCAGGACCCCAGGGGGCAGAAGTGGGTCTGGCTTTGCATTGCCCGACCAGCGGGAGGGAGCCAGCCAGGGGCAGCCAGTTGCATCCTCCCGGGAACTGCCAGCGGAGGCTTTTGGGGAGCGCGCTGCCAACTCTTGGCTTGGCCGGGGGAGACCTGCCGTCTCTGTGGCTCCAGCCGGCCAGCAGGCTGCAGGGTCGGGCGCAGCGGCCGTGGGGCTCTGGAGCTTGCTGCCCTGCCCGTGGGCGGAGCCTCCACGGGCCAGCCAGGTGGCACAGGGTTCCTGGGGCTGCGCCTCCTCCCGGCCCGGCCCGGCCCAAGGGAGGTGGGGGGAACCTCGGAGGCGCCCAGGAACGCAGGAGAGCCCAGACTGCGGCCCTGCCGGCCCTCGGAGAGGGCCCACGCGTGTCTGCTCGGGCTCAGGAGGCCACGGTGGGACAGCCAGTACCCCAGCACCGAGCTCATCTCGCGTGGACCACCCAGTGGGCGTCAGGAGTAGGTGTGTCCCAGCAGGAGCCCCTAGGAACAGCCCTGCCCTACCAGCTCTTAGCACAGGGAGTCCTGGTCTGCACATGCATGAGCCAGGGAGCCAGAGAGCCAGAGGAGGACGCTGCCGTGGGCTCTAACTGTCCTCAGAGAATGTTGGTATGACCCGGGGATCCAAGGGAGGTGGGGGGAACCTCGGAGGCGCCCAGGAACGCAGGAGGGCCCAGACTGCGGCCCTGCCGGCCCTCGGAGAGGGCCCACGCGTGTCTGCTCGGGCTCAGGAGGCCACGGTGGGACAGCCAGTACCCCAGCACCGAGCTCATCTCGCGTGGACCACCCAGTGCGCGTCAGGAGTAGGTGTGTCCCAGCAGGAGCCCCTAGGAACAGCCCTGCCCTACCAGCTCTTAGCACAGGGAGTCCTGGTCTGCACATGCATGAGCCAGGGAGCCAGAGAGCCAGAGGAGGACGCTGCCGTGGGCTCTAACTGTCCTCAGAGAATGTTGGTATGACCCGGGGATCCAAGGGAGGTGGGGGGAACCTCGGAGGCGCCCAGGAACGCAGGAGGGCCCAGACTGCGGCCCTGCCGGCCCTCGGAGAGGGCCCACGCGTGTCTGCTCGGGCTCAGGAGGCCACGGTGGGACAGCCAGTACCCCAGCACCGAGCTCATCTCGCGTGGACCACCCAGTGGGCGTCAGGAGTAGGTGTGTCCCAGCAGCAGCCGCCCCCCACCCCGGGAACGGCCCCTCCCTAGACAAGCCTTTCCTGTGAGGAGTCCTGGACTGCGCACGCGCGAGCCGGCGAGCCCGCCAGCCAGAGGGAGATGAGGCCTGGGGCTCCTCTTGCCTCAGAGAATGCTTGTGCGGCCTGGGGGCGCCCGCAGGTGTGCTCCGAGGCCTGCCGCGGCCTCTAGCTAGCACCTGGGGCCAGTTGGCAGTGCCGGCTGGCCAGCCTCCTAGAGCCAGGGCTGGCTGCAGCAGGCTCCGCGGGCGGGCGGGCGAAGGGCGAAGGGCGAAGGGCAGATGGAAGCCCAAGGGGGCCCGCCCACCCGCTCCGCTGTGAAGCGCGCCCGCCCTGGAGGCCAGGACCCCAGGGGGCAGAAGTGGGTCTGGCTTTGCATTGCCCGACCAGCGGGAGGGAGCCAGCCAGGGGCAGCCAGTTGCATCCTCCCGGGAACTGCCAGCGGAGGCTTTTGGGGAGCGCGCTGCCAACTCTTGGCTTGGCCGGGGGAGACCTGCCGTCTCTGTGGCTCCAGCCGGCCAGCAGGCTGCAGGGTCGGGCGCAGGGGCCGTGGGGCTCTGGAGCTTGCTGCCTTGCCCGTGGGCAGGGCCTCCACGGGCCAGCCAGGTGGCACAGGGTTCCTGGGGCTGCGCCTCCTCCCGGCCCGGCCCGGCCCAAGGGAGGTGGGGGGAACCTCGGAGGCGCCCAGGAACGCAAGAGGGCCCAGACTGCGGCCCTGCCGGCCCTCGGAGAGGGCCCACGCGTGTCTGCTCGGGCTCAGGAGGCCACGGTGGGACAGCCAGTACCCCAGCACCGAGCTCATCTCGCGTGGACCACCCAGTGCGCGTCAGGAGTAGGTGTGTCCCAGCAGGAGCCCCTAGGAACAGCCCTGCCCTACCAGCTCTTAGCACAGGGAGTCCTGGTCTGCACATGCATGAGCCAGGGAGCCAGAGAGCCAGAGGAGGACGCTGCCGTGGGCTCTAACTGTCCTCAGAGAATGTTGGTATGACCCGGGGATCCAAGGGAGGTGGGGGGAACCTCGGAGGCGCCCAGGAACGCAGGAGGGCCCAGACTGCGGCCCTGCCGGCCCTCGGAGAGGGCCCACGCGTGTCTGCTCGGGCTCAGGAGGCCACGGTGGGACAGCCAGTACCCCAGCACCGAGCTCATCTCGCGTGGACCACCCAGTGCGCGTCAGGAGTAGGTGTGTCCCAGCAGGAGCCCCTAGGAACAGCCCTGCCCTACCAGCTCTTAGCACAGGGAGTCCTGGTCTGCACATGCATGAGCCAGGGAGCCAGAGAGCCAGAGGAGGACGCTGCCGTGGGCTCTAACTGTCCTCAGAGAATGTTGGTATGACCCGGGGATCCAAGGGAGGTGGGGGGAACCTCGGAGGCGCCCAGGAACGCAGGAGGGCCCAGACTGCGGCCCTGCCGGCCCTCGGAGAGGGCCCACGCGTGTCTGCTCGGGCTCAGGAGGCCACGGTGGGACAGCCAGTACCCCAGCACCGAGCTCATCTCGCGTGGACCACCCAGTGGGCGTCAGGAGTAGGTGTGTCCCAGCAGCAGCCGCCCCCCACCCCGGGAACGGCCCCTCCCTAGACAAGCCTTTCCTGTGAGGAGTCCTGGACTGCGCACGCGCGAGCCGGCGAGCCCGCCAGCCAGAGGGAGATGAGGCCTGGGGCTCCTCTTGCCTCAGAGAATGCTTGTGCGGCCTGGGGGCGCCCGCAGGTGTGCTCCGAGGCCTGCCGCGGCCTCTAGCTAGCACCTGGGGCCAGTTGGCAGTGCCGGCTGGCCAGCCTCCTAGAGCCAGGGCTGGCTGCAGCAGGCTCCGCGGGCGGGCGGGCGAAGGGCGAAGGGCGAAGGGCAGACGGAAGCCCAAGGGGGCCCGCCCACCCGCTCCGCTGTGAAGCGCGCCCGCCCTGGAGGCCAGGACCCCAGGGGGCAGAAGTGGGTCTGGCTTTGCATTGCCCGACCAGCGGGAGGGAGCCAGCCAGGGGCAGCCAGTTGCATCCTCCCGGGAACTGCCAGCGGAGGCTTTTGGGGAGCGCGCTGCCAACTCTTGGCTTGGCCGGGGGAGACCTGCCGTCTCTGTGGCTCCAGCCGGCCAGCAGGCTGCAGGGTCGGGCGCAGGGGCCGTGGGGCTCTGGAGCTTGCTGCCTTGCCCGTGGGCAGGGCCTCCACGGGCCAGCCAGGTGGCACAGGGTTCCTGGGGCTGCGCCTCCTCCCGGCCCGGCCCGGCCCAAGGGAGGTGGGGGGAACCTCGGAGGCGCCCAGGAACGCAAGAGGGCCCAGACTGCGGCCCTGCCGGCCCTCGGAGAGGGCCCACGCGTGTCTGCTCGGGCTCAGGAGGCCACGGTGGGACAGCCAGTACCCCAGCACCGAGCTCATCTCGCGTGGACCACCCAGTGCGCGTCAGGAGTAGGTGTGTCCCAGCAGGAGCCCCTAGGAACAGCCCTGCCCTACCAGCTCTTAGCACAGGGAGTCCTGGTCTGCACATGCATGAGCCAGAGAGCCAGAGAGCCAGAGGAGGACGCTGCCGTGGGCTCTAACTGTCCTCAGAGAATGTTGGTATGACCCGGGGATCCAAGGGAGGTGGGGGGAACCTCGGAGGCGCCCAGGAACGCAGGAGGGCCCAGACTGCGGCCCTGCCGGCCCTCGGAGAGGGCCCACGCGTGTCTGCTCGGGCTCAGGAGGCCACGGTGGGACAGCCAGTACCCCAGCACCGAGCTCATCTCGCGTGGACCACCCAGTGGGCGTCAGGAGTAGGTGTGTCCCAGCAGGAGCCCCTAGGAACAGCCCTGCCCTACCAGCTCTTAGCACAGGGAGTCCTGGTCTGCACATGCATGAGCCAGGGAGCCAGAGAGCCAGAGGAGGACGCTGCCGTGGGCTCTAACTGTCCTCAGAGAATGTTGGTATGACCCGGGGATCCAAGGGAGGTGGGGGGAACCTCGGAGGCGCCCAGGAACGCAGGAGGGCCCAGACTGCGGCCCTGCCGGCCCTCGGAGAGGGCCCACGCGTGTCTGCTCGGGCTCAGGAGGCCACGGTGGGACAGCCAGTACCCCAGCACCGAGCTCATCTCGCGTGGACCACCCAGTGCGCGTCAGGAGTAGGTGTGTCCCAGCAGCAGCCGCCCCCCACCCCGGGAACGGCCCCTCCCTAGACAAGCCTTTCCTGTGAGGAGTCCTGGACTGCGCACGCGCGAGCCGGCGAGCCCGCCAGCCAGAGGGAGATGAGGCCTGGGGCTCCTCTTGCCTCAGAGAATGCTTGTGCGGCCTGGGGGCGCCCGCAGGTGTGCTCCGAGGCCTGCCGCGGCCTCTAGCTAGCACCTGGGGCCAGTTGGCAGTGCCGGCTGGCCAGCCTCCTAGAGCCAGGGCTGGCTGCAGCAGGCTCCGCGGGCGGGCGGGCGAAGGGCGAAGGGCGAAGGGCAGACGGAAGCCCAAGGGGGCCCGCCCACCCGCTCCGCTGTGAAGCGCGCCCGCCCTGGAGGCCAGGACCCCAGGGGGCAGAAGTGGGTCTGGCTTTGCATTGCCCGACCAGCGGGAGGGAGCCAGCCAGGGGCAGCCAGTTGCATCCTCCCGGGAACTGCCAGCGGAGGCTTTTGGGGAGCGCGCTGCCAACTCTTGGCTTGGCCGGGGGAGACCTGCCGTCTCTGTGGCTCCAGCCGGCCAGCAGGCTGCAGGGTCGGGCGCAGGGGCCGTGGGGCTCTGGAGCTTGCTGCCTTGCCCGTGGGCAGGGCCTCCACGGGCCAGCCAGGTGGCACAGGGTTCCTGGGGCTGCGCCTCCTCCCGGCCCGGCCCGGCCCAAGGGAGGTGGGGGGAACCTCGGAGGCGCCCAGGAACGCAAGAGGGCCCAGACTGCGGCCCTGCCGGCCCTCGGAGAGGGCCCACGCGTGTCTGCTCGGGCTCAGGAGGCCACGGTGGGACAGCCAGTACCCCAGCACCGAGCTCATCTCGCGTGGACCACCCAGTGCGCGTCAGGAGTAGGTGTGTCCCAGCAGGAGCCCCTAGGAACAGCCCTGCCCTACCAGCTCTTAGCACAGGGAGTCCTGGTCTGCACATGCATGAGCCAGAGAGCCAGAGAGCCAGAGGAGGACGCTGCCGTGGGCTCTAACTGTCCTCAGAGAATGTTGGTATGACCCGGGGATCCAAGGGAGGTGGGGGGAACCTCGGAGGCGCCCAGGAACGCAGGAGGGCCCAGACTGCGGCCCTGCCGGCCCTCGGAGAGGGCCCACGCGTGTCTGCTCGGGCTCAGGAGGCCACGGTGGGACAGCCAGTACCCCAGCACCGAGCTCATCTCGCGTGGACCACCCAGTGCGCGTCAGGAGTAGGTGTGTCCCAGCAGGAGCCCCTAGGAACAGCCCTGCCCTACCAGCTCTTAGCACAGGGAGTCCTGGTCTGCACATGCATGAGCCAGGGAGCCAGAGAGCCAGAGGAGGACGCTGCCGTGGGCTCTAACTGTCCTCAGAGAATGTTGGTATGACCCGGGGATCCAAGGGAGGTGGGGGGAACCTCGGAGGCGCCCAGGAACGCAGGAGGGCCCAGACTGCGGCCCTGCCGGCCCTCGGAGAGGGCCCACGCGTGTCTGCTCGGGCTCAGGAGGCCACGGTGGGACAGCCAGTACCCCAGCACCGAGCTCATCTCGCGTGGACCACCCAGTGGGCGTCAGGAGTAGGTGTGTCCCAGCAGCAGCCGCCCCCCACCCCGGGAACGGCCCCTCCCTAGACAAGCCTTTCCTGTGAGGAGTCCTGGACTGCGCACGCGCGAGCCGGCGAGCCCGCCAGCCAGAGGGAGATGAGGCCTGGGGCTCCTCTTGCCTCAGAGAATGCTTGTGCGGCCTGGGGGCGCCCGCAGGTGTGCTCCGAGGCCTGCCGCGGCCTCTAGCTAGCACCTGGGGCCAGTTGGCAGTGCCGGCTGGCCAGCCTCCTAGAGCCAGGGCTGGCTGCAGCAGGCTCCGCGGGCGGGCGGGCGAAGGGCGAAGGGCGAAGGGCAGACGGAAGCCCAAGGGGGCCCGCCCACCCGCTCCGCTGTGAAGCGCGCCCGCCCTGGAGGCCAGGACCCCAGGGGGCAGAAGTGGGTCTGGCTTTGCATTGCCCGACCAGCGGGAGGGAGCCAGCCAGGGGCAGCCAGTTGCATCCTCCCGGGAACTGCCAGCGGAGGCTTTTGGGGAGCGCGCTGCCAACTCTTGGCTTGGCCGGGGGAGACCTGCCGTCTCTGTGGCTCCAGCCGGCCAGCAGGCTGCAGGGTCGGGCGCAGGGGCCGTGGGGCTCTGGAGCTTGCTGCCTTGCCCGTGGGCAGGGCCTCCACGGGCCAGCCAGGTGGCACAGGGTTCCTGGGGCTGCGCCTCCTCCCGGCCCGGCCCGGCCCAAGGGAGGTGGGGGGAACCTCGGAGGCGCCCAGGAACGCAGGAGGGCCCAGACTGCGGCCCTGCCGGCCCTCGGAGAGGGCCCACGCGTGTCTGCTCGGGCTCAGGAGGCCACGGTGGGACAGCCAGTACCCCAGCACCGAGCTCATCTCGCGTGGACCACCCAGTGGGCGTCAGGAGTAGGTGTGTCCCAGCAGCAGCCGCCCCCCACCCCGGGAACGGCCCCTCCCTAGACAAGCCTTTCCTGTGAGGAGTCCTGGACTGTGCACGCGCGAGCCGGCGAGCCCGCCAGCCAGAGGGAGATGAGGCCTGGGGCTCCTCTTGCCTCAGAGAATGCTTGTGCGGCCTGGGGGCGCCCGCAGGTGTGCTCCGAGGCCTGCCGCGGCCTCTAGCTAGCACCTGGGGCCAGTTGGCAGTGCCGGCTGGCCAGCCTCCTAGAGCCAGGGCTGGCTGCAGCAGGCTCCGCGGGCGGGCGGGCGAAGGGCAGACGGAAGCCCAAGGGGGCCCGCCCGCCCGCTCCGCTGTGAAGCGCGCCCGCCCTGGAGGCCAGGACCCCAGGGGGCAGAAGTGGGTCTGGCTTTGCATTGCCCGACCAGCGGGAGGGAGCCAGCCAGGGGCAGCCAGTTGCATCCTCCCGGGAACTGCCAGCGGAGGCTTTTGGGGAGCGCGCTGCCAACTCTTGGCTTGGCCGGGGGAGACCTGCCGTCTCTGTGGCTCCAGCCGGCCAGCAGGCTGCAGGGTCGGGCGCAGCGGCCGTGGGGCTCTGGAGCTTGCTGCCCTGCCCGTGGGCGGAGCCTCCACGGGCCAGCCAGGTGGCACAGGGTTCCTGGGGCTGCGCCTCCTCCCGGCCCGGCCCGGCCCAAGGGAGGTGGGGGGAACCTCGGAGGCGCCCAGGAACGCAGGAGAGCCCAGACTGCGGCCCTGCCGGCCCTCGGAGAGGGCCCACGCGTGTCTGCTCGGGCTCAGGAGGCCACGGTGGGACAGCCAGTACCCCAGCACCGAGCTCATCTCGCGTGGACCACCCAGTGGGCGTCAGGAGTAGGTGTGTCCCAGCAGGAGCCCCTAGGAACAGCCCTGCCCTACCAGCTCTTAGCACAGGGAGTCCTGGTCTGCACATGCATGAGCCAGGGAGCCAGAGAGCCAGAGGAGGACGCTGCCGTGGGCTCTAACTGTCCTCAGAGAATGTTGGTATGACCCGGGGATCCAAGGGAGGTGGGGGGAACCTCGGAGGCGCCCAGGAACGCAGGAGGGCCCAGACTGCGGCCCTGCCGGCCCTCGGAGAGGGCCCACGCGTGTCTGCTCGGGCTCAGGAGGCCACGGTGGGACAGCCAGTACCCCAGCACCGAGCTCATCTCGCGTGGACCACCCAGTGCGCGTCAGGAGTAGGTGTGTCCCAGCAGGAGCCCCTAGGAACAGCCCTGCCCTACCAGCTCTTAGCACAGGGAGTCCTGGTCTGCACATGCATGAGCCAGGGAGCCAGAGAGCCAGAGGAGGACGCTGCCGTGGGCTCTAACTGTCCTCAGAGAATGTTGGTATGACCCGGGGATCCAAGGGAGGTGGGGGGAACCTCGGAGGCGCCCAGGAACGCAGGAGGGCCCAGACTGCGGCCCTGCCGGCCCTCGGAGAGGGCCCACGCGTGTCTGCTCGGGCTCAGGAGGCCACGGTGGGACAGCCAGTACCCCAGCACCGAGCTCATCTCGCGTGGACCACCCAGTGGGCGTCAGGAGTAGGTGTGTCCCAGCAGCAGCCGCCCC